>NC_139720.1:12668662-13127236 GCF_964211835.1 Anser anser
AGGAAAGGAAAGGAAAGGAAAGGAAAGGAAAGGAAAGGAAAGGAAAGGAAAGGAAAGGAAAGGAAAGGAAAGGAAAGGAAAGGAAAGGAAAGGAAAGGAAAGGAAAGGAAAAGGAAAGGAAAGGAAAGGAAAGGAAAGGAAAGGAAAGGAAAGGAGGAAAGGAAAGGAAAGAAAGCACCACCCCCAAGCCAACCCCCTAAGTTTATTGACCAGCATGATGCTATATGCTGTGGAACTTACCTTTGGCCAGTCTGTGTCAGCTGGCCTGGTCCTGTGCCCTCCCAGCTCCTCGTACACCCCAAAGTCCTCGATGGCATGGCAGCATGAGAAGCTGCAAAGTCCTTGGCTCTGCGTGAGCACTGCTCTGCAACAACTAAAACATCAGTGTCTTATCTGTGTTATTCTCATCCTAAATCCAACACACAGTGCCACACCAGCTACTAGGAAGAAAATTGACTCTGTCCTAGCTGAAACCATGACAGTTAGGGAAAAACAAGCTGAACATGAGGAGTGATGTTACCATTGAAGCTCTAGACACTGAAGGCCATCGGCACGTGAAAGGCAAGGCCTGCAGTAGGTCCTGTGCCCACAGTACAGCTGATGTGGCATTTCTAAGGCTTGGTAGGTGAAATAAAACTCACTTCCTGTGGAAGCCAAAGGCTGTCTTATTTTGGACTTGGAGACATCATAATTCTGTTCTTTGTCAACAAAATACCCTAAACTGACTCTAGGAAAATAGCTGGAAAGGTGAGGGAGTGAATGGAGATGCTTTTGATCTCTCAGCCTCTGGTTAAGCAATGCTTCCCTTAACAACATGAGGGGGGAGGTGGGGAACTAGCCCTCTCAGGTAGTATCTGAAGCTTCAAATTGTCTCCTTTTTCTTGTAAGATAAATAAATAAATAAATCTCAGCTCCTGCAGAAAGGATATGAGTATTTCCATCCCATGGGGGCACGGCAGGGCAGGTACTTCTGAAAGTACTCTTGTGCTTTTAAGTGGCTCCAATTATTTTTGAACAACTAAGTAGAGTGCTCATTAAGCATTTCCCTTAAATGAAAATGATGACCTACAAAGTCATGTTAATTAAGAAGCACAGTAAGTCAGTGTGAAGAGGTTCTGTTAGCACAAACAGTGAGTTCAATCCTGCATACCACTGTGCTCATATTTAGTCCTTGTTTGTCTTCATACTTGTAGTGTTAAGAATTTGTAGGACAGGATCATTGCACAAATAAAAGTTGCTGCAGGTCAGCTCAATCCAAGAGAAGCCACAGGCTCATTACGGGATTGTGAGCTGTATCTGCTTTTAGATAATACTGACCAGAGTGCTCTTCCTTGCTGTGATCAGGAGCAGTGCCAATTTAGCCTGTAGAGAAGACAAGTTGACTTATTCTAGGACTTGTACTGGTTTTCCAGAATTTGTCATTTGGTCTGTTTTGGTGCAAGATTATACACAATGATGTAATTTTACAGTTGAATCATCACATTTCAGCCACAAGTCCCGTTACTTGTAGGAGGCTCTCCCTGTCAGACACCCTCTGACTCCAATTAGTACAGCACAGCCTGCGCTGGAGCATGAATTCCTCCTTTGTGAACCAGTTTAGACATGCTGAGTCTCACATGTTCTTCATACAGTATATTTCCTAGTTCTCACTTCATTGCCCCACAGCTTCCAGCTCAGTCTTTCTTTTCGTGGGAAACCTGTCTGGCTGCTGGATCTGTGCTACGTGAGATCCCAGCACAGGGAGAGGCTGCAGAGATGCACTGGAGCCTGGGGTTCGTAGTCTTACTCAGCCCTGTGCTGCAGTGAGTCTTCCTGGGCAGCATCTTGCTAACCAGCTACAATTGCATCCTGTTCCATTTACATGACATGCCTCTCACACGACCAGTACTTGTGTGGCCCTATGCCCTGTTATCTGATATCAGGAGCCTGGACAATTCACCGGATTTAGTACTTGGCATCCCAAAACCTTTGGACTTTGAGAAGATGAGAAGTGTTCATGCTACCTGGGTGACAAAAGCTTAAAATGAATAGTCCTCTCTGAGGTTATATAAGATTGTTCTAGCTAACATAATTCTATGAAAATGCAGGAACCCCCTCTGAAATAAGGATTTGGCCCTAAAACTGCAGAAAACGTACTTTTAAATTTAGGTTTTGCTTTTGTAAAGAGGTTGAAAGGATCATTTTGTAATTGCCTGTACACAGCTGTACACCATACTGAAAAATAGTACAGCCTGGAGCATTATTCCTCATACTTGCTTGGAAAATACCACTGTTTTCTTATAATTATTAATAAACCTATATTAATATTGGAGCAGTTATTTTGCTTTTGACAAGTATCTACCCTAGACTCTACTATTTTCAAACAAGAATGGAGAGTTATTAATTAAAAATACACACACACACATAATAAGTACCTGGAGTATGACTCAACAATTTTCTTCTTGAAATATTAAGATTTTACAGTGGAATTTTGTGTCTAGTGTTACACCATATCTCTTACCATTGCTTCTAAGTCACATGCATGGCCACTTGCTTTTTTGTATTCAGTATTCAAGGGCATATCTCTGCTGATGTAAATTGTGACAGCTCTGTTGAAGCCAGCAGAGCTGGGACAATATAAGCCAGCTAAGATCTGCCCCTTAGTATTCACCCCCATCTGCTGTGTGACTCAGTCATACCAAAACTGCTGAGCACCTGCTTGCCTGATGTTTCTTTAATGAGTTGAATTCTTTGTGTTGGGTTTGTGTCTCTGCCAGGTCCCAGTTTAATCACATATAATTTTTAGCATCAAGTTTCACCTTAGGCTTTGAACTTGTAGGCACAGAACAAAATATCCTGTTTCTAGAGGAACTTACATAATAACAATAATAACAATAATCATAAAATTAATAGTTATAACACTAGGCAAAAAAAATAATAATTCATAGGTTATGACATTCAGCTTTTATGATCAGGAAGAAGCAATTATCCTAGGTAGACAGGAAATAATGAGGATGACCCATATTCCATAACAGTGTATGAAAATTAACTAAAGATTTCTGTAACTAAGATAATGAACACTTATATTCAAATGTATAGCCTGGCCTAATTGTGTAGAAGTTTGTAGAAAAAGGCGTGTGGGTACACTAAACTGTTTAGTGTCTGTCTCTGGAGTTTCCAGTCAAATAATGCAAAGCAGTTAAGTAGGTAATAAATCAAACTCAGAGTATTTGCTAGTAAAATGTTTGGTTAAAAGTATCTTAAGATGCATGAGACCTGCTTTTCCAATAATTTAATATTTTTATTTAATTTCCAGATTAGAGTCATTATGTGATATATTTTTTCAAATAGACTAAAATATATTTGCTTGAGTGATAAAATGTATTTATTTATCAGGAAGTAAAACTGTCAGTAGGAAAAAGCAGCTATAACATCCTGGAACCAGTCACATAAGTGCCTGGTGAGCAAAAACATGAATATCCACTTACATTAATCCCACTAAGTGGGATTTTTAAAATAATACTTTGTCATTAGGGGAAAAAAAAAAATCTGGTTTTGGAGAAGTGTTGTACAGGAGAAATTAAATGGGCACATACAAACGTCTTGCCTTAATGTAAATGGTTTGTGAATGTTAGTGATAAGTCTCAAGTGGCTTTGGAAGCATCTCATGATGCTAATAATATTACTTCTGTATTTTTATTCCATCATGTGTCCAAGTGTTTTATGCATTCTTCCAGTCATTAGCAAAACATAATAGGTTGTCAGTCAGGGATAATATAAAGAAATTCCCCTGGAGGTGCATTTGAACATTTAATTGGAGTACATTGTTAATAAAGGAACATTTTAGAATGGGAAGTGAAAATAATATTGTTAATCTACTGAAAAAGCAGGTGAAACTTGGGGTAAAAGTTCATTATTCCTCTACCAAAGTAGGAATTTCACTGAATAACCCCCATCCACAAGAATACAAATAGCCAAGATCAATTTGGCGAAATACTATATATAAATTTTGTTTGAAGAAATAGATTCTGGATTATCATTTCTGTAACTCACAAAGGACAGCCACAAGGGAGCAACTTCAACATGATTATTTAAAAATTGAATACTCAGATACAGATCCCTTTAACTATGTGTCCTGGTTTGTATATAATTTATTCTAAAAATGAAAGGATGTTTTCCATTGCCTTGTTGTTGTTAAAGACAATCACTTGGGACAGCCTGACAGCAGTGCATCTCTGCATCCCACATCCTCCCATACTGCCTTGTCTGCGTTTCTTTTCACATTTTGCTGTGACTGGTGGAGTGTTACTGGTGAATATTCTTTCCGTAGCCTGGGGAAGTGAGAGCCCATCAGTGAAAAAGTGACATGGACAATCCACAATGCACTAACAAATCACAGAGTTAACAAACAAATAAACAAACAACAAAAGAGATTAGTGTTTTGGTTTGGTTTGGTTTGGTTTTGGTAGCTATTTCTTATGATAGAAGTTACAGTGCTTTTATAGAAATCTGTTTCTTTTTTTGTTAGTGGTCTCGTTTTGCAGAATGTTATGCTGTGAATGTACACATTCCTGTTGTTGATCAACACTGGGCAATGTCAGATGCTTCAGAGAAAAACACAGGAAATGCAGGAGTGGCAATTAAAGATTAACTTGAGTCGAAGGAAGTTTTCTCTTAACCTTCATTAACTTGTCATATGACCTCAATCTAAAATATGTTTTTCCTTCAGTTATTATCACAAATATTCATTATAATTAGATATTGCCAAAGCTGTTTTAAATCCTGTTAAGACTCACTAATACTGTGTGGTGGTGAGTTCCTTAGGTCTTAAAAAAAGAATTTATTTCTGTCACTTTTAAATGTACTGCCTTTAAATTTTCTATTTAAATGGGCAGGAGGAAGATAACCATGTTCAATTTATTTTCTGCATATCCATTTGTAAAACAACCCCCATTTAAAATGGTTCCAATCTTTTCAACCTCCCTTTGAACAGAATTAATTTGCCTCTACCTTTTATATTTAATACTAATTAAATTCCCCAGTGTGATGCTGAGGATTGCCTTGTCTACATCTGTCATGCATTACAGATAGCCCTCGGCCACAGGCACTCTTCCAAGCTATTTCTACACCCATTGTATTGTGTAGGTAGCACACACACAAGCTGGAAGAGACAGCTATTAAAGCTTTTTGCTCTACTACCTGCCAGTTGGGATGCAAGGGACCTCATCCTCAATGACAAGCTTGAATTTTTTAGGGGTGGCTGTCCAAAAGTGGCTCCCAGTCCCAACTCTTAGAATATTCCCAGAAATGTTTCCAAAGGAGGGTATATGAGCTGATTGTGCTGATGGAAGGTAGACTGGAAGATTGCACCTGCAGCAGTGATGTTACCGTCCAGGGTATTATGCTTGTAATAGCTGGTGAGCCTCGGCCACACAGTGGCCACACAGTGGTCAACTTACAGTGAATGATTCCAAGGAGAACTTATTCCAAGATGAAATTTCATGGTGGTTGACATATTATTGGGCTCCCACTGCCAAATATGTGCAGAAGAAGGGCCAGAGTAGTGGAATGAAAGGAGGAAGGCTTAAATGCATGCATCCCTGTGGCAGGTGGTTCCACAGTCTTCCTAAGTAGGGTATGCAGTCTAGCCTAGACAAATAAGTAAGTATTCCTTCAAAGGGCAATGGCTTAGCTGAAGTCTTCTGAAACAGCCATAGACCTCCTGGACATGTCCTTAAAGACGTGATCATAAGTATGACATCAATACTCAAAAGCACAAAAAATGCATCCAAAGCTTCCACTTAGAACAGTAGTACCTGAGCTGCCTGAGAGCAAACATTTAGAGCATTCCTGAAGGCAAAAAAGATGGATGGCTTGTGAACTTGGTCTCAAATTCTGCCCCGGGCATGACTTCACACTGTGTAGTAAGTACAACTTGGTGTGCGTTTGGAAATATTATATTTTACATAAGACAGAGAACCTTGTAATTTTTGTTATAGGACATTCTTATGATGCTTTCACTGAAATTCTGACCAACTTCCAAAGCAACTAAATCATAAAATCATAGAATGGTTGGGAGGGACCTTAAAGATCGCCCAGTTCCAACCCCCTTCCAATGGGCAGGGACAGTCTCCCACCAGACCAGGTTGCGCAAAGCCCCATCCAGCCTGGCCTTGAACACTTACAGGGATGGGGCATCCACAGCTTCTCTGGGCAACCTGTTTCAGCACCTCACCACCCTCACAGTGAATTTCTTCCTTATATCTAACTAAATCTACCCTCTTCCAGTTTAAAACCATTACCCCTGTCTGATGACCACAAATTCTTTTGTACTGGGGGGCAGTACATTTCCATGTGCCTAGATAACGTGATGGGAAGAAGCATTCCGTTGTCCAAAGCATTCAGTATGGAAAATCATGTATTTTGTAGAGATTTTTTTTCTAATTTTTGTGAAGACATAAACTAAAACTATTGCTACAGAGTTCTAAAACTGAATTAACTGCTAATATCGTTGTAGGAGCTCAAGGGAAACTGTCTCATTAGTGCTATTGGAACTACTGTAACAACTGTGTACCTTTGCACCTATTAAACTTGGAAGTAAATATCCAATATTGCAAAGACAATTTCATTAGCTAACTGTAGTGTGAAATCACTATTTCAGTTTATACATATTTCTTAAGTATCAGAAAAGAAGCTAGAATTATATGAAGTGTTAAAATAATTAAGGCCTGGGGATATTTAATGTGCTAACTATATTAATATTGCTGGTAGCTTGGTGCTACTTACCTGCTAAGCATGTTGCCAAAAGAGATTAATTAACGGTCTTTCCAATCAGAGGTCACATCACCTTATGTGGATCTCAGGTAATAGAATCAGTAAAACCTTATTATTTAACTGTCACATTTAATTATCAGATGGAATCGCTAAAGAGTTATAACCCCACTAACTGCTTTTGACTTTTCCTTACCTGTTTCATATACTCCATAGTACTGTGCTGTTTTAAATAGTTTGAAAAGAGTTTAAAACCCAATAGGTAATTTTCATATCTATATACAAGTGATCAAGTTGTCCAGTTTCCTTTTCTGTCACTGTGCATGTAAATGTACAGCTATTTCTTCCCTCTGCTGACTCAGTGACTGTTCTGGTCTCTTCAGAAGTATGTGCTCTGTCTTCCTTCTGAGCAACCTCATTGGCACTACTGAAGATCTCTGAAGACGTTCATTGTTTAAATGTCATTTTTCAGATATTTAAGATACCTGCAAACCTGCAGGTTTGACTCTCAGCAGGTTTCACTTCTGGTCTACTATGTGTTCTACTGTGTGGCCAGATTAACTTCATTTAGGTGATTTTTTAATTATTTTTTTTCAGATTTTGTTATAACACTACAGATTTTTGGACTTGTATCAACCCATAACAACCTGATTTGTCATCTTGCACTGTTCTTTGCTGCAGTAACTAGTAACAGTAACTTTAGACTGTCCTTCTCCTACTCCTACTTAAATTTCAGTGTGCTTTTTATTTGACTTGCGACTCTAGAAGTTCAGGTATAAAAATACTATTATTCATTAAACAAATAAGCATTTTTAATGTAGCTATAGCAATAAGAATGAAGGCATTCCAGTTGTCATCACCTGTATCTTTACACAGTCTTTAACCAGTTTCCATTTTTTTTTGGGGATTCTTTTCCAGAAATGTCATCCTGGATTTAAGTAAGAATACAAACATTCCATACGGTTAAAATAGGGTTTGTTTGTTTGGTGGGTTGGTTGTTCTGTTTTGTTGATGTTGTTTGTGTGTGTGTTTTCTCCTAATATATAATTTTCCTAAATATCTGGCATAACAGGTGTTTTTTTTCCACAATACTGTCATGTACATGATCTCTATCCATGATATCTCAAATTCATTCTAAACAATATTTCAGCAAGATTTAGCAAATACTTTTATTAAGCAGGCTGACCATGCATGGTATGTCATTTTCTTCCCCTTTGACTATCAAAGCAACCAGTTATCCACTGATAACTGGGAAACTCTCAAATCTTTCTTAGGATAAAATAGGAGTGAATTGGAAAAAGAAGAAAAACAGCTTTCACCTGTAGACCCTTTAGCAATTGCCAGATAAATTAGCCATTCGGAGGGAAATTTTAGGTACCTTAAAAAGTTGTGTCCTTGTTCAGAGTAGCATTGTTTCCATGCTGCTGTATGCTAACTCATTTGCTGCACTGCCTTACTGCTTCCAAGTAAGCAAAAACAGAAATAATAATGTTAATCTTGTTTTCTGCATTCCATTTGATCTTTGAGTACAAATGGTATTTTTATAAGTAGACTGGCTTTTCTGTGAGCATCTTATGTAACTCTGAAACATATAATGAAAGAAATTTCAGGTATGAAAAAATTGTCATCTCATAATTGTCTTCCTGGAGCTTATTATACACATAAAGACAGAAAAATCTTGGTCTACATAATAAATTTGTACAAAATAATAATAATAATAATGCCATTAAAATAACAAAGCAAGTATCTGAAAATCAGGACATGCTAAAATTCAGATTTCTTGTGCAAGCTCAGTTCTTGTCTTTTGTTCATGCAGATTTTGTTATTGTCTTTTTGCTACATGTGTATGAGTATTTTTCACTTAAGAGTCTTATTTCATTGAGTACACAGGATGACCTTTATGTACTTGGGCAAGAGTCAAAGCTCTGCAGAAAATGACGTTTGTGGCAATTGGATGTTTTTGCCTCTTCTGCAAAGTGCATGTTGCAAGGAATTGCATGAAAAAAGGGAAGAGTATAGAAGGCCAATTGATCCTTGATTTATCTTACTCTAGTTGAATGTAGCCCTAGAGAATCGCATTCCTACCTGGAACACGGTGTTATTCTTTGTTTGTGTGGTGAGCTCAAGGGTATGGGACTCAGCTGAAATCTGTACTTTCAATAGTAAAAATTTAATATAACTCTCCATATGAATTTGAATTTAAGAGAGTGAGAGAGCAAGAAAAAAGAAACCAAAGTATTTCTGTCCACAAGGTTCATCTTCAGCTTTGCAAACATTACCTTCAACAACAGACTTTTGTAATGTGAACAAACAGCACAACAGATCAGTTGGTACTGTAGGTTGTAGGCTACTCTATAGGGTCTTCTGCCAGTAGGCACAGGATAGTTTATAGTGCACATGCTCCCAGTAGCTAATGATGAAAACCAGGTTTCATGGATTCCACTATCTTGGAATCAACAAGTACTTACAAAGTCTGATTTTGTTACTTGTCCCTCTGTTATCCCATGCTAAGGAAGGGCATGTGCTATAGTAATGTTATGTTGTGATAAGAAGATGCATATTACTGTTTCATCATATAGATTTGTGCATGCTCAGAAAGGGTGGAATCTGCAGAAATTTTACCTGGCCAGGACCACAGCCATGTGCAGACTGCTGGTTTTGAAAAGTTTGGTGAATTTTTTGAGGCAACGAAGAGCTCTATTTGGCATAAAAATGTTCTTTTTATAGATTCTATTCTAAATTCTGTTCCTAAGTAGGTATTTTCTTCAAGCAGTTCAAAGTCAAGATAGACTGGTTTTATTTAATTTTTTTTGTCATTGTCCAAAATATTTTTCTCTGACTTTATTCTATGAAATAGCTGGACAATTTTGCCTTCAATTTTCTATCAGGAGTTCTAAGCAAGTGAAAAGAAAGTTATTATGGGAGTTGCCTGGCAGCCAGGTGACAGGCAGTTATTGTGAGCGGCACAGTCTGTGATGTGGTACTGCTCCTAAACCACTCCATATAAAGCAGTTCCATGGACAACTCATCATCCAAGCTGATGGCTTACCCAGGAAAATGTTCGTATTTGCCATGAGAACCACCTAGGTTTAGGCCTGTGTTTTGATCACTGCAATTGTCACAGAATATCGGGCTAGTTACTTTACAATACATTTGCCATCTGTTTGAGGGTGAATATCATCCCAGTGGTATGGGTTTATCTCAAATGATGAGTTTCCAGGACAGACCTTCTTTTTTTGTTCCTTGATCTGAGCATGATGCAATGCGCATTTGTTAGATCGGTTTAGATCTACCCGATCGGGCTGTAAGCAGGAAGAACCGTCCCTGCTCTCCTTCATGTAATGTTTACCAAGCTCCGCTCCAGGATATCATTGTCTGAAATTCCCATTTTATTACTGGTGATTTTCTGCATTGCAGTTTCTCTTTCCTATGCTGATCATTTTCTTTGCAAGAACAATTATTTCTTCTTTCTCTCTAGATCCTTTAAGTATATTTGAGGAAATCCTACTGAATTTAGTTTAAAGAGACAAGCCAGGTAGATTTCTTTCTTCTAAGAAATCCTATTATGGAGATGTTAACATCAGATACCATGGCAGGATTTTTACTTCTTTTGTTGGCTTATGCTGTACTGTTTCATCACAGTTGAATAGTTTTAACTCAGTAGTTTTTAAGTGAGGTGGTTTTCCAGCATGTCTTTCCATGAAAATAAATGACTGCAAAAATTGAAGTGATATTTCTAGCTGAGGTTATTTAGTATTTTAAAGATAATAATGCCATGCTGTAACTTAAAATGTAATATGTTCTACAGTAAGATGATACAGACTCGGGCACTGCCTTATTGAAGTTTATTTTTTTGATTTGGATTTGTTTTTTCATTTCTTTATAGCAGTTCTTTGCTAAATAGATATTTGTGCAAGAAACAGGAGAAAATGATGTAATTGCTAAAAAGACAATATTATGAAAAGATCCATTGAATTATGTAATCAGGCTTCATATGTATAGAGGCTCGAGAGTGAGAGCTGCAAAGCATTGCATGTCTTTAGACCCACAAAATCAGATGCACATATATTTGGATGCCTGCTGTACTCCAACTCAAGTCTGGCAGCTCTTCACTGAGCTCTGCTCCCAGAGCTGAGTAACAGCATTACTGGGGCAGTGAGCCCAGACCAATACACCATAATTTTGGTTTGAAAATGTTTATAATTTTATCTGTATTTTATATTCTACACTAACAAATCAAATGCCCTTACAATTTGTTTCTGAAGCCCTTAAAGATAAGAATTAAGTACAATACTGTTCTCATAGTTTCATCAGTCATCTGCCATTCTTCAGAATCACCCATGTCATTTGGCTGTTGCTTTATTATTTCACTCTGATACTGAAAAAAGGTGAAATACCAGTTTTATACTATGCTATGAAAGCATCCGCTAGGGATTGCTACTTTTAAGCATTCTGTGACACAGTGTGCTGGCGCTTGTGCACCAGGAATAAAACAACATTTTAGAAGTTAAGGATTCCAGATGTATTTAAAAAATTGGCCACAAAGACATTGCTGGCTGTTGCCTCTGTCAGTAATTTCAGATATTAATGTGCAAAAGTTTGTTAAACATGCTGGGTTTCCATGTACAAATTTTAATATCAAGCACACACATTGTTTTTTATTTCCACCAAATGCTCTAGTATAGCTGTAGTAAACATGTAACAATATCAATTTAAAAAAAAAATTTCAAGTCAATATTTCATTGTAAGTGATCAAAGGCAAATCATATTATATTTTACAGGGAACTTAGAATGTAATTTAATTGCCAAAATAGTCTTTGGAAAGGATGAAGAGAAAAAGCCAAAGAAACGTGAATAAGTGTAAAGCTTGGTTGGAATATTTCCAAAGTAACGATTTTATCTACAATTTCGTGCTTCAAAACGGGAGAATGAAAAATACAGATCAGAATTTCTCTTTCTGAAGTGTCTGTTCATACACATGGAAAGTTTTCAACTCTTTTGATGGCAGAATCAGCACAGTATATGCCTTGCTGTTTGGAAGGTCTGATTTGAAAAATATCGTTACAGTAACTTCTGTTTTCATTCTCTGCTTTTAATTTTTATTTGGACAAACAGACTCCAGTGTAAGAATCATAGATAATATGTAGTAACTGGGGGTGAAGAAATATTACCTTATAGTCACCAGATGTTTAATGTCACTAAAGTTTGGGAAAAAGTTGAACACCTAATTTAGTGTAGTGGGTCTAGCTAGGAAGGAGTTGACTTTCCCCACATAAGCCCATGTTGTACTGTGTTTTGCACTTGTAAAAATGCAGAGCATGGGTAATTATTAGACTAGTGAGAAAGACACTCCCATTTTAGGAAAATAACTAAACTCTAGGTTCTACCTTATTACATAAATAACCATGAAAAGCAAGAGAGCAAAAGCAAATGAAAAATTTTGCCTTTTAACTCACTACACTTCTTACGCTATGCATATGGAAAGCAACAAATCTTGGTTTAAATCTCCTCTGAACATGAAGACCTCACTGTGATGAGGACCACTTTTGCAATTAAATTAAACAAATGTTATCCATTATGAATCTCACCCACAAAAAAATAGCAGCAGCCTAATTCTCAATTTCTGAATAGATATGGAGTGACCACTTTATGATCTTCAGGCAAATTTACTTTTCATCCAGCTCCACTCAAAACAAATATTGTTAAGTTTAACTCCTGGCTTCTTCCTATTTTGGTGCCTGGTTATGGATTTTGTGTTCTAATAGAATCAAAGAATCACAATCATCTAGGTTGTAAAATACCTTCAAGGTCATCAAGTCCAACCACCAACCTGACCTGAAGAGTCTAATTACTTAACTTTGTCCCTAAGTGCTATGTCCACACCTCTCTTGAATACCTCCAGGGATGGGGATTCCGCCACTTCCCTGGGCGGCCCATCCCAATGCCTAACCATCATTCCATCTTTCGGTGACGATGAACTCCCCGGTAAATTCTCAGTTTACAGTAGTTATTTTCCACATTATTAATTGTAATTAATGTTATCTGACCCATAATCTGTGTTTGGCTGAAACTCAAGGTTCTTAAGAGCTAATCCCAAAGAACGACACTAAATGAAAACCCTGGGAAATAGGGCGAATGGGAAAACTTGGAATTACAACTACTGTATCTGAAACGCTACTGATAATCTTTTGCAAAATGATATTTTACAAAGCTATCTTCTGAGATTGGGGGTGGCTCTTTAAATCAGGCTATTGGAAGATAGCATAGTCTATTGGTTCAGAGAAAGTCAAGAGTCCTGTCCCTTGCATTGTCAATGATTTAATGTGTGACTGTGAGAAATTTAATCTTTTAGTGTTTCAGTACCCCTGTCTCCAAAAGTAAGCATAATAATGGATATTTGCTTACTTTGTTTGAGATTTGAAAACATTAGTGTACTCTAAAGAAAAACTAAAAAAATCTGCTGTTCCTTGCATTTAATAAAAGGGGAAAAATCCATTTTTTCAGTTGAGTATGGCAGCCCTCTATATGAGCAAAACATGTCTTTAAAGGGAATATATAAAGAGAATTTCAATAGGAGCAATGCACCTGACTGCCATTTGTGCCTTTGAAAGTATCCCCATTTTTGTGTTCCAGCACTTACTATGATAATCATGGCCTCTGTAGGTAAAGCATCTATGCTTTTAGAAAACTAAGTAGCCAATACATACAATTTTGCCAGCTCTAAATGTCATGAGTTCATTTCTGATGAATTTCCGAGCAGGCAAATCTCCTTTCCGCTGACTTTAATGTGAGTTGGCCCAGGTCCAAGGGATTCGATACAAGCTGTAGCTATCAATCTCAAAGCAACTTTAATGATGGCACCAGTAATAACAGCTCCTCATTCAAAACCAGGTGCAGTTATTTTTTTCAGATTTAACCAGTTAATCTGTTGGCTTTAATACCATGAATCAAAAGCACAGTTTAGGCTACCATGTCTAAATACTTCTTAACATAATGTTATGGTATTTTGTAGATATTCTGAAGTAATCTGTAAACACATATCAGTAGCCATGTGGAAAAGGAAAGCTGAGCACAGTAGCCAGATTTAGCACTTCATACAGAAAATATTCTGCAAAGCTGTTGGAGAAATTAGTTATTCAACTACGCATTTGAAAAACAAGCATTGCTTTGAGCAAGCAATTTAAAGAGCAAACATAAAATGCCTCAGCAGTAGGGCTGATGCTGTAGAGAACTATGATTTACCTGAAGTCAGCACATAAACTCCTTGAATATAAGGATCCTTGCAATTCAATAAATGCTGAGTTGTAACTAGAGGCAAATTCAGCCTTAATTGAATAGAAACATATCTGCATGTCATGGAAATCTCAGGAAAGCAAAAATGTTCAGCAGTATGGCTCAGAAGCTAAAATGCCATCCATCTCGTTTTTTATCATTTTCTCCATCTGCTTCCATCCCAGCCTGCTGCTAAGAATATAGAATTGTTTTCTGGTTTGCTCTTTACTGTAGCTAAAGCTCTTTTCATTATATATCTCAGATAAAAACTTTTATGACATCCTTCCTTAGTTTCTTTGTATCCAGAATATATCTTGCTATCCAGAATAAATCTTTTTTCTATTTTTACTGTGGATTTTTTGTTTGTTTTTGAAATAGTATGTTTTGCCCCTGCTTGACCTGTTACTACTGTAGCTTTATAACTAATAATTTGCACTGTCATAGAACATAAGACAGCTCTTTTTTGTAGTTGCCAAACAAACATAAGTATTAGCTGATCTCTGCCCTGAAGAATTTACAATCTAAGTAAGTTCTAATCTCTTGACAACTTCAGTGCAGAACAGAATAAAATCAGCTTTCAAGACATGTTAAGGGGATGCCTGACTAGCTCTTAAAGATCTGCATCAGAAGTAGCAGGACAGATTCAGCATTTATGCAGGTTTGTGCTGCCAATTCCATTGCTAAATTTCATCTGGGACTTATGTTATGCACACTGGTAGTATAGATGTGTCTGCAGTTCTTGGGGGCTACACACTATACTGTTCTGTGGAGGTTCTGCATGTACACCTTAGTTCCCAGTGTAAAAAAAAAAAAAAAAAAAAAAAGAATGAAAGGAAGAAAGAGAGAAAGAGAATTGAGGGCTTGCATGGACCTGAGAGCAGAATTTAGATGAAAGAGTTTAAATTAGCCATTCTGTTTGGCTTAATTTTGTTTTAATACTATGGGTTTTTGTTTTTTCACATTCTGCTCTTTTCTTAATCATTAGAGCAGCTGTGTTTAATGAGCTGCAACCGAAATAGGTCAATAAAATGTTACCTGCATGATTAGAGAGAACCTACTGGGTACGTAAGTGTGATTAAAAGTGCTATAGCCCAGATTTGAATGAGATGGCATGTACAATTATGGATTAAGAGAACATTTTTGTGAAACAGAAAAGCAAATTTCTCTCTCATATGCAACAAATTGCAATGAAAAAATGTTTAGGGGAAAAAAAAAAAGATCTAAACAGTACAAGCAGGCAGGCAGTAACACAAGTGTTTTCAGATGTGTGCACCCTGAACAGACTGTGCCTTGAAATACATCTTGGAACCAGAATCAAAGGCTGAAGCTGAAAAGGGCAAAAGAAGGAATAACTATTGAGGAAAAAATATATTTCACTCGTTACATTTTTTGTGCATTTTACCTTTTGTACATTTGCAATGTCTTGTGTCAGTGCTACTATGCAGTTCTCTAAGCATTTTTTGCAAACGTTTGGCAAATCTTAATCCAAGTATCTAGACTACTTAAAACCTCGTCATCAGACCAGATGCTGCCAATATGTGCTGCCCTCTCACAGTCACAGTATCACAGAATGGCTGAGGTTGGAAGGGATCTCTGTAGTTCATCTGGTCCAACCTCCATGATCACAGAGGGCCACCTGCAGCTGGTTGCCCAGGATGGTGTCCAGGTGGCTTTTGAAGATCTCCATGAAGGGAGACTCCACAACCTCTCTGGGCAACCTGTGCCAATGCTAGGTCATTCTCAGAGGAAACAAGTGTTTCCTGATATTCTGAAGGAACCTCTCACATGTCAGTTTGTGCCCATTGACTCTTGCCACTGAACACCGCTGAAAAGAGCCTGGCTTCATCCTCATTGAACCCTCTCTTCAGGTATTCATACACATTGATGAGATTCCCTCACCCTCACCCCAAGTCTTCTTTTCTCAAGGCTGACGACTCACAGACCTTTCCTCGTAGGAGAGATGCTCCTTAATTATCTTAGTGGCCCTTCCCGTTCATTTCATTTTGCGGTGGGCCCACATTTTCCATAGCCTTTTGTCACCTCTGTACTTACAGAAGCCCTTCTTGCTGTCTTTGACATCCATTGACAAGTTCAATTGCAGTTGGCCTTTGCCTTTTCCAATCTCATCCTTGCATACTTGGATAATGTTTCTGTATCCCTTCCAGGTTACCCATCCTTGTTTCCACCCTCCGTATGCTTTCTTTTGTTTTTGGAGTATGACCAGGATCCCCTTGTTAATCCACACTGGCCTCCTGTCATTTATGCCTGATTTCTTATACACCAGCATGGATCATTCTTGAGATTGAAGGAGGTGGCCCTTGAACATTAAAAAGATTTCTTGGGCCCCTCTTTCCTCTACACCCTTGTCCCATAGGACTTTTACAGTCATATGTTTGAAGAGGCCAAAGTCTGCTCTCCTGACATCCAGGGTTGTGAGCTTGCTTTTTACCCACCTCCTTCCGCTCAGGACCCTGAGCTCCACCATTTCATGGTCACTGCAACCATGGATGACTTTGACCTTCACATCCGCAGTATGCCTCTCCTTTTTTGATGAGTATGGAGTCTAGCAAGAGGCCACTACTTGAGTAAAGAAGTTGTCAATGTGCTCCAGGTCCTTCTAGCATGGCAGAAGTCCTCCATGAGAACCAGCGCCTGTGAATGTGAGGCTGCTCCTGTCTGTCTGTGGGGGACCTCTGAGATGTGGATCTGTAAAAAGTGTCTCTTAACAGTGACTCACTGGACACCGCAGAGAGAGGGAGGGAGAGGGAAGGAGGGAGAGAGGAAGAGGGAGAGGGAGGAGCAATAAAAGAAGAAAAGTAACTTGCCTGTAGAAAAACTGCAATTCTTAGAGACAAGTTGATCACATTTCAACATTCCATAATAATTTACATTACCAATTGTCCTTTTTTTTTCTGCTGATGATTGCAGTCCCAATGCAGTTTTGCATTGAGCTTAACACATAAGTAATTATCCCTCCCTTTTCTGAAAATGAAAGGGACGCTAGGGAATCTAGTACACCTATATATTTTAGAAGTACAACATTGAATACAGGGACTTTTCATCCTTTTCTTATTTCTATCTCATTTTTAACATTCCATCACTGAGTATATATAAAGTGTTGAGTGTTCAGCTGAAGGTTAACCTGGTAAAAGACACTCTTATTCCAGAATAATACCCACTGATAGCAAGAACTATAGAGAAGCAAAGTACAGCCTACCTTAACCAAAGATATCTTTCAAGTAGAAATAAATCCTGATATGAAAAAGGAATGGGTTTGCAATGAGAAAATAAAGATTTTTATTAAAATACTAAATTAGATAAGTTGCATGTTTCATATTGACAAAAAGAAAAAAAATAATTTTGACAAATCCATATATGTAACACTATAATTTGAAATTCAGAGCATTTCTAATGTGTGGGCTGGTATTTTTTGATATATCAGATGTAAGAAGCTTACATATTATTGAGCTATTCAGATTAAATTCTGGAAGATTTAACTGTATGAAAAATATACTTGAAGCTACTGGTCAAAGACAGCATTAAGTTCTCTAACAATGGTAAAAGGAAGTAATAGGAGAACCTGTAACAATTGTAATAATAAGAAGAAAGAGTGAAGACAGAAAGAAACAAAGGCAAAACATAGTATTTTGTACCATTCTCTTAATTCTTTAGTAGATTTTTTTTTAGGGAACGTTCATGTTTGCAGCCTTTTTGTGTGCTAGTGATTGGGTGTTAATGTACTATAATTTGCTTCTGTACTGGAACATATGGTCACACTGTCTGTTTTTCTTATTTTGATCATTTTTGTCTTGCATCAAGCGCATATAAGTGGAGATAATAGGTATTTTCTTTGGCAAATATGAAAAATTATCGTAGATGTCAGCTTAATGTATGCTTTGGAAAGGACAACTGAATGGACACTATCCTGATTCTAAATTTCTAAATTTTGTTGTTTTTGTAGTCTGCTTATTCACATTTATTTTAGTTCTATTGTTTATTAGATTAAATTATAGCTCTTTGAAAGAAGAACCTTCAGTGGAGATTCCCATTTTCTGGCTTCCAGATAACTCAGAGGGAATCATAAATGTCCATTAAGGTATTAAAAAAAAAAAAAAAAAGGATCTGGGGAAAATATTAAGGGCATTTCTGTGCCACCCTTAATAGATCAAGGTCTTATTTGGGGGTAGAAGGGAGCAGGTTACACATTCTATTCTGTTTTCTTTTCATCCTTCCAAATGTTTGCCTCTACTTAATGTGATTTGCATTTGACATGAGTCTAAATCAAAGACTGCAGACCTACACTTTTAGATAGATTGAAAATTGAATTTTATATTCATATTTGGCATCTCAAGACCATTCATATTGTAGTAATTGAATGAATTTCCCTTCTTTAATGCAATATCTTATTCTTACAAGACCATTTGCTGATGTCCTTGATTTTGTTCTTTATTAAATTTTTCCCTTTATTGTCACAGTCTTTAATTGCCCTTAACAGCAGAAGTGTTTATCAATTTATCAAAGAATAAAATGGTAGGTGGGCAAGCCTACTTACAAGGCAGTAGCAGCAGTTTCTCGTAAGGACTTATCTCCTTCTGACCGTTACGTTAGCTAAAATAAGACAGAAAAACATCTTCATCAAATTGCCTTTTTCTAAGATAATATAGAGGACAATGGACAATAATTATAGGTTAAATCCTGCTTTTTCCCCTTTGGTAGTGAAGCTGGTGCAGATTTTTGTGAGAAGCAAACTATGAGGTAGGGCAGAGGCTGGCCTGTTGTCTGTGCAGAGCTGAATCCCACAAGGACAGGGCAGCATGCAGGAGTAGGAGACTTCACAGGGCAAGAAAGCTATTGTAAGTGGGAGATGCTGCTTCCTGTGTTCATGTACAGAGTCATTTCTACTGTGGGGATTTCCATGTGGTGTGAAATGCTTTGACTTACTAGCATAGCCTTGACTTGCAGAAAACCTAACAGTATATTTACCAAAGTCACTAACGTACTCTCTGCATCACAGCTTGAGCCCTTTATTGAG
This sequence comes from Anser anser, assembly GCF_964211835.1. Classification (NCBI taxonomy): domain Eukaryota; kingdom Metazoa; phylum Chordata; class Aves; order Anseriformes; family Anatidae; genus Anser; species Anser anser. Next base: position 12,687,717 of record NC_139720.1, read on the forward strand.
TGTTTCTCCTCATGAGGAACCAGTGTGATTACACAGAACAGCGTAGTCATCAATATAGCCATAGCAAAATTTCCAGTCTTTTAAAGATTTGTTTGATGTTTCCTTTTGGGACAGAAATGAATAATTCTCTCACTATGGACAGTTAAAAGAAAGATGACAAAAGGAGATGGCATAATTTTCATAGCAATAGTAGTTAAAGAGAACAAAACAGAAACATGAACATGGATGAATATAAGTTCCCATCTTTCAAGGATAGTTGGAACTGTAAAATGGTGTTAACTGTTGCCTGGTTGTAGTGAATTACCTTTGCTACTGCAAAGAAGGTACTGTTGCCTGACATTTTTAGGACAAAACCTGCCTCCAGAATCCAGATTTTGTTGAGTGAACAGGCAGGATTGAGAATTGTTTTTCAAGATTACTGGGGCTTGATACTAATATAGTACTTTAATTATTATTCTTTACTTTCATTAGCTATTTGAATGTATTTTTTCCACTCACTGTCCTAACTAACTGTGGATGAGGTTGCAGGTGATTGACTGCTGCAGTCTTATTTCACTTTATGAAATTATTTCAGAACCTTGGAAACATGTGAGTGGCAGAAGTCCGACCTGTAAAACAAACAGTGGGCAAGGTTTAGCTCAGAGATACTATATTGCACAAATTCCTTTTAACAGCCCTGTTCTGAAGGGAGGTGAGAATGACTTTGATGGTTGTAGGACTGAACTTGTTCAAGAGGTCCCCATATTTTGGAGGTTAAGCTGATATTGTTGTATTTGTTGTAAGAGCACAGGATGCTAGCAATCTGAGCAAATAATAATTACGCATTGTGAACTTCAGCCCCTTTAGGACAATCTGCAACTGACAGCCCTGATACAGACCATACTTTCATGTTTAAAGTTGTGGTCCTAAACCAACTGAGTGACATTAATTGCCTTTATTAACAGAAGACAGGGAAATGCAAATGTTCTTGGAAGAACCATAGACTGGCACTTACATAAAACTGAGTTTTAATCTTATAAACTCCTTGTCGTACCAAGCACTCACTAGTGAGTTACATGTTCATATCACGGGTTACAAGTGTTTTAAAGGAATAGCAAAATCGTAATCTTAAAACCATATTATACAACCCCAGTTCTCTTTCAGTCTTGGCATAGATATCCAGGCTCAGCTTCTGCAAACATAGAATTTATAAACACAAAGATTTTCCCTTTTTTAGGTCACTCGTAACAACTTGCGTGAGCGCTTGTTCCCATTTTAACTCACAGGAAGCACCACTGTCTTCTATCACTAGTAGGAAATGAAATCTATTTGTAACTGGCACCCAAAAATTAAAAATAAAAATAAAAATAAAAAAGAAGGGAAGGGAAATAGAAATGGTGGACAGCATGAGAAACAGAACTGACAAAAAGAACCAATTGGCAGAAAAAGGAGGAGGGAAGTAAGATACAGAGGGTAATGAGCAGTTCAAGGCCAGTTCAAGCAAGGTCTGCCCAGCCATTGTGCCTGCCATTTGTAGCAATGCATCTTTCTCCCCTCACTGTCACATTGATGCTTTCTGTCTCCCATTTCCACCTGTCTTTTCTACCCTCCTTGTCCCCATGCCCTTTTTCATCATCTACTCTTGAAACGGTAGGAGGAAAAAAAAAAAAAGACAGTTTCAAAGCAAAATCATCTTTACTCCTTCCACTTAAATTCCTTTACTGTTAAACAGCATGGATTTTCCTGCAGCACCAGCTGCATTGTGTAATTAGGACTGCAACTGCAAAGTGGAAAACTAATACATTTTTATCATTTTACTGTGCACTAAAAGGCTGGCAGAGGCCGCCTCTGCCACAGGTGCTGCAATTGCTCAGTGCCAACTGTTTTACAAATGTGGCAGTTTCACAACTGACTTTGTCAGTGGAGCAGAGAAAAATATGCACCTAAAATGCATGTAGCATGCAATTCACTGCATTTGTAGGACTTTTTACAAAAGATTGGAGGCTTATTTTTTCCCATGATAGAGCAATAATTTTTTTCTCTGAGAAGAGACCAGTGAACCAGATGTGAACGAAGTCTGTGAAATGCAAACATCTAATTACATCTCAAAGAATAAAATAGACTAGTTTAAATCCACAAATCCTGACTGTAGCTGAGCACAAAAGGCAAACCTAGGAACTGAGCGTACATATTCTATAGGCATATAACATTTTTCTCGAAATAATTAAAATTCACTGAGGAAAAACGTAACTAATTATTGATTAATGGAAAGAGTGAGCATATGATAAATTAAAAACTGAAATTAGCCCATGCTGCTACATATGAAAGTTATGGATCAGGACCCTGACATTACCTTTTACTGAAGTGCATAGGAAGCATTATAGTTTCAATGTCAGAGGATCCTATCCACAGAGACATGAGATCAAGTCTCTTCCAGCTCTTTAAGATAATAACTGTAGTCTCTACACCTGTCCAGCAAAGTCCCAAAAATCTCATCCTCTGAGTTCTGTTTGCAGATGGTCAGTAGAATTTATTAAGTTTTATGAAGACTGCAAATGAATTATAGAAATATTTTATTATTCACTAAAGGTTGTTCTGTTCTGTGCTTATTTGCTCTTCTGTTGTTATATTATAGCCATGCTTAGTTACAGACAATGACAACAAAATAATTTTTAAAAAACATTTTGCATAGTTTATCTATTTCTCTGTCATTTATACCTGTGTGTCATTTCTACAGTTTATTTCTCTGATGTCCTCAGGTTCCTTTCTATCAATATAGGGACAGCTTTGGTTGAACTGCAGCTGTTATATTTTCCATTAGGCCCTGATACATGTATTTTTAGAGCTGACTGGGGCTCTAGTCAGTAAGATCATGCAGCTGCCCTTCTTAGTGAGCCTTCCAAACAAGGTGTGCTGGTGTTGAGGTGACCCAGCGTAAGCACTCACACTGAATTGTTCTCAGGTGCCCAAAGGAGAAATCCTCCAAAAAAAAATCAGCCAAGTACCACTAGGTCAGTTTGTAAAAAGGCAAGATTTTGTATGGCTGCATCTGATTACTTCTAAGCTGGCTCACAAAGGAATTAGAAAGTATAAAACAGGCAAAGCTGGGCTGAAATGTGACACTGAGACCTGTTCAATCTTCATATTTGGTGGTCCTGTTGGGTCCTCTAGGGTCTGTTCTGTACCAATTTTGTGGTAGACTGTACATCATTTGGGATAAGGTGTAGGTGATGCAGTGCTGAAGGTCTCTTTTTTGAGAACTTGGAGGCACCTTGATATTTAAGGAGCTGAACAGACCAGAGAACAGTAAAGAGTAGAAATTAGAAGACTAAAGAAGTGAAATTGAAGATTTGTTAATTATGCCACTGAGCTGGGACAGATTCAATTTGGAGACGTGTTTTCAACCATTAAGTACAAAATCAATTAAAAATAAATAATAATGTAATTAATTAAAATAACTAATTAAAATAATACCTACATAGAAATCAAAACTACCAGATGGGACAGAGCAAGGGCATACACTGAGAAAAAGGTTATTCTCCGTTGGAATAAATCAATTAGATCAGCTGTTGATCCCAAAATTATGTATGGCACACTGGTGAAAGTAAGATATATCATTTCCCTTGCTTGTGCAAATAGGCTACTGCTCCACATGAATGACAAAGTCAGCAGGCAGGCATTTCTTCAATTAACTCTTGTAGAGATGTTTCTCCTGAGATAGGCGCAGCAGTCTTTTGGTTGAGTTTATAAATTTATTGCCCTCAGACATCCTCAGAATAGGAAAGATTTGGGTTTCAATGCAATGGAGGTGCTGCTGCACAGCAGAATTCATGGGGGTTTTGTTGCCAGTGTGGGGTAGAAGGAAGGATGCTCAAGAACCAGGCAGAGAGAGGAACAAATTATTTACTAAAAAATCTGCAAGGTTTAGGGAGAATCAGAAACAGAACACAGCTTGTTTTTGAAAGAGTCTTGGGTTTTCTCGAGAAAAATAAGATGCTTTTTTCTTTGGGAAAAGAATCTGAAGAGTTTTGGAGATGCTTAATGATAAACTAGACACGCTAAGGAACCACAGTCCTCTCTGTGTTTTAATCCATCTCCAGCCAATGGTTGGATTACTACTCTACCCTTACGCAGGTTTTACATGAGAAGTGGAGGGGGAAAGGGTGTGGAGAATGTAAGTGTTGCCACTTTTCATGACACTGCAGAACATAAAAGTAAAAAATAATGAATTAAACTGTGAACATGGAAGTACTACTTTGCCTGCCTTTCTTTTCTTTCTTGCAACATGTTAGCTACATGCCAGCAATACTGAACATTAAAGCATGAAGAAAACTTGAGTAGATTTTAACTCTTATTATTATCCCACACACTTAAAATTCTTGAAAGAAAAGTGACTTAAAGATCTGATTATTTTGTCATTGTCACAAATTAGTATATTAATTGGACACTACATTTGCAAAGTGACCCTATGAATGCAAACAAAATGTGTCTCTGGTAGATTAACAAAAGAGCACATGCTGGTTTTTCAAGCAAAGTTTCTTTCTGATGCTGTCACAGAAGCATTCTGAGAGAGAGTTTTGGCAGATGGCATTACAATTCAAAGAAAAATAAGCTTCCAAATTCATACATACTTCCTTGTCATTCAAATGCCAAAGGATTTTTTAACATAATGTTTAAAGTACAGAGTGACTCAATATGAGTGTCCTCATAAATATAAGTAATGCATAGTGATGAATAAGTTATGACAAGAACATACGCAACTAAAGCAGATTTTTATCTATTGTGCAACAAAGCAAAAAGTAATAAAAGGTGGGACTTTTAAAGTTCTCATGCTAGACAAGGCAATGAAACCAATGAGGAGACAAAACCAGATTCTAATCTTATTTCACTAGTGTAAGTCACAAATTGCTGCATCAGCTTCTCCAGTGTTAACCTGAATTTTCCATGATATCTCTCATCAATTGTATTGATTTATCTATTTCATCAAATACTATTTAAACAACTAACAAATCTGTATTACATCCATCAGCTACTGTTCGAAACTCTGAAAACATATTATTAAAATCATGGTAGTCATGGAAACAGATCATGTAGGAAGTACCTTGCAGAGGACTATTGATGCTATTTGATTCTATACAACCTCATTGGCCACTTGGAAATAAAATATAAAAATGTAAGATGTCTTGTACTCAGTCAGAGTGCTGATTTATTTAATTTCCATCCAAGGCCGGTATAAGATACTTCCAAGGCTGTTGTGGCTCATCACAAATGATATACCTAAGTAATTTTACAGTCTGAGCAGAAGAACTTGCTATCTGTGGATCACTGATAGATAATCTGTTTATTGTAAACATACAGAGTAGTACTCAGTTGTATTTTTTTTTTCATTATCACTATAGATGTCACATTTTCCCATCTCTTTTTATAGTATGTCTATCCATTTGGTTCTCTTTCGTGGCATATAAAATCAGGTAATAACCATTTGGCATAACAAGCCAAGAAAAAAAATGAAAGAAAAATAGGAAGGAAGGAGCATTAAGTTGTGTGCTTTATTTTGAAACATTCACTTGAGAATTTCAAGACCCAGTGAGACAAATGAAGTCATGAATCAAATGTTTTCTAAATTGATTGAATTTTAATTAGTGTCACTGTTTTAAATATCAGTCAGGAACAAGGTAAAATTACCTGTTTCACCAAGAAAGAAGGTCAGTAGAAGTGAGGAGAAGGAGTCCCTCATGTGAGGGACCCCTATGTGAGGGAGCAGCTTGGGCATATGGAGCACTCTTACAGTAGGGCAGGGTGGTTTTACCCTGCTGGGCAACTGAACTCCACCACAACCACTCTCTCACTTCCCCACCTCAAAGAAAAAAGGGGAGAAAATAAAATGAAAAGGGCTCAAAGGTTGAGATAAGGACAGGGAGATCACCCACCGATTATTGTCATGGGCAAAACAGACTCAGCATAGGGAGATTAATATAATTTATTGCCTATCACTAGCAGACCAGAACAGCGAGAAACTAAAAGCAAACTAAATACACATTCCCCCATCCACCCTCTTCTACGTCCTCTCCTGAGAGACACAGAGGAATGGGGAATGAGGGCTGCGGTTAGTCCCTAATGTTTCGTCTCTGCTGCTCCTTCTCAGTCACTCTCTGCCCCTGCTCCACATGGGGTCCCTCCCACAGGATGCCGTCCTTCCCAAACTGACCCTGTGCGGGCTGCCCACAGGCTGCAACTCTTCAACAACTGCTCCCACACGGCTCCGTACCACGGGGTCCATCCCCCAGGAGCAAACTGCCCCAGCACGGGTCCCCCACGGGTGGCAGCTCCCCCCAGACCCCCTGCTCCTGCGTGGGCTCCTCTCCACGGGCTGCAGCTCCGGCCCGGGGCCTGCTCCTGCGGGGGCTCTCCATGGGCCGCAGCCTCCTCCAGGCCACATCCACCTGCTCCACCGGGGGCTCCTCCACGGGCTGCAGCGTGGAGATCTGCTCCGTGTGGGACCCATGGGCTGCAGGGGGACAGCCTGCTCCACCAGGGGCCTCTCCACAGGCCGCGGGGGAACTTCTACACCGTGCCTGGAGCACCTCCTGCCCTCCTGCTGCACTGACCTTGGGGGCTGCAGGGCTGGTTCTCACTCCTCGCTCCTCTAGCTGCTGTTATGCAGCAGTTTTTTTTTCCCTTTCTTAAATCTGCTGTCCCAGAGGTGCAAATAACATTGCTCACTGGCTCGGCATTGGCCTTTTGGAGTTACCCCATCTGATGTGGGGCAGCTTCTGGACTTTTCTCATAGAGGCCAACCCTGCAGCCCCCCTGCTACTAAAACCTTGCCACGTAAACCCAATGCAGAGGGACAGCTATCTGGTGAAGAGTCTGTGGGTCAGGCTCGGAGGAGAGGCTGGTATTGGTGACATCATGGTGGGCTGTTGTTACAGTCCCCCTGCAGTTAATGGGTCACATTATAACCACCTGCTGATACAAGCAGGGCACTACAGGGATTTATACTGGAGGCTGTCATGTTTTATATCTTTATGTACAATCTGAAGGAGGCAGCAAAGTCAGATTTGCAGGTGACTCCAAATTAGGGGGACCAGTTAATATGCTCAAGAGCAGAGCTGTCATTCAGCTAGGCTGGAAGAATGCCCCCGGAAACCTTGCAAAATTCAACAAGGACAAACACAACCTGGGAAGGAAGAAAGCCTTGTAACAATAAAGATTGCGAACTGACTCCTTAGACTGCATCCATAACACTGCATTCCATGTTGGCGATGCTTGTTAAAAGATAAAGCAGATTGATAAATGGGAGCAAGTTCAGCAGAGGGCCACCAAGATAATCAGGGGCAGGCGGGTTTGACCTGTGAGGAGGGTCTGAGGGTAATCTTGTTTCCCTTTTTGGTGAAGTTCAGCCCTGAAAATATCATTAAAATGTGTCATTTGGGTTTGTTTAAAAATGATAGGCTTCTTTCTGCGTTGTACTGAAGCTTATGAGTTGTACAGCTAGATTCAGTTTGTTGAAGCTTATCTATGAACTGAATATTCTAGTAACAGAATATCTCTCTGCCTTCTGTGAGGTCTAACCTGCACTGTTAGTAGCTTTATACTTTTACAGGGCTTTTTAGGTCAGTAGCCAAACTGAAGGTTTTAGGTTATGTAACAACAGTAAATTCAATAACACCCTAAGTTTGTGGAGTAAGTTGTGAATCATTTAACAGAAAAGGAAAAAAATATATATAAATAAAAGAGGAGGCTGAAAAGCAAATAGAAGAAAAGCCTAAGTGCGTAAGATCAGGTAGTTGTTAGGAAGACACTGTTCTGTAATAAGACTGAATTGATACAGTCAGTAATGAAGTACAAGTGCTGAAAGATTTGAACATCCAAGAGATCAAAAAGAATGTTTCTTTTCAGCCTGTTTTCCTCAAAGTCTAAAGAATATAGCATAAAGAAGCGGTGTTAATCAAATCAGTTTCAAAGGTAGAATCTCCCACTTTGGAGTTGTGTATGGAGTAGAGCCAATACTCTGAACTTCACGAATACAAATTGATAACATGGTGTGAAGTTGATTGCACTTGGGGCTCCTTTTCTCTTGGTGGAATGAGTGTGCCTGTGACAGTCTCTTTTATGTGCATGTCTGAACTTTGAACCAGCTGGCGATGCCATTGCAACTCGTCAGCACACATGTGAGTAGCCACTGAGGGATGTGCTGAGCTTCTGTGACAGGTTTGCGTTCTGCACCAAGATTCATGCTGAAGTGACTTTACTCCTAGTAGTGCCTGAATTAGCTAGTTTAGAGCTAGGAGCTGTGAGGCTAAGGGTGGCAATGACTCCATTTAGATCTACCTCCTTTGTTATATTAAAAACGAGATAATGTAACATAACATTGAGAAAATGCTTCCCAACTGTTCTTGGAAGCTAAGGAATATACTGTTTAATTATGCTGTGGAAGACTGCATCCAATTTCTTGGTCAAGGACTTGTAGATAAAACATGAGATTTTTCCATGTTCCTAGTGGTCTTATATTCCCTAGCAAAGCACAAGTCACTTCATTGGGAACTTTGAGACCAACAAGGAATTGTTTTAAGCTCTCTCCCTAAAAGGCCTATGATACAAACCAAATATTCAGCACAAATAATGCAGGAGTAAAGACAAAGGAAAAATAAATAAATAAATAAATAACAGATTTGATGGAAGTTTTAATAATAAATACCTTTCGGTAAGTGTTTCTGCTTTCCTTAAATTATTACTTCTAAATACATTGAAAACAGCATTTTGTAGTTTGTTTGGAATCTTTTAGTAGAAACTCTGAGCTTTCTCTTGAAAAGATCCATGGAGAGTACTTGTGGTGGGTTGACCTTAGCTGGGCATCAGGTGCTTCCAAGTCCTCTCTCTCTCTCCCCCTCCTCAGCAGGACAGGTGGAGAAAATACAGTGGAATAACTCATGGGTTGAGGTAAGGACAGGGAAATTGCTCACCAGTTACTGTCATGAGCAAAACAGACTCAGCTTGGGGAAGATTCATGTAATTTACTACCAATCAATACCAAAGTAGGGCAATGAGAACTCAAAGAACAAACTAAAACACCTTCCCCTAAACACCTCTTCTTCTTGGGCTCAACTTTAATCTACTTTCTCCCCTCTCAAGCAGCTCAGGGGCATGCACCTGCCAGATCACCATCTCTACTGTGGGCTCCTCTCTCATGGAAGGAATGGGCCACAGTTCCTGCCATGAGCCTGCTCCTGCATGGGGTCTCCATAGCATGCAGCCTTCCTCAGGCCACATCCACTTGCTCTTGTAGGATCTTCCATGGGCCATGGCATAAGTATCTGCTCCACCATGGGCCTCTCCACCAGCTGCAGGGTACCTTCTGCTCCAGTGCCTGCAGCACCTCCTGCCCTCCTTCTTCACTGACTTTGGTGTCGCCTAGTTTCTCTCTACATTTTCTCACTCCTCTCCCCCAGCACAGCAGCTTTTTCTTTCTCAGTCTGCTCTCACAGAGGCCCAACCAACATCACTTTTTGCCTCAGGCCAGCAGCAGGTCCTTTTTGGAGCTAGCTGGAACTGGCTCTTACGTAGCTTGGGGATGCTTCTGGGCTCTGCTCACAGAGGCCATCCATGCAGCACACCCACTGCCAAAACCTTGCCATGTAAACTCAACACAGTACTCTGTCCAGCTGCAGCTATTGCCCGATAATTTTTTGAGAATGGAGTTTTTTATTCACACTTTATTAAGGAAGCCATCTCAGTCAGGGACTGCTTACAATAATCATAATAATAACCTAGCTAAATTCTCAACATATAAGGCATTTTTCCCTTAATTATTTTTCAGTTGTTTTTTTTTTTTAATTAATAGCTAACAAACACTTTATGACGTCTTTTTTGATTGTTACAACACAGTAATTCAGTTGTTATTTTTTCACTGTATTAATGCAAATCTTAATCATTGTGCAAATCTGCATGTCAGAGGGATCAGTTACAGCTAATGTTAAAAATATCCCCACTGTTGGCAATATTTCACGTGGTAACAATGCTGGGAGGAAATATTGTTGAATTGAGAGTAATATTTAGTAGTCTGCATTCTGCATAATTAAGGCTGTAGCATGTCACAATAAGCTGCACAGAAGGGAGAAGATGCGTTTATCAGATATGAATGTTACTTAGACATTTGTTTCCATTGTGCAAGAAGAATTTATGCATAACATCATTTTACTCATGAGAACAAATTGCACATGAATGGTTTGTGATTACAGACTGAACATAAACAGTGATGACATTGTGAAATTTGCTGGTATGAGAATGGCAGTTGGCGAACACAAGTTTAATTGCAGTTGAGCTTACATGGCAGGGCTTGGAGTTGGTACATTTCCCTTAGTTTTCCAGGTCTTTCATGATAGAAAGAGTGAATTTGTTTTTGCTATTCAGTTGAAGTTATTCATCCTGTCTGTTATTCTTACTGAGATACTGACCTGTTCTGACTTTTTTATCTAATTTATTTTCGTTCATAGCTTTTGTTTTGTGTACTAGCATAGAGAAGTCCATCTTAGCAATTGCATTATCCAGTGACACTTGAAACATGGCTAAGTGGAGGAACCTGTTGAAGTGCTATGAAAGATTTTACTATAGCATCTAGCATATAAGTGGTTTTTGTTGGTGGTTGGCTGGTTTTTGGAGTTCCCATATGTTATGCAACTAGGTGGCCTACAAGAATTCCAATGGGTTTGTGAATAGTAGGTTAAGTACCAACTTTCAGTGAGCAATTTATCTTCCATTTTCTTATGGCAAACTCAACGGAAGTGTTCAGGGACAACAGCGCAACTACTGTGACTACTTCACGTATCAGCTGGGCAGTGTAGACAGATGCTAATCCGACCCTCTGCTCATGAGGCAGCAGCACAGCATGTCCTGAGCAGATTCTGTTCCCTGGTAATCTGTGTGCTGTGCCTTAGGGTATTGCAGATAAAATCTTTTTGTGTAATCCAAGCAGTGAGGACCGCTGGTTTAGACTTGCAGATACATATTTGCAAAGACTTTCTCTCTTCAGGAAACTGGAACACTGTGCAACTGCAGTGGGCTGCAGAGCTGCACTGTTTTGTAATTTCTAACCCAACACATATGATGCTCTCTGCAGGAGGTAATTGACATGAAAAGGCAAAAAAAAAAGAGAAAAAAAGAATTTGAAATAGGTAGAAAGAACAAAGAAGAAAGAAGCAAAAGGAAGGAAAAAAATGGGCTGTAGAGTGGAAAGATAATGTATTTTTCTGAAAAGTCTCAAATTTAGGTTAGAAAAGGATTCCTGACCTGTGCATGGGTGTTAACAAGGCAAATGACCCAACCTCATGCTGACTGTGACAGCTTCCACATCCTTATTGACAGCAGTTTCAATAACAGTGGGTGTTATATTTTCTTTTTTTTTTTCTTTCATACTATACTCTTTTTTACTGTACAAATATTTTGATTGTAGCCAATTCAAGAAATATGCTCTCTTCTTTCTTTCCAGTGTATCAGTAGGGTAGTGACACAATGCTGGTTGTTGTTCTGAAATCTTGAGAGGCTTTTATGACTCTCTAATGTGGTTAGTAATACATAAACTTCAGAAAAATTAATCCTGGTTAATATGGTGTTTTTTTTTTTCATCTTGGCACATCGAGATCCAAAATGTATTCCTTCCTCCATCCCCAGAGAAGATTAAGTGGCACCATCAAAAATCATTCTGAAGTACAACAGCTTTCAGAATGCAGAATAAGAGCATCTGGACAATTAGCATAAGCAGGCTGTGATGAGAAGGCACTGCCATTGATTATTAAAATGACCTGCTTGAGTTTACATTAATTTTTCCTTTCGTTTTTTCCTTCTTACTTTCCTTCCTTCTTTCATTCTTGCAAGGACCTTTGTTACCACTGGGCATTTAACTTTTAGAAATGCAGCTCACTCTGCATTTAAAAGCCTGCCCAGATACATACTGAGCAAAGTATCTGAGTGTCAGCTGTGCCTTTTTGATCTTTTTTTGGATGACTGTTGCAGTGCTAGCTAGATTCTTCTTCTCTGGTAAAGGATAAACTATGCAATGTGAAATCTGGAGCATACATACATGCCTTTCCATCCACTTGTAGTATCAGCATTGCCAAATGCAGCACAACCTATTACTGATTTTTAAATGGTGATTTTACAAATGTTCCTGAACAGGGCCTCCACCAGATGATATGAGGAGATATTTGTGAATGCAATATCAGATACTGAAGAGAAAAAAAAAAATTTTGCTATGCAGAGAAATTCTTCTGGGATCAATAGAATTGAAAGACACGAATGACACAAGTGTTAAGCTCATGAAAATGAAGACTTCATACATAACATAGTAACCATGAAACTGTTGGCTGCAGAAATTATACATGAACACTCTGTGCTAGTGCTATCAAATGAATATCAGAGAAAGCTATAATTTACATCTCCCTTCCCAATTCAAATCATGATGGCCAACAGTAATCTCCTTCAAAAGTGTTTTATAACAATTCTCTTTTATAAATGTTTACTGTTAACTCTCATCCCTAATGATCATCATTGGGCACAGTGAACTGAAAAAGAGAAACTGCAGTGCCCTCACCCCCAATTTGGCAAACACTTAGCTTCCTATTTGATGAAGCATTAAAGTATTCCTGTCCTGTAATCTTTCATTTCAATAGTGAAAAATGGAATAGATGCCACTATTTAATCTCATGAAAAATAATCACACTGCTTCTGAAAGCAAATGTAGCAGAAGATTCTTTCAGCAGAAGCCCTGTAGTAAACGACACTCCACTAACCTTATCTGCAATACTTCAGGAGAAGGCTTGGGGTTTGTGTTCTAGCTATTTTATTTTACTGCTCTACACAGAATTTTAATTAAACATAGTTTACAGGCTACTTCTCAAAAGGAAAAAAATAAAATCCGAGCATAGCCTTACATGGAGTTTATCATGGTACACCAAGGTATTTTTTATTTCCTTTTTTCTGAACCCATGACTGTTTTATGATGTTAGATAATCAGTGGTTCCACCCATGCATTTAAAAGTGGGTTCTCCACAGTTTCTCCAATTCATTAAATTTTTACAGACTTTTACACTAGAAAATGGGATTTGCCATTTGCATTCTCAATAGTTCTTTCAGTCCATACTGACTGTTACGATGTTATGCATTATTACTTTTGGGAAAAATAGACCAACAGGTTAATAGTAATTCCTCAAATTATTTCATATTTTCATGAATATTTAAAATAAAATATATCCTCTGCATCTGTGTACTTTATATATTTACAGAAAGGTAATACCTACAAAGATGTTTTTGCAAAACATCTTTATATTTTTAGTTTCATTGTTGAAAAAAGCTCCATCCACTAACTCACTTTGGGAAAGGGATGTATGCATACATATGTATAAGTGTGTCAGTGTACATGCTTGTGTATTTTTGAGTATGTATGGAATTTATTGGTGTCAGTTGCACTTTTCTCTAAGGGAAAGTAATTTTAGATTGCCAGACATGAAAACAACATGAAGTTAATTAGATGAAGAAAGCCTTGCAATATTACATTAAAATAAAATGTGCATATAGTATTTAAAATAATACTTTGTATTTATTCCATGTCATAGGATTTGGTAAAAGCATCATCATATTTTTCATATTAAATCATGAAGAGGAATGCACTAGGAATGAAACTTACTACAGGGGCAGTACAGATTTGTGCATCAGCATCTTTCTTTTTGAATATTTATGAATTACATCTTATGGATTAGTCCCAGGATGTACAGGACTCTATGAGAACCAGTGTAGAGGCAGTTTCCTACAGATTTTACTGAAGTTCTGGGCAGGTCTGGAAACAGGACCACCAAGACTTTCTAATGCTCAGTGACTTGACCATGAGCCAGCAATGTGTCCTTGCAGAAAAGCAGTTCACCAGCCTCCTGGGCAGCAGTCAGCATAACATCGCCAGCAGGTCTAGAGAGGTGATCCTTCCTTTCTGCTCAGCACTGATGAGGCCACAATGGGAGAACCGTGTCTAGTTCTGAGCTCCCCAGTACGAGACATGGACATAATAGAGAGAGTCCAACAAAGGGCCATGAAAATGATGAAGAGGCTGGAGCACGTTTCCTATGAGGAAAGGCTGAGGAAGCTCTTACTGTTCAGCCTTCAGAAGAGAAGGTGCAGGGGAATCCCATCAATATCTATGAGTATCTGAAAGGAGGGTGCAAAGAGGACAGAGCCAGACTCTTTTCAGTGGTGTCCAGTGACATGATAAATTTTAAAGGGCACAAACTGAAATATATTAAATCATTCTTAAATGTAAGAAAAGACTTACTCTGTGAGTAATCAAACACTTGAAGATGTTGTCCAGAGAGGTTGGTGAGGCTTCATCCTTAGATGTATTCAAAAGCCAACTGGACACAGACCTGGGCAACCTGCTCTAGGTGACCCATCCTTCAGCGGAGGGGTTGGACCAGATGACCCCCAGAGGTCCTTTCCTACCTCAACCATTCTGTGATTGTTGCCTGTTTAAATAACTTATGCAGCATTTATTCCTATGAACTGACAATAACAAAGCAACCCCGATGAAAGCAGTTCAGAGTGCAGGTTTGTGAAGATTTCAGTGCTAACAATATTCTGAGCATAATAGAAAAAAGTGAGTATCAATGTTAAGGAAGTCCTTGAACTTTACGTTCCAAATTTGTGGAGTTCCTTACTTTCTTATTTAGCTTTTTACAGCACATCAGTAATTGTCAATTCACATTGTCACTGGAAAAAAAAAAAATATATATATATATATGTCATCCAGGAGCACTTCTTTATGGCCAGTTTAATGGCCATGCTCAGCATGAGTTACATCAGGTCTGGTCTGTCTTGTTTCATACTCTGGTCTGTCTTGTTTCGTACTCTTACTCTTTTATACTCTTACAGTCTCCAAAAAGTGACTTTAAAAGTATAACTGAGTTATAATTCAAAGGAAGAAATATCGAGATAAGGAATTCCAGAATCAAATTTCTTTGTAGAATCTCAGTACCATTCCGTGTATACAGTGGAATATATATCCATACATATATATAATATATATATCCCTGTGACTAGTGGTGTTCCCCAGGGGTCGGTGCTGGGTCCGGTCTTGTTCAACATCTTCATCGACGACCTTGATGAGGGAATAGTGTCTGCCCTCAGCAAGTACGCTGATGACACAAAGCTGGGAGGAGTGGCTGACATGCCAGAAGGCTGTGCTGCCATTCAGCGAGACCTGGACCAGCTGGAGAGATTGGCAGGAAGAAACCAAATGAGGTTTAATAAGAGCAAGTGTAGAGTCCTGCACCTGGGAAGGAACAACCGGACGTATCAGTACAGGCTGGGGCCGACCTGCTGGAGAGGAGCTCTGAGGAGAAGGACCTGGGGGTCCTGGTGGACGACAGGTTGGTCATGAGCCAGCAGTGTGCCCCGGTGGCCAAGAGGGCCAATGGGATCCTGGCGTGCATTAAAAGGAGCATGACCAGCAGGTCAAGGGAGGTGATCCTCCCCCTC
Source organism: Anser anser (assembly GCF_964211835.1). NCBI lineage: Eukaryota > Metazoa > Chordata > Aves > Anseriformes > Anatidae > Anser > Anser anser. The sequence goes on from NC_139720.1 coordinate 12,703,215, forward strand.
TACTCTGCCCTGGTCAGGCCTCACCTGGAGTACTGTGTCCAGTTCTGGGCTCACGAGTACAAAAAAGACAGGGATCTCCTGGAAAGAGTCCAGCGGAGGGCCACAAAGATGACACGGGGCCTGGAGCATCTTCCCTATGAAGAAAGGCTGAGAGACCTGAGTCTGTTCAGCCTGGAGAAGAGAAGACTGAGAGGGGATCTTATCAATGTTTATAAATACCTGAGGTGTGGGAGACAGAGGGATTTGGCCAACCTCTTTTCAGTGGTTTGTGGGGACAGGACAAGGGGTAATGGCCACAAGATAGAGCACAGGAAGTTCCACACCAACATGCGAAAGAACTTCTTCACGGTGAGGGTGACGGAGCACTGGAACAGGCTGCCCAGGGAGGTTGTGGAGTCTCCTGCTCTGGAGATACTCAAGGCCCGTCTGGACGCCTACCTGGGCAACCTGCTCCAGGGAACCTGCTTTGGCAGGGGGGTTGGACCCGATGATCTTTCGAGGTCCCTTCCAACCCCTATGATTCTGTGATTATGTGATTCTATATTGTGCCAGTCCTTAACTGCATAGAAATCAATACCTGTGCCTGATGGGAATGTCCATCTTTTTGCACGTTTCCTCCATCTGGCACTGAGGTTTTTATTCTCTTCATGTTGAGTGAGATATTTGTCGCAACCGTCTGGTGCTTTTTAAACCCTAGGTGAAATTCTGTTGGTGTTGTAATAATTTTAAGTGTTCAGTGTGAGTGATAATAAAATATGTTTATGGATGTACATTCATTTATGCGTGTTTGCTTGTACATTAATACAGATTTACTTTCAAGCTCATTAAATCAACGTATTTAATATTTTAATTGTTAATACCTGAGTGTTTTAGGTGTCTTCTCTATTTCTGTAAAATTCAATTACTTCTAAAGCTGAAAGTTGCTGAAAATATCTTATTTCAGTTTGTGTTTCCGTTTACTTCTATGTACTGTGATGTCCCAGATGCAGAGCTAAGCTTTGCAGCAGCATGCCTTTGGAGGCCATGGAATTGCCATGACAGTAAGATAAATATGACAAATCTCTCAGGAACATTTAGACGTACTTAATATAATTAAAGAGACAGGAGTCAAACTCTTTTCATTTGTTCGAGACCAATTTTTTCTAGGATTCACAGCAATGAAAAAAAAAAAAAGAGCTCAAAAAGCAAAGCACTTGTATTTGTGTGTTTGTGTGTACACCTATTTGAAAAAACAGAATACCCCCTCTTTCTCCAGCAGTGATGTCATACAAGATATGCTACTGTTGTTGGCTGGCACAGCTGTTGGAACAGTGAAGTTGTTCAGTCAAATGTGTTGTTCTCAAGACTGAGATCTTTGTTTGCATGCCAGTTTTCAAGTTACTACTACTTGTGGCCACCATGGAGTGTGTTCAATATTTTGCATTTGATTTGTTGATTTTATCTGAATTCACTATCCAGTTATTTCCCTCAACACCTAGCAAAGATCCACTATTTCACTATCAGAAATCTTAGCATTCTGTAATTCATTTACTGAGACAGATAACTCTTTGTTTTTCAGAGCTTCCATATGGCTGGGAGAAAATTGATGATCCCATTTATGGCACTTATTATGTTGAGTAAGTTCCCAAGTTCAATATTAAGTTGCTGTTAATATGTCATAACCTAATACTAGTATCCTCTGCTGTGCTTAGCTGGCAAGACATGGGTACAATTACTTGACATGTTAAAATGAAAGTATACCAGGAATTCTCAGTCATCAATACAGTTAATGTGGCCAAATGTATCCAGTGTGTCTCAAATCAGTGATTCAGTCATTCAATCACTTTGTTTCTCAAGGGTGTGATTTCATGGTAACAGTCCAGTTGATACTTGTACAAAGATTGTATTCATTTAAGAAATATTGCTGTATAGTCTGTATAAGGTTTGGATATCCAGTGAGGCACAGATCTTGTTAATCAATGAATAAAAGCAAAGCATAATCATTTTAGCTAAGATCCCTTTCTGGGTTGTCCTTCCCTTCTGCAAATCAGATCTTCACTGTTTGTACCAGAAGGCAGGTTATTTATATTCAGCATTGTAAAATTCTTTGTATGTTGTGTTTTATTCTGTACTTAAAAGTGCACCTGAAAATAAGAGAATATATATTTTTTATTTTCACAGCACAATCACTGCTTTCATTTTTCATATTTTATTTTAGTCGTGGAACAGGAAAGAAAGCCATTCTTACTCCTCTTTGCAAAGGGTAGTAGAAAGCTTTTTCTTTTTTGACTGATAGGTAGAACCTGTTCCAGCTAGTTACTACATAAAATAGGTAGATCAGATAGATGATTTTCTAAGCTTTTTAGATTAACACAGTCAATCAGATTTATGTAAAGTGAATGTAGATTGAAATTGTGATACCCTCTCAGAGTGGTCAGTTTTTACTCCCACTCTTCTCTCCTATCAAAGGCCACTCAAAGTATTTAGCAGAGGATTGAAAAAGGCACTCCCCATCTCTGTGCAGATAGCACATTTAAAGACTATTTGCATTGAGAAAGATCTGTCTATTACTTCCTTTTATTATAGAAGAGAGATCTTTACAGAGGATGGTACCTGACCTAAATCTCAGTTTCAGATCCTAACACAAAGCAGTACATTTACTCTAGAGATTTCACACAAAATAGAAAGTATTAGTTTGTGTGTCACATCGTTCTCTTGGTCTCTTGAATCTATACCAACACTTTGCAGGACCACTCTGGACAGATAATGGAGCTGTAGATTTTCCAGACCTCAGAATATGTAGCAGTTAATAGCACAGGGTAGAGCTGGATAGAGAGATCACCAAAGCAACAACAACAAAAAATCTTATTTCAGGAGGGTTAGAAGAGGTAGCTCTAAGATACCCTTTCTTCATTGTTATAACAGTAGCAGCTTGTAAGTGCCCAATCACTTTCCCTAGCCCTCATTCAAAGCAAACAAACAAATGGAAACTGTGTCTGGCCACTGCCCCACTGAGTCCTTCTGTCGCATTCTCCAAATGCCATAGCATCCGCTCTGCTGCTTTTTCCCCCTGTATGGTTCCTTGCCCTCAGGTGAAAAAGCCAGCAGCCCAATCTGTTCTCCTGCTCGGCCCAAGTCAGCTTAGTCAATTCAGATTCCTATTTCTCTCAACCAAAAGGTAAGTTTTTGAACTCCCTAAGTAACGGCATCAAATTACTCTCTTTATGCCTGAGATCTTTTACGATGCCCCAGAGTAGTTAGGGGTTGGAGTTCACGTATCTTTTTGTACTTAATCCTTCCCTGAAGATTTCTGCAAATACAATTATGCAGCTGCTGGGTGTGAGTAAGAGTCTTCTGTCCCGGTGGTTTTCAGTGTATTTTGGTGAGTAACAGGTGTTGTGCAACTTCTGTGTATTAATCTCTTACTGAGCCCCACTTTGTTGTTAGTGCAGCCCAAGGCATTTTGGCTCTGGTGAGGCTCACACTTCCCCTGCATAGTCAAGAAAAGGAGCAAATGTTCATCTCCATTTCATGTCCATCCACAGGTAAACAGACGCAAGGCACCTGGCCCAGATGTTATTATGTGATTATATATTTCAAGGCTGTTACTGCCAAGTTTATTCATCCTACCACAGACAAGATTTGTGAAAAAATATATCAAACTTACTGTAGGCTCAGAGGTTTTTAGAAGTGGAATGGATGTTCACAGGATGGCATTAAAACTGCAGCAGTTCTAAGTTCATAAGGAGTTTTATAGTCAGTAAAATGTAGTTGTACTTTAATTTGCTGTTTGAGCTCAGTAAGTTTGAAACAAAAATTGCTTCCAATTTTTCATTCTAAAAAGTGGCAGTTACACCGTTTTTATTACCAGTATTCAACAGATGAGTTCATTTTTAGCTAGATAAAATCAGATAACAACAAACTCTCTTAATTATATCATAAAAGTGAGTAAACCATGGAAAGCTAGGTTATGAACTTTCACACATTCAAGTCCAGTCCAACTTTATATGCAGGTTTTTAAAGCTGTCAGCAAAAGAAGGGCTTGTACTCCGCTCACTGAAAAATTTGTATCCCATGGGAAATTTGTAAGGAAGAACAATGCAGTTGAGAGATTAAGTTTCACCTTACAAGGGTCAGACGTTCATCTCCAGTATCCCGTGACCAAAGAAGCAGCTAAAATCAAGCAAACGAACAAAACCTCGAAGGCTATCAAAGTTTAAAACGACTTATCACACCATATTTGCAAATTCTGTTATAAAATAAGGTCCCTGGTATAACTTCCTCTCATAAATCAAGCATGAATGTAAGTTCAAGACATTATTAAAATTTTCATTTGCCTTGTTATGCGAATCCAAGCTTGATTTGTAAGGTGTAGACATTTGACACAAATGAGAAGTGTTTGCTATACGTGGGTTAACTTTCATGCGATTTTCTCTTAATTTATAAACTAAGAACTAGCAGCACTTAGCTGTGCAAGGCTACAGAGAGAATGTGGTTATTAGAGTGCATTGGGTCTTTCAGCATTCTAATTGCCAAAAGATTATTTCCCCCTTTAAGGATGATTAACTACAACACAAAGTTCAATTTCCTGACATGGCCTCCTTAATAGAACAGCTAAATTGTCCATACAGGTATTTATTCTGGAAAAATATACCTCCTTCACTTATGATTTCTGACAACACCTGCCACTGCTCAAATAGAAAAACTTCTTTCAGGAGTTTTTTCTTTTTGTAGTTGTTATAAAATAATCATAAATGAAAAAAATATGAATGTAAAGAGGACTGAGTAACAAATTATGCATCAGAATGTCTGTCTTTTAAGCATTCTGATCCTCAAAATTACTTTGGTGGGTTTTAGGCCACAAACTACTAATAAACAACTGTACATTAAAATAGCTGAGAAAATGAATAGGTTAGAATCCTCCTCCTGGTGCATATGCTTAGATGTGCTACCATTGTGGCAGGGCTGAGAATATCATGGCCATCAACTAAAATCTGCATACTTAAATCTACATTAAAGCATGTAAATTTCTACAGAAAGTATATCAATTGTCTTAAGCACATCTAATGTGAAACACCATCATAAAAAAACTTAGCCTGGCCACATTCAGTGACGAGCTGGCAGAATGGTGCCTATGTCTTATGTGATATTTTGTGGTGACCATACCTCCTTGTAACACAAATGTCACGATTTCAACCTTGCAGCTAAATGCAGCCCCAAACCAAATCCTACCACCTAGGAGTTGTCCCCAGCTAGCATACTCTGGGCTAACAAGGGTCAGTAGCATTGACTGCCCCTTCTTCTCTGCAGAGAGATATTCAAGTATTTGGGGGCCAGAAAGCAAACAAAAGGCAGCATGATTCTTCTATATTGTCACTACAGCACTAAAAGAAGTGAGTTTTATTTTTATTTTTGCATTAGTCTTTTATTTTTAATATTTATTTTATAAAATAAATGAAGAAAAGTCGAATCAGGAACAAACAAAAAAAAAAAAGAAAAGAAAATGGTAATGGTAGAAAAAACAACATTTAGATAGCAACATCTTTCTCAGTTTTCTCCAGATCTGTCTTATTAAAAAAAAGAAAAAAAGTTTCTGCAATTTCTTGAGAAGTCTTATCTCACTGATGTGTATTAGGTGTACTCCAAGAGTGCCTACCTCTGGGATCACATGCAGCCCTCTGTTTTCATTATGGACTTCAGTTAGGAGAAGAGGGGAGATGGAATGTTTAGGTAAGAAGAGCACTAGACAGCATCAGAAGAGAAACTTTAGGTATTTAGAAAATTTTCAAGCGAAGAAAGAAATGCTCACTGAATTACATACTGTGGGTAATGAGCTATACATCTTTTGGATCACATCTAAAATCTATTTTAAACACCAAAGCACTTATTTGTAACCATCTCTAAAACTGACATTTAGATTGTCTTATTAAGGCCTAGGTTAGTAATACCTATTTTGTATGCAGTTGAAGGAGCTAGATGAAAGGCTAGAATGTCCTTTCAAGGGAACTACTTAGCTTAATAACTTCGTTCTCAGCTAAACTCATCAGTAGCAATTTTTCTGATTTAGCCGTGGAGCTGTAGAATGCTTAAAATTGCTTGATTGGGAGGTGCTTCTTGTCTCATCGGTCTAGGAGCATAAATCCAGTGTAACTGACTGATAAAAAGGACCGATTTTCTATATAATTTTCTTTTCTCTAACTCCTTTTGGACTTAATATTTAATGTAGTTGTATGAGTTTGTTGGAATTTTCACATTGTGCTTTTGAACTGGCACTACTATAAAACAGTCAAAATATAGGAATCAATTGGAGTTAAGAATTATTAAGATTGCATTGACACCCTGAGGTGCCTCATATCTCTGTTAGTCTTCCTGTCTGATATGTTAGGACAAAAAGGCCACTTTCAAGATAGCCATTAGTGAAGACATTTCTGTCTAAATAAACTATACTGCAACTTAAACTGCAACTAGAAACTGCTAAGAGGGAGCTGATAAGAGATTCTAGCTGTCATGTCAGTACCACAGGATGTTCCATGAGCTATGGCCACATCCTGTATTGGCTAAAATCCCTCTTTTTTTAATCAAAGAACCGCATGTAAGTTGTAATATAGGGCACTGAGATGTGCCCTGCAGTTACAGTAAGGCACTAAGAATATTCCAAGGTCCTAAATGCAGATATGTAGTGTGATCTGAAATAGCCATTATGTCTGCATTATATTGGACAAAAGCTATGGGATACCCATGCTCTTCTGGAAGGGCAGCTGAGAGCTGGGGTAAGACACTTTAAAGCCTCTAAAATAGTGCCTGATCCCTTTGTTTTGGCAACTAACTCAACATACTATGTAGCAAACCTGTTTTCAACGTTATCAAATGCCATCATAAAACAAGCTAGACATTTTACCCCATATCTTCTATTGGAAGCTGTTTCATAATTTCACACTTCTGCTTGTAAGAAGACTACAGATTTCAAGACTGAAATCCTGACACCTTTAATATATTCTACTATTTACTTCCAAATATTTTCATAGAATGAAATCATATATCAGCATTCATTCCACTTAAATAAAAAATCAAAATTCCTTTGGTGCTTTATCGTAGGATACTCTCTTTCACTGGTCTTCATGTAAAACCTTTGCTGTGGATTCATTTTATTTGATTGGGTGATCAGAACTTTATCTAGTATTTCACATGACATTTCACATGTTCCTTTTTTAATGGCAAAGAAAACTAAATAGTACTTCCTTTATAGTACAGGAATACGTCACATGATAGGTAGTAGCACGAATACTGCCTTTTTCAGGCCTGTATCGGTAGTTCATAACTGCCCTATGATCATTTAATGCATGTAAGTCTTGTCTTCCTCCTTTTCTAACTGATGAAGTTTCTCTCCCTTCCAACATACATTTCTAGGTTTGCAATAGACAAAAGTGATGAAGACCCTGACAATTACAGCATGGTTTAAAGACTAGGAAAGCAAAGCCTGCGATCTTAAACAGCCAGTCTGAAGAAGGAAAGAAACAAAAGGAATCTTCTCTTTCTGCAGCATATAATAAAATTTATAAAGCTATTAATCAAAATTTTAGAGTACAGGAGAGTGAGTTAGCAACCACTTGAATGAGACATAGCCACGTTAACAAAATAGCAACTCCAGATTTTATCACATATTTTCCCTGTCATTAAATCAAATATACTTTTACATGACCAAAAATCTTTTCATTGCAGGAATCCTTGTTTTCCAAGTGTATTACACTCTCATAGGACTTACTGCTTTCTCTCAACTCCTTCTTAGAGGCAATTCTACTTATTTTGTTTGAAGCAGTGTTAGGATCTAAATCCTGAGGGACCTGAAAAGTGCTTAATGTTTGGGCATAAAAGGTTGTTTCAATATAAATAGAAGGAATTCAACCCCGTTTAGGATCTCAGTTTCAAAAGTTCCTAGGTCACCTCTCCAAGTGCTTAAAGCCCAGGATCAGGATTGAATTTTCAGAAAAACTCAATATAGAGTAACTCAGTAAGAACAAATAAGGAGAGACATGTTTGAGAACTTACCTTTTTTACGTATGTATTTATTTCCCTGGGACAACATTTGCAGCATAAAACCCTTTTTCTCAACTGTGATACTGTTGTGATCCTATCTTGTGGAGTTGTTCAGTGCCACCTATAAATCGTTTTGCCTTCTTCAAAAAAAGTGTGGAAAATGTCAAGGGATTGTAGAATTTCTTATTGATTGGTAAAATGTATGCTTTAAATTAAAGAATTGAAATCTAAGGTATGATTACGGTAAGTAGTTAAGATAGTATTTCTAAACAAAATGCAGAAAATTAGTGGTGTAATGACAGAGATGTGCTAATTGACCAGCTATAGGAAACGTAATATATCAAGAAAAAAAAAAAGTCTACAGCATTAACTTCTCTTGTAGTTCATTGTTTATATGTATAGTTCTAATCTACCATCTGACTTAGTTTCTACAACATCCCATTTTTTTTCTGTACAGGTTAGCAGATATATAACATAGAATTAAAAATAATTCATTTTCAGTCACTTTCCTGTGCTACATACATTTCCTTTTTAAGCAGTGATCATTAAAACACTCATTAAAAGCCTGTGTCAGGCTTTACATTTTCTGTAAGTGATTAAGTAATTTTATTTGCAGCTAATCAATAATACTGAAAAAAAAATTGGTTCAGTCCCCTTGAATCATGCACAGAACAATGTTTGTACTAAAGACATGAAAAACTGTTGTTGTAGCATGCTTCAGCAATACTGCAATTTAATATGCAGTCCCATAGATCAAAACCATTTGCCTGTAGCAGAGTTCAACATATTGAAATGATAGGGCACTTTCCAGTGCTGTTCATTATGTGATGCGCATAGATGGTGCATTTCTCATCCCCACCAAAATTATATGGAGTATAAGGGACATGCTCAGGCCCATTGGGGTTTCATGACTGTTTCGCTATCTAACCACATGCACCTAAGTCACATACAACATCCTACTGTGAAAATAATCATTTTCCCCAGCTGAACCCAATTTTTAATCAAAACCAAATTTTTTCCAGCCACATAAATAGAAGAACACAATTTGAAAACCCTGTCCTAGAAGCAAAAAGGAAGCTACAGCAGCATAACATGCCCAACGCAGAACTTGGAACAAAGCCTATGCAGGCCCAAGGTTTCCGAGGTACAGTACCGTGTCAGCCTATCTTAGTTAAGATGAAAGATCCTGCTCTCCTGCTTATATGACAATGATTTTGTCCTAGTCTGATGGACATAATAGTGTTGCCAGTCCTCACAATGTTATCACCTACCTCCTAGCTTTTTTCTCCTCTAAAAGTTCCAACTCCTGGAGCTGTGGGACTCAGGAGCCACCTAAAAAAACTCTAACCTCCAGAGTTGCAGATAAAAGTGACAAGTTGACCCTAGTGTTTCCTAAAGGCTGAGAAACAGAAAGCACAATAAAAGCCCCAAAGTAATTTTCTAAATAAACTCATAACTTCTATTCTTGGGAATGTGTGACTCTCTCTTGAGCACCCAAGGTTGGCAACACTGAAATAATTAATTGTACTTTCTTTAAATTACCGCTAATTGATGTTTGGTATGTTTCTAAGCTAGCTCATCTAGAAAGCATCAATTAAGTTAAAAGCCTCAGGCACTGTGTTATAGGAGTTTACAAGAATACAGCCTCTTGGTAATGTGAAAATTAATGTGCTTACAATGAGCTGTGTAAGCAGCAGACAGTACTGGTAGAGACGAATGAACTTAAACATAAGGCTACAGCCAGAGAATGAGGCTTCTTCTCCTTTGTGACAGTAGACAGCTCCTCATCAACCCTGCCTAGGCCCAAACTCGCCCACGCGCACCCCGCTCCGCAGCGGTCCCGCAGTGTGAACGATCTGTCCCAGTGCCAGCGTGGCCCCACCGGGACATGCGGGCTGTACGGTATGTCCCACCATCCCCACCAGACCACTGCCGACCTAGCAAGATAAGTGGAAGCCACCACCTTTGCACCTTCCTCCTACCCTTCCTCACAAAGCGAAGCATGGGAACGAGGCACCAGGAGCCCCTGGCAACCTGCACTGTACACGGGGGCACTTGGCAAGGGGATGCGAAGGTGGCACCACCATCACAGCGGCCAGATGAGGCATGGAATCGCACGTGCTTGGAGAGAAAAGATAGCTAATATTTAGCACCGGCTTTAAACACATGGCATGACATATACAGGGGATATTTCTCTTATTGCGGGTGGGAGGGAAATTGTGCAGAATGTATTACTTTGTAGACAAAGCTGAATTTATAGGTTAGGAAAGAGGTTTTAAGATTACCTCACATATCATTTTTACTGTTGTAATTATTTTAGCTACACAATATCCACTTCTAAATGTATTTCCAATATGAAAGAATATTTATAACTCCCTACTTGTGGCAGATCTGCCATAGATAAAAAGCCTTTTTAAGCTTTGTATTAAAATAAAAACTCACTAATATATATATATATATTTTTTTCTGGAATGCCTGCACTCTTTATTTCCTCTGTTTTCATACATTGTCACCTACTGCCAGCTGATATTGTTATCTGCTGTCCCTGCTGTGTTGGGACTAGATCAGAATTTTTGTCTTTCTTGTTTGTGTTGACTGATATAGAAAAACCACTCTTCACCCGTGATGCATCACAGCTGAAGGGGACTTTCCTCAGCACAACTCTTAAGAAAAGCAACATGGGTTTTGGATTTACCATCATTGGTGGGGATGAGCCAGATGAGTTTCTTCAGGTGAAGAGTGTAATTCCTGATGGGCCTGCAGCACAAGATGGGAAAATGGAAACAGGTAATTAAAATGGTTCCTCTGTTCTTTCATATAAGTAGAACGAGTCATAGATTTCTGAACTCACTCTATAAATGTATACATTTTTCCATATCAATTTCTACTTAAATGCCTTATCTTTCTAATAAAGAAAGATAAACCTCTTAGATAGGAATTCCTCATTCCTGTCTAATATTGCCAAGTAGCTGATTTTTCCAATTTTTCAGTATTTTAAGGGGAAAAAAGATATCTCGGTTTTCCTACATGAAAATAGACTGAGAAGAAGTCTCATTCTACTACATAGAAATTATCTGTGACGTTCATTAGTTGATAGGCTGTTTATTCAAGGGGAAATTGTGAATGGAGAGAAAAAGAGACAGGCAGAGAGAGCACAGACTACTAAGGGAAAATTTCTGCCTTTAGAAAAGATAGTTTAGCAAAGCAAGTCAAGTCTGATCAAACTTTGTTTTCATTAGAACATCAAAACAAGGGTTTTCAGTGTGACATATGGAGACGTAGGCATCTGTGGACTACTAATAAGGAATCTGTGAAAACGAACAAAATAAATGAAACTACTTCAGAAGAGATCTAAAGATACTGGATCACTGCTGAAAGTTTAGAAAATGTTGAAGGATGGAGATCCCACAGCGTATGTGATCTCTTGTCCTGATACTTAACCACTTCTATGGTGAAGATTTTTCATCTTCATATCTGACTTGGATCTCCACTGGTGCAAACGATTACAGGTGACTGCCATCCTGTGTCCATACAGCCCCGTCACTGTGCACCACCTCTCTCCTTGTTCCCCGGATTGCTCATTGGTCCCAGGGCACATACATAATTTTCCTTCTATTTCTCACCAAGACAATACAGAAGAAATACTGGTTTGGTATTTATGTTACCTCTGCAGAAAACACAGTTCGTGGTAGCCAGAGTCACTGTGAAGATGCAGAGAATTTCCTAGTCTGAGGCAGATCACTGTGGATGGAGCAAAGCAGCAGAGAAGGATCCTTTTCCCATGTTACAGTACAGGGAGCAAATATGTAAACACAAAAAAAATAAATGATATTGGTGGAATAGTATCTAGTGATTCTTCTGGAAATTTCCTTTTATTCTTTCTTCTGTTGCTGCAGAGGAATGATCCAGATTGTTGTATGTTGGAATAAACCCTTAACGTTAGCTCATTCTGTAGGAATCTCCAGGACTTTGCAAGTAGGAAGTGTGAAGCTTGTGAAAAGTATTATTTTTAAAACTCTATAATTTCTCCAAAGTCTTATATTACAGTTGGCATGATGTTTCTAATGCCAAAGAGATTAATAAATAATTTATATTTTAAAAAGTCAAAAAGAATTAGAACATAGATTTATTTATTTTTTTAGGAAAAAAAATGAAATGAAATGAAATGAAATAAAATAAAATAAAATAAAATAAATAAAAGGCTATCAGCTATTTAATTCTCAATGTTTCTTGCTATTTTAAGTTTAAGATACAACTTGGTTGCCTAGGGCAAAATTAAAGTAGCTGATAAATGAATAAACAATATAACAGACTTCCTGAATTTCAGGAGATTTTAGTAACATGAACTTCATATTTCCTAATATTTTCATATTACCTAATATGATGCATGGGAGATTTTCCCCGTTTTTCATGGTTTAGCATTCTCAGATCCAGCACTCAAATACAACTATTTGTAAAACCATCTAAAGTGTGGGCTAGTTATGGGGGAACTTGTTCATATGGATTTCTTTACTCTGGAAAAGAGTGCCCTTACAACTTATTTAAATTTAGATGTTGAAATTCATCATAGGTGTCACTGATGTTGATTACTGCAACTACAGATTGTGATGGGGACATATAGAAAAAAAAAGTCCTTTAAAATGCATAGATATAAAACTGATTATTTTTTTCCTGAGGCAATTAATTCAACTAAATTAAGAATCCATGACAGAAATATACATTCAAATATATAACTCTATAATTGAGCCCGATATCTTAGAATAAATTCTGGACTCAAATGTCTTCATTTTTGTGAAGATTGACAGAATTCTGATGTAAAGTAATTGGAGAACCTTGGGCTAATGATTGTGGCGTCTAACGTGGTTTCTATGAATATTTGAAGCGATTTCTAAAAATGATAATAGTAAATGGAGAAAAGATATCTGAGGTGAGAATATTTATAAAAGTGCTGTTCAGCAAAGTGATTGCATTTCCTGATACCCAATCCATTTCACACTTTCTAAAGTATGGTTTCTAATAATCTGGAGATATCAAAGTGCAGGTGTTTTGTTGATAAAGGTCTTTAAATCATATGTTTCACAACTATTTGAGCTTACACATGTACCTTTTGTTTGTTAGGTAGGCATCGTTAGATGATGAACAAAGCTTTTAAAATAGTTTTCATTTATTCTTTTGAGATGAACTGCATGTTGTTGTGCAATTTATGTTCACTGCAGCTATGATCACAGTCATAGGAGGCTTTAATAAGCAATCAAAATATCATATTATATCAGTAGGGTATCATAGTTGAAAGCTTGAGCACAATGACACTATGATCTGTGAAGCAACATGGGTGTAAGATGGTGTTCCCATCTGTGATATAACTGAAGATTTTCCCCTGTAAGATTTTTTTTGACCAACTGCGTAACAAAATGCTAGGGTTTGAGATATGCATTGGACATGGGGAAAAAAAAAGGGAAGGGTGAATCTATGTAAGACTCATGGTCACCCTTTTAACCAGATCACAACACAGTGGTTTTACCAGCAGGCAGGTTTCAAAACAAAACAATTTTGGATTTCATTTCTTTGAACATGGAAGCTGCTGCCTGACAGAGACTTGGTATCACTGTGCTGTTGGGTTTTTATCAGAAATGTCAGGAAACTTGCTATCTGCTAAGGAATGCTGAGGAAGTGAGGAATCTGAGTTCTGACTCTTTTTTTTTTTTTTTTTTTTTTTTACATTTAGCAAGATTTTTTTTACATTTAGCAATAAAGATATTGCTATCCTTGCTTTCTTCCCACACCTTTGTTAAAGGTTATTGTTCCACCAGTAATGGAAGTAACAGCAATGTCAATGTGCTGGTTCCTCAGCCACTGCTATTCACAGTCTTTGTCCTAAAGCACCCTCAGCAGATATTTGTGTTAATGCCACTCCGTGGTTGGCACTACCAGAGAAACTGGTATATATTTTATTTCTGACATGCTTCTCTTGAGACTGTTAACTTCCCTGAAAGCATGAAGTGGAGTGCAATATTGGTATCACTTTCACCCCATGTCTGCTGTATCCAAGATAAGCTCTCACACTGTGCTCATTAAAAGATAAAAATGGGGATAATGGGAAATTAGGAAGTCTTCAGTTTGGCTTGAATATTTTCATCCAGTTTGATTAGTCCTAGCAGGTGCTGAAAGACTGTGTTGTCCTATAAAGGGGCTTTCAGCATGTATGACCATGCTGCCTCCGTATCATCAAAAAGATAGCATTACATCTTCATGATGCACAGTATAAATGTCTCCCAGATTTTTACTGTGACTTTCTTTGTTAGTATGACCACTAAGTGATTTTATATGTAGACTGAGTGATTTGTATTTCATAGAGTCCTAGAATCATAGAATGGTTTGGGTTGGAAGGAACCTTAAAGATCACTCAGTTGCAGCTACCCTGCCATGGGCAGGGACACCTCCCACCAGATCCGATTGCCCAAAGCCCCATCCAGCCTGGCCTTGAACACTTCCAGGGATGGGGCATCCACAGCTTCTCTGGGCAACCTGGTCCACTGCTTCACCACCCTCAAAGTAAAGAATTTCTTCCTAATGTCTGTTTTAAATCTACCTTTTTTTTTTTTTTTTTTTGATTCAAGCCATTCCCCCTTGTCTTACCTTTGTACTCCCTGACAAAGAGTTACATTGTTTTGTTTTGTTTCAGTCTTTTTCTTTTTCTTTGTTCACATCCAAATTGTACCAATTAATTTTACCAGCCTGGTGTGTCACTGGAAGTGCTCTCCTTCATTACCTTGCCTGGTAAAGTTGAATCACGTGCTGAAGGTCTGGTGCTTCTTTGTTGCGTATGTGGGAACAGCTCTAAATAAACACAAGTGCTGAAAGATTTCATGTAGCTCCTGTTTCCAGAGAAACCAATTTCCTGTTGTCTGGGCATGTTCAAAAAGGGTAGGTCAATTGTAAACTAAGCATAAACCTTACTGCCGCTTTGTGCTGAGTAAACAAATAAGAAAAAAACAAGTTATGATGGAAAAGCTAATTGCGATAACAAAGTCTTAAAGCAAATTCTTTAACAATGAGATTGGTGAATGGGTGAGATGGTTTCTCCAGGGATAAAGGCAGAAGCTTATGGGAACGTTCTCACTTTTCTGAGTTTTTCAGTTTCTCTGATTAATTTTCTCCTTTTTTTTTTTTTCCTTCTTTTCTCCTCTACACAGCTATATGAATCTTTTTGCTTGGTTAGTTGCTTTTTGCTCGGTTAGTTGTTTTTGTTTTTTTTTTCCCTCTGTCTCTCTCTCTTTTGTTAGTAGTGGATTTTTTGTTTGATTTGGAGATATGCCTTGGGAACTTAAATGTTCATACATTGCTCATTTTTCCTTTCAACTTAGGAAGCAAAACATCTGAAAAGACGTTACTAGTATGTGTATTTTCCTTGGGACTTAGATTTATCAGCTTTATCTTGCTTTTATCTACTTATGAACAATAATAATCAACTAAAATCATCTCACAAGGTAGATGCCCTTGGAAAGGAAAGATGGTAAAAGACTGCTGAGACTCCTCAGAAGAGAGACAGGCAGCAAAAGTTAAGCCAAATCTGTTAGCATTATTTTGGTTTTTTATTGTAGACCTGTTGTGCATTCTGCACAGCATATGGACTGTAAGTCATGTAACTCACATCCGTCCTCTTTTGGCCATGTTTTTCCACTTGCACATTCCCATAAATATCCTGTTGGTTATCCTTTGTGATTCTCTTTTTTTTCTTAATGGTTCGTCTTGGATCTTTGTTCACTTCTTCGGATTTTGTTGTTTCTAGACATTGCACATTTTCATCTGGAAAAGTGGTTCCTTCATGTTCTGGACGTATTTGAGAACCTAATTTAAGATTCCTATGAATTTCATTGATGGCTTTAACTATGGAAGCCGCACAATTGATTTTGGTTTTTGGCTGGGTCAATGGTTCTCTCATCTGCGGCTCCTGATGCTTAGGGAGCATCTGGACCACACAGCCTTCACTTGTTTGAGCCTTCTGAACTGGCAGACCAGCTCCTTGGTGACGTGGCCTTCTTACAGCATCTTGGTGATTTTTGATGATCGTGTTTATGGCCTTGATTTTGGAAGTAGCACAAGGCATTGTACTTTTTGGTTGGTGCAATGCTTCCTTCATCTGCACCCCTTGAAATGGCTGGTCTGGATAGCCTTTTTCACACTTGTTTTCTCTTCTCAAGCAGACAGTTTCTGTGCATCTGGGAAACTAGTGAGAGAAAATACACATGTTTAGAGACCAGAAACAAGGAAAGCCTTCAGCAGTATAGACAGAGATGCTGGCCGGTTAGGCTTAGTGCTGAATCAGAGTCATTCTGTTGCCAGATTCACACCCTGACTGATGAGAATTTCTCTGGCTTAGTTTACAGTAGGAGAAAGGTGCATGTTTCCTGTGCCCTGAAGTTCTAGTGCAGAGACCTTTGTCTTTTGAGCATTGTACCAAGCCAGCATAATTCCTCTGTTTCCTGATAAGATGGTTGAGCTCCAACTTCTAGCTAGGATTTTCAGAGATGGTGAAAATATGCTTTGTGTCCTTTAGTATTTCTGTGACTTCTCCCACCTTCCTTTTGGGAGACATCGAGGGGATGTGAGTTAGAAGCTACTGGTGGGAGACAGATAAGGTTTTAAGGGAGCACAAAGGATATGAAGAGGCAGCAGATTGGAAGGGGGTGCTGTTCTGGCAGTAGGGTTCTCCAGAATGCTCTAGGGTAAATTTCTGTGGCGCTGCAGGTTATGAGTTGTGAATTCATGTGCTGCTTAGCTGGTAGTTCAGCACACCATCGTGCTTGGCAGTATCTTGCACTTTCCATGTGCTGTGGTCTCCTTGCAAAACAAGGTTATTTGGCATAGTTGCACATGCTTTCCTCATGTTTCCAAAAGCATTAGAACCACAAGTGGGATATTGTGGGAATCATTTTCAACTGCAGAACCTTCCTGCACTCACCTTCCTGCCACCCAGGTTCTCAAAGTGGCTCTTCAGCTCCTTCACGGTGATGGAGAAGGGCTCAATCTGGCAAGCGCCACCCAGGGGCTCCTCCTTGAGCATGTCTGCCCTCCCGCCGTCTGCTGGGCCTTTCTCCACGTCGCTGCCACAGCTGCTTTTCACTGTTGCCGGGGACCGTGGGGCTGGTGGGCGTTGGAGCTCCAGGCTGGGTCTCAGAGCACTTGCAGACTCCCATCTCTCCTTGAGGAGCTTCACAGAACCGTTTTGCGGGGTCGAGTCGGACAGCTCCATCGTGCCCTGCCAATGCAGTAGGTACATGATGACGTAGCTTGTACTTCAGACTGAGCTTCTCTCTGCAGTGTTGGGTTGTTTGGACTTTTTCTTTGTGTGCTTGCTTTGTTTTGAGACAAATATTTAACCAGGATTTGAGTTGTCTGCAGTATTTTACTGGAGAGGACAGGAGAAGAGCTACATTTCTGCAATCCAAGGGTACTCGTGAAGGAAATTCTGTTGTGACATCTACACTTGTCAGCAGTGAATTTGAATTCAGGCCTAAAGCTGACTTTAAGCCACATCCCTACCTGCTCATGGTCGCTTAAATCACTCCAACTTGCTTATAGCAATTCATTCTTAAATAAAATACTTGATGAAGACTGCATGTCTGAAACTGTCAGTAATTTGAATTGTTTCCTGGGCTTTACAAAAAAGTGGGAAGAAAACTGGGGGAATAAGAAAAACCAAAGAGATTTGGAGTTGGGCTTCAATAGCTTTTACCATTTCACACCACATTTGCTGACTGCACTTTTTAACTTTTGCTGGCCACTTGTAAAGTTATCTTGTTTAAATGAAGGGGAGAGCAGACAAAGTATGTACATTATGAGAGAAGGACCAACATGTTGCCACGAGGGCTGTGACTCATTCAAGCCAATGTGTTTTCCAGACCACCACAGCCCAGCCCCCAGGACCCAGAGGAAGGGACAGCATGAAAAGCATCCGAGTCCTTAGTTTATGGCCGTGCTGGGAAGGGAGGCAGGGGGATGCCAGAGAGAGGACTGGGAGCCACTTCAGTTCTTCCATCTATTTGGTGACTAATATTAACTGGCCACATTACTAGAGGAGCTTTTCTCCACTAAAGGCTCCGTGAATGTGCACGTGAGAGCTAGCTGCATGCTTCTGACACCATCACTTGAAGGGCTTGTAGTTTCTTCTGCAGGTAAGCAGAGCCTCAAGTATCTGCACTTTTTTTTTTTTTCTTTTGGCCCCTCCTGCCCATTTATCACATGAACAGTATCAGGCTTTGAGCTAGACAACCTATGTCCAAAAAAATGCATGAACTTGTGTATTTGTAAGGAGCTAATCTTACTGCTGGGCTCTTCTCAGTTGAGTTTTCCTCTCGTGACACTGCTGCACTCATTACGTGCCTGTTTAAAGGAAGGCAAATTTAAACATTCTTTTATTCACTGGTCTCATGTGACTAACGAACATGAAGCTCGATCCACAGTTCACAGTAAATATCTGAGAAAATCCTAATCCTACCTCATCTGTCACAGTCGCACTTCCAAGAAGTGAAGATCGCAGGAAGAGGCGCCGCCTTTTAACCTCCCTGTCTGCATTATGGGCACACAGTCAGTCCACATTTCCAGGTTACTGTCTCCATCTGTGGGCATACGGAAACCAAGACAACCAAGTCAGCATCC
Organism: Anser anser; assembly: GCF_964211835.1. Classification (NCBI taxonomy): domain Eukaryota; kingdom Metazoa; phylum Chordata; class Aves; order Anseriformes; family Anatidae; genus Anser; species Anser anser. The sequence goes on from NC_139720.1 coordinate 12,721,887, forward strand.
TGGCTTTTCTTACCCAAAAAGATCAGCCAGAGACACCCGGGGGCAGAATCTGCTGTTGGTGCATAACCCCTCCCAGAAAAAAACTTGTGTCCTTAGGCACAAGTTCTTGGGCAGGCCGTTGCAGTACATAATAAAAGCCCCCAAACAGAGAGAGCATTGGTTTTACATTTTCATTCTCTACTGCTTCGATAACTTCAAATTCTCTCCTAGAGCTAACTGTTGAAGTGTTTGACCAGCTCTGGCATGCCAATGCTTGGTTTTCTTTCATTTACGAATATTGATGGTTTTGTGTGTGTTTGGTTTTGATACTTAAGAAAAGCATCAAAATGTTGCGTAATTTACCCTTGGGGGCATTCTCTCTTCCTGTAGTATGGCAGAGATTTCTGACTTTCAGGCTACAGCTCTTTGGCCAACAAAACTTTTGAAGGACTCTCTAATAGGCCAACCCATTCTTTCTGAATGGGGAATTAAGGGAGAAATCCGACGTGAACTTCTTTGGATCTTGAGAGAGAGAATCAGCAGGCAAAGTCATAAGTTTGCAGTTGCAATGCTATAACTGGAAATCATAAAGCAATTCAGTGCTCAGAGTCAGGTTGAAAGGTGATCCAGAAGAATGTGCTGCCCGTCTGCATTAGGGTACCGTCTGTTTTGTATTTGCGTTCAGCTGACAGTTAATAAATGTCCTTGGGAATACACTGCAGAGGAAGAGGGCAGAAAGAGATTTCCATTTTGTTTCAACCAAAGCCCTGTTGCTTGAATTTAAATAATTATTTCTGAGTTAGGTGTTGGAGTTCTGTAGATGCTCTGAGTTAGATGTATTACATTAATAATCGTTCCTCATTTAGCTGGTGGGCTTCAGAATGGATTTCTGAGCAAGTGAAATAGAGCCGTGAGAATGTTTAGGGGACTGGAGCATCTGTTTTATGAGGAAAGACTCAGGACTGTTTGGCCTAGAGAAGAGGAGATTGAGAGGGGATCTTATCAACCGCTACAAATACCTGAGAGGACAATGTAAAAAGGATGGGGCCAAACTCTTCTCAGTGGTGGCCAGTGATAGAACAAGGGGTAATGGGTGTAAATTGAACCACGGGAGGTTTCATCGCCACATGAGGAAGAACTTCTTTACGGTTCGGGTGACAGAGCACTAGAACAGGCTGCCCAGAGGGGCTGTGGAGTCTCCTTCTTTGGAGATACTCAAAACCCGTCTGGATGCAATCCTGTGTAACATGCTCTGGGTGACCCTGCTTGAGCAGGGGTGTTGGACTAGATGATCTCTGGAGATCCTTTCCAACCACAACCGTTCTGTGATTCTCTAAAATGTCTGCATTTATTAGAGAGAACACTGTAACACATTTTCTTCTTTTCAAGACAGGAGGGTTGCAGATCCCTGGTTCCTGCCATTTTACTATGAAATAGGTGGACATTTCATCCTGTATAATGATCTCATGAGCTTATGTTAAAAAAAGGGCAGTAGTGACCAAGGCCACATTTGAGTTGTACACTAAAATAGGACTGCTCAAGCTCAACCTTTTCTCACCACTTCAAATGTCTCATCATAATGCTTTAATGGGCCTGGTCTGTAGCAAAGGCCTTCTGGACTGTGTGTCAGGGCGAAGTATCTCTGAAATATAAGGACACAGAAAGGTAAAATTATTTGCTTGTGGATTTTTTCTGTCTTTGGAAGTCAAAACCACTATGGCTTGTGGGTCAAAAGCACTGCCTAGAACAGTGGCCTAAGAAAGACTTGACAGAGATAATCAACACTGACTCGTGGGTGGTAGAGGTACAGGTTTGTTTCCTTTCCCAGCAATGGGAAAGCAATATGAGGCTTTCCCTTTGCAGTGTTTCTGACATTATTTGGGCTTCGATGTGGAATCTGTCTGTAATTACAGGATAGCACTGACTTCAGTCCGTGAGCAGTCATTGCAGAATCAAAGGGTGGATGAGGTTGTAAGGCACTTCTGGAGGTCATCTGGTCCACACCCCCTGCTCAAGCAGGGCCACCCAATGCATGTCCATGTCCAGGCAGCTTCAGCTTCTCTGGGCAGTCTGTGCCAGTGCTCCAACCCATTCTCGGCTTGGAGAAATGCATACATCTGACTGACCATCCCAGCCCAAACCAGAAGTGTTTTCAGTCTGATTCTAATCTCAGGTAACTGTAAGTCTGCCATGGTCAAAAAAGTAACACATCATTTATATTGGTGTTAGTAAGATCAAAAATCTGCCTTGAAGCCCTTATTCTTACACAGTTGCCTTGCAGGGAAAGACATTGTGTCCTTTAAACAGCCAAAATGTGGAACTGGGGGATTTTGCCAGTAGGAGAGGGGGGAAGCTAGCAGGGGTAGGGGAAGTTATTATTATTCAGAATGCAGTATAACAGTAATGTACCAGGGGGATGTTTCTACTGTTTTATATTAAGAGTATCTGAAAAAGCAAATATTTCTGATATAAAAAAGTAGCATTAGCAATAGGTTTCAAATGCAGTATGACAGTATCCCTGAAAAAACAAATATTCCACTGAGAAGGACTACTCACTAAAGAAAAGATTTAAGTTACTTTACCTAAACAAGACCTTATAAATTGCTTTCAAGTCACCACGTATTATTATTTTTATTAAATAAAAAAAAAAAGATACAGACTGACCAAAGTAGCTTTAATGTTTGAGGGTTTTGTTGTTGTTATTGTTTCATTTTGTTTTGTTTTAAAGTGAAAAATAGAATAGCTCTATTCAGAGAATTATATTGTTTGCTAATCTGTTTTGATTGCTTGAATAGATGGCCTACCAATTATGAAATTATTATTCTGGTAATCAGTTACTTATTAGCACAGGCCTTCCTTGTTAGAATAATCTGGTGTCCTTGGTGACATTTACAAAGTACAAGGGAATGCGCTGAAGACAAGTGTAACATTTATTACCAATATGAAGATTATTATATGACAAATAATACCGATTGTTTATTTTACTTCTTGCAAGTAGTATCTGAGTCTTTGATGTTTTAAACATTTAGTAAATTCTCATCGTTTTTTGAATATGATTGTTCTGTATTCAACAGCTTTATCAACACTAACTTATACATATATACTAACATATACTAACTTATACTTACACTTTCAGTAATTAAATATCTTTAAAATAGAGTACTGTGGTAGATACATAAAAGTTGATCTCATACATCTCATCTTTCATGCTGTACTCTGCACACTTCTGCTCTCTCTGTTACTCTTTTGCATACTTTTCTCCCATTTTTTTAACATTCAGCTCTTCACCAAGATTTGGCTTTTATTAACGTTCTAAATGATTGCTCCAAGACAAGCTGTTTTCATAAATAGACATCTTCCAAAGAATCATTTGGGCATTTCCATATTATATATCCAGATGAAAAGAAATTTTTTTCATATTTGTAAGGTATATTGTATTGTGTGCTTGTGTGTTTTTAATAATAGAAATGTACTTTTCAGAGATATTTTAATAGATCATTCTAAGAATTTGTTATCAGCTTGTAACAGTTTTTAATTTGTTGTGCTCCTAAAGCAGTACTTTCCTGATATTTTTGGCTTTCTGAAGTCTGTTTAAAGTATATGTTATCCATCTTTTATAGGCATGGGTCCTTTCCAGGTCCACACAGTTAATCAGTCCTGTGTCTGATGACAAATAACATTTGCAATTCACATTGTAATGTTGAATGATGTGAACACATAGATCCATTTTTCCCCTTAGTTTATACTGCATGAAACAATGCACTATTGTGAATGTATTTGCTGCATGAAAGCCCCCTAAAATAAACCTTAGCTGTCCCTAGAAATGTTCCTGAAAACCTGTCAGTTTATGGAAGTGGTATGACACAATGATCTTTCTTTCTTCAGATGTTGTTATTAATCCCATGGGCTGAAGAGAAGGAAAATATGAAAAGTGCTTGGAAAGTAACTAACAGTGACAACAAAAAATATTACAGGGTATCACAGAGTGTGAGAATTTCTCCCACCCAAATTAGGATTTCTTGCTTGTGTTCCCGCATTCTTCAGCACAGGCAGATTAAAAAATGCAAAACACAACAGAAAAAGTATATTTGTATGAGGTACAGTCAAAATCATTGGATTCTCTGTTCAGTCAAGACACCTACAGTTCCTTTCACCAGTAAGAGCTGTATTTTCATTTTTGTGACCTAGGCCTTTCCTTTATGATTTATTTTTTACAAGGAGAGGAGATAGAGAGGGCATTGAAGTGGAACTGCAATGTGAATTCTGTCGTCTTTACACCCTAAATGAGGATGGATCCCATGGAGGCCCTGTTAGTCCATAGCTGAGTGTATTGGCCATCTGGAGGGTGCACTTCACTTTTTTTAATTTGAGCAGGACACAGAATTCCACTTTACTCAAGCTGCATTATACTTCTAACCAGGAAAGCTTGCAATTATCATGTGACTAATGCCAAAACCATTCAAAATGTGTATAAGTAAAATTAATTCTGACTTTCAAGAATCTTCCCAAGGTAGACTGATGCAGTGTTGCTAATCCTCAAAATTTTAGCCTGAATCTCAATGTATTCAGATTTTTTTAAAGCACAACTCCTAACTTTAACAACAACAAAATGTGACTAAATGTGAATGTTCACTTAAATTTTACATCATAAAAGTTTCTTCTAGTTGCAGAGGATAGCTCTGAAGTATAACCCCATTGTACTTAAGAGGTTTCAATGAGAAAGCAAGCAAAATGCCAAGTGAACTGTTGGTTTGATTTCACCTGCTGAGTCTATCACTTTATCTGGGGAAAGGGGTATGACTTGTGGTTTTGAATTCTTGATGGTGACAATAAAAATAATACCTGCATTTGGGAATATTAATAACAATGAGGAACTATATAGCAGAAAGGTATTCTTTTGCAACCCATCTCTTATATTTTAAAGTAAGCAATTCATTGAACTCCATGTGCAAATAAAGAGAACTTAAGTTGCTGGAAAAAATTAGTATTTGCACTTTTTTTTTCTAACATTTTTCCATTATATTTTTATGTTACTTCTGCTTTCATATAATAACTTTTTACAGTGGTCACAATAATACCCATAAATTTATATTTACATTAACCAAAGACCTTGAATAAAGTGCTCACTTCCATCAAAAAAGTACTGAACTCTAATCTTCATGAGGTTCCTATTATAGTATTTTCTTCGCATTTTTATTATTTTGGTACTCAATACTTTTGTTATGTAGTCATTGAACCACAAGCAGGACAGAGGTGATCTTAGACTGAACAATTTCTATCCATATTTCATATACAACACTCTGTTACTGTCTAGGTCTAAGGGTTTTGTGGAAATCTTGTCAGATTTCTTCGGTTGGCTGGTATGATTTTCAATAGCTTTGTGTTCTCCCTGAGGTGCAGAAAATCCATATGTCACTATCTGTTCTGCCTGATACAGAGTTAGAGCTTGAGCCCATGTTGCCTATCTGTCAAGCTACTGAGCATTCATTAAGCACCGTATACAAATCTTTCCTATTAAAACCATACCACTTTGCATAAATATTCCTCGAGGTATGAAGAGAGCTATTGATTCTTTTTAGCCCTGTCATTTGGCTATTTCCCCTGAAGTTTTCAATTAAAATTATTTATACAAACTGGAATAGCAATTACAGTAAAGCATCTAACTTGGATTTCAAAATGCTTCTCAGAATGGACTGTATATTTTTTAAGTCACAAGAAAAAATAGGAAAAAAAAAATCGTAGGATCTTCTTGTCTTCACTTTACATGTTGTCTCACTTCATGGGATGATTCTCTTTTTACACTATTAAGAAAAATGGAACTCAGTGGTATCTGACTTCATATCTTGGTTTTTGGCCCTAGAGTTTGCCATAAATTATAAATCTCAGGAATCTTCTATATTCTATATTGTTCTTCTATGTTCTACAACATTTAAGATTGTACATTATTTCAAGGTGGTTCAAAGCATCACATAAAGGAATATAGACCCCTAAGTAAGGTGTCAATAGGGAGGAACAGGTTGCCTCCGGTGAACTGAGACTACTAGTATTCAGTATACAGTATGCAATTTGGTTGCTTAACATAGGTATGCAGTGCTGTTAAAAGTGTCAGAGAACCCACTATTGCCATCTGAGAAAGTCAGAAGTCTCTTCTAAGTCCTGTGTCATACCTGCAAGTTTATCTTACCTTGGGCAAGATAAACATGCCCAAGGCTGTTTTAAAAGGCATTAGACTTAAACAACCAAATTATTCCTCTAATGTCTTAATCAGAGTGTATTAATAGACTCCTTTGTCTTTCATCGTCATCTACCACAGCAAGCAGTTGTTGATTCGTTACTGTACTATTGACCCTTTTCTGTCAATTTTAAGGAAATTTGTTTCCCTTAGAGTAATTCAAAGCTTATACATGTGGTATTATGAACTTAAAAAAAAAAAATAAAACAAGAAAAAAATAAAAAAAAGCACCTTTAAAACTCAACAGGTTTAATTTTCTCTTATTTAGCTATTCAAGCACCAAGTGTGATTTTTGAGTTCAGCCATATACTGGTGCTTATAAATTAATTTTCTTCTCCAGCACTTATAATATTTTGGGTCAGATATTCTTGTTACTCATAAAATATGTCCTATTAGGATTGAAGAATATATTCCTTCCTTCCTTTCATTTTCTTTCCTATAGTGACTCTTGTTCAAAAGATTCATTTTTTCAAGTTCAGATAATATGTAGAAATGCATTAGGAATCTGGAAAGAATAGCAATATTTCATTTTTCTTTGAAAAAAATCCATACTTATACACAGAATAAAAGTTACACTATGCATGGTTTATGGCACTTCATTCAATCTAAAAAAATAAAGTCATGCATGTTGAAATGACATTTTGATTTATATTTACCAATCCTAAGAATAATAATCTATGCATGCTACTTAAACCAGTGAAATATTTGACACATAAATAAGTGAAGTTCCAAGTTATGTAAACGTTTGCAGGACAGAGTATATAAGCTGATCTGCTTATAAGTAGGAAGTCAATTCTAGTGCCTAAGCCATTAGACAATTCTTCCAACTCCAGCTATAGGAAGTTGAACATTTGATTAGGGATGGCTGAGGTTTAAACATATTCAGCCATGCCAGATTCCACACGCACAGCACTTATTATCTTTTTATATGATTGCTTCACGTTTGTCCAGATTTTCACTGCAGTTATGTTTTTATTTAACCCAGAAAAGAAAGCTGAAGCCATTTAATGGGAAGAGAGAGCACAGTGCAGATATGATTTAGGATAACATAAATAATTCTGTCTCTTATGGGCAAATGGAACACGAGCTGTATACACAAGACGTACATAATCTGTTTAACCTACAATGCCAGTTTAGGTCTTTGTAACACAAATAAATGAAGAGCTGGTGCTCAAAAGTGCTATGTCTTTAGCAGGGAATGAGATTATACAGAAATCAAGAAATATGGTGAAATAAAATGAAAAATAGTAATGGTGAAAAAGCAAAGAGTGTATTTAGAATGTGAACATTTGTGCATTCTGCGCAAATTGTGTCATGCACAACACCAGTGTGTGTTGCAGGTCTCAGAAGCCCATAAATTCGTTCTGTGATCTGAACCATCATACAAAATCTGCAGATTCTGCAATTAGGATATTTAACATAGGCCGGTAGATGATAAATATATTGTCATAATCCTCACATTCATTAAAACAGGTTTTGTAAGCTTGGGGACTTTTTTTTTTGGAAGTTGCCAGTTGAGTAAGCAGAGTTCAATGAGCTCAGTTCCTGCCAAAAATGCTGCAGTTGCAAAAATAACTTTTCTCTTATCAAATATAATTAACATCTATCTCACATGATTTGGCTATTTGTATGAACAGACAAAAATATACATTGAAAATAATAATCATCATCATCTCATGTACCATTTCATTCAATAAATAATGACATCTTATTGCTTAACAAGAAGAACAATCTGGGAGGGGGAAAAGAACTTTCTTTATAAAGAGATGAGAGGGAAAGTGAAAAAATATTCACTAGGTTAATAGCATAGAACTGTACTTCTCAGTATCAACAGCCATTGCACCTTTGTTTTGCTTCTAATTTTGTTGTTTTATTATACAGGATTTTGTTATACCATTAAATTAACAAAACAAAATGTAAATATTTAGCTTAGTTTCATTTTTTTCCATTTTTATTAAAAATCAAATACATTAAGAATACATAATTAGCTCTCTGCATCCACATTTGTGCAACTAAACCCACTCGATCTAAATTAAAGCCTGAGTGTTCACAAATTCAGTTCTTCGTTTGCCTTTAACAGTTCTTGAGTACAAATTTGAAAGCTAAAATTTAAGGCAAATTTTAAACATGTTGAAAACTTGAGAATCAATTAATTACTTTTAAGATAGAGTTTCTGCTCTGTATTTAGAATGGGAAATATCTATCTTACCATTTATCAAATGTTTTACTTGAACAAATTAACATCCCTGTACTTTAATTTCCTCATCCAAAAGGAGAAATAGTTAATATAGAATTCTGTAGCAATTAGCAGCTCCCATTATAACTAGTGCAAATAATAGAGAAGAGAAACCTAATGAAGTTCAGTTTAGCAATATATTTAAGCTGACTGCTGTATAAATCCAACTGTGTGGGATACATTAAAACAGAAATCTGCTAAATCACATGTGCATCAATTTTTTGTCTCTGTTCTGAGTTTCTCATTTGATGCATGGCATAAAGTAAAAACATCCAGAGTTGCATTAGAGAAGAAAAAACATTTTCAGGCATATAAATTATATTCCAGAAGCTTCATGAATCTTTAACTAATGGAAGTTACAGGGACATTTCAGGCAATTCTGTTACAAGTTCACATCTAAAGCATCTTTCACTATCTATTGCCAGAATCAAGATATTAGAGTAGGTGCACTTCTCATCTGACCCTGTTTCACTTAGCCTTTGTAAGAAGTGCAAAGTTTATTCCAGCACTTATACAGCTACTTTCTTTATAATTGATGATTCTGACATTCAACAAGAAAAAAAAAAAAAAAAGGTTTGTTTGTTTAAAAACCTGTAATGAAAATTTCCCAATAACATAAGCAGCTAAGCAGCACTTTGCAAACTGGTACGTGCGCGGAAAATCCTGAGGAAGAGAGAGAGGCCCCTGAAAAATTTCATCCAATCTTTCCCTCTTCTCCCCACAAAAGTTTGTTCCCATCCAGCAGTCAAATGTGTAAGCATTTGAGGGACTGTGTCCAGGAGCTAAACCTGCTTCTGGTGACTGGAGCTTAGAAGGTTTGCCAGGTCTCCCCTGTTGGTCTTGTGGGCAGTGTGGGGAGAAGAGGGGCCTTTCTGTAGAGTCTGGGAGAAAAATGGATGGACCATGTTGTGCTGGAGCTGAAGAAGTGACAATTTCTATTTATCTGCAGGGAAGCACGGAGAAAAGATTGTCATTTTATGCTTAGAGATGGCTGGAGAGTGGGTGTGTACACGCGTGTCTGTGTGTGTGTGTTTGTAGAAGGAGGCGGGAGAGGGAAGGACAAGATATTAGAGAAAAGAAGAAAAGGAGCTCTATGAGAAAGGTCTGAGACCAGTCATGTGAGCACAGGTCTTTTAAACAGACACATTCACTCCTTTTGATATATTGCTTTTTTCTTCAGCTTCTAGTGGAAGCAAATTAAATATCTTTGTATTTCACTGATTATTTCTTCCTTAAAATCAGCATCATTGTATGCAATATTTACTGAGACTTTCTTTGCCATACTGAGCATCACCTGTGGTACTGCTGAGGAAAAGACAGATAATACTGGACACCTTTGTTTTTCTTGATAGCAAAGTTCTTTGAAAATTTATTCATAGGCTAAAAGTGAGTCATGAGCCATGCTGAGTTGTGCTGTTACTCTGTTATTCGTATTTTTTCTATTCCACTTGTATGGACACAAAATAACTAGTCTCGATGAGGAAAGGCTATCAGCAGTTGATGATGATTAGCCTGAAATCACACCTCTGAAGCCTGCAAATCCATCAGCTCTGCATAGGTTGGCAGGACTGAACTAAAAGGGGGGAGGAAAGGGAGAGTTCCTGTAACATGGTGAATGACAGAAAACAGGCAGCAGAAGGAGGTAGAAAACTGGACGGGAGAGGAAATTAAGGTAGTGATGTGAACTAGCTCACAATGTGAACCTGACAGTCCATTCACGTCTCGTAAGGCAAAGAAGGCAAGTTATATTTCAACAGAAACATCGTTGTTTGCATATGGCAATGAGATACACACTATATGTCCAGGACAGCATTAATCATGCCACTGCCACCGGCATGTTATAACAATTATGTCCCCCAGTATTGTCCAGACCCTCATCCATGGCTCTCAATCCCTGTCTTGTTGGATGGAGCCTGACATTCCTCCACTGAAGTCTCTGGACAAAAATCATAGGATCATCATAGAATGGCTTGGGTTGGAAGGGACCTTAAAAATCATCTAGTTGCAACCCATGGGTGTCCCAGGTGATCTCATCCACTAGGTCAAAGTGCTTAAAGGTCAGTGTCCTGACTTTGCTCTTTGCCAGGCCAAAATTCCTCAAGATCACAAACAACCAGGGTGCAGTCACTGCAGCCCAGACAACCGCCAGTCTTAACTTCTTTAATTAGTTCATCTGCATTGGTGAGCACCAGGTCCAGTGAGGCTTCTCTGCTTGGTTCGTCCAATACCTGGACCAGGAGGTTCTTGTCAATGCACTCCAGGAGTCTCGTGGATTGCTTACAGCCTGCTGTGTAGTTTTTCAAGTAGATATCTGTGAGGCTGAAGTCCCCAAACAGGATGAGAGCATGCAAGCATGATGCTTCTTGTAGCTGAAGCAAGAAGGCCTCATCAACAGGCTCCCCTTGATCAGGCGGCCTGTAGTAGACTCCAACCACAAGGCGTCCTTTATTGGTCTGGTCCTTAGTTTTTACACACATGCTCTCAACCTGTTTGTGACTGTTTCTCTATCTATCCATTTCTTAACATAGAGGGCAACACCCCCCACCCCTTCTTCCCTGCCTTTCTCTTCTGAAAAGCTTGTAGCCCTTGATTGCAGTATTCCAGATGGGTGGTTTGTCCTGTCACATTTCCATGATAGCAATTAGGTCATAGTTTTCTAATTGCACCACAACAACTGATGAGTCCATACCGTGGCCCTAAGGTTGCCCGTGGGCTCAGGTGAGCCAAGTGGAAGGTGGTCAGCCACAGCACAGGCACTGCCTCCTATCAGACCTTATGCAACGCTGCAGTGTTATTCATTGCACCAAAACACTTACCACATTTATTTGTTCATACTTTTTTTCATCATTTTAGAAGGTAGCTTTATTTTGAGTTTGTTTTTGTTGTTGTTCTAACATAGACAAGAGAAGTTAAAAATGCTATCGTTTTACCTCTGGTCATTTTCCAGGCAGGTTAGAGTGGCAGCTATATTTTTCAGAGGTCAAAAAAGCTTTCTGTTCTTTGGTAGATTGTTTTCAGCAATCTGTTTTGTCTGTTTTATTCCAATTATTTTCTGTATATCAGACAGAGTATATTTTTTAGGCCATACTTGACTGCATCATTGCTTTCATCAGAAGAAAACACAGTTGACTATTATATAAGAGTTTCAACTGTATCTAGTGAAGTTCCTGCTTATCAAAAAATTTGTTCTGAATTGTTTTGAGAAATAGGGATAATAATAAAAATCATACTTGAACTATTGTTTTTGTAAAAAGTGCTACTCCATCCAAGGTGAGCTGATGGATTTTTATTTTAAAACGTACGGTGTTATAAATACTGTCTTTTGATAGACTGTTCAGTTCTGAATGTAGGATAGTGATATTTTAAACATTACATTTGCTGTAAGAATAAAGAATTCTGCTTTGTTAGATTGTAATATTTGTAATTCCAAGCCAACCAGAAATAATACCTTTATAAAAATGTCGGCATGCTTTCTTTTTTTAACAGTTAGAACTGAAAGTAATGCTAACTTAAGAAAGTTGTGAGGAAAGAAAAACAAAATATTTCTCATTTTTGTTTTTTTAACTAATCTTATCCAGAGAAATTGCCATAGACTGGCAATATCTTGGCTAATTCTAACCTAGAAAAGAGTCTCAGAAAATACGTAGTTCTTTGTATAATCTCTTTTTGCCAGCTATACCTTAATTTTCTCTTTACCAAAACTCTTAATGCTGATAGTTTTCTTAAAGCTTGGAAAGCAACATTTATGTCTGTAGGGTATGTATAGGTATAATCCTATAGTTATAGGTTAGATATAGATATAGATGATTAGATAGAGATAGATAGAGATAGAGAGAGAGATATAGAGATAAATAGATATAGATGATATAGATATAGATATAGATATAGATATAGATAGATATAGATATAGATATAGATATAGATATAGATATAGATATAGATATAGATAGATATAGATATCTCTTACAAGTCTGTTAGAAATAATCCATTATAAAATAGTAGCATGCATATAATATATAATGCAGGTATCTGGATGTATCTAAAAAAGATTTGGTAGATATTTATATACCTCTATTGAAAGTTGAATGTTTGTGGTGAACTGTTTTTATGTGTGTATGTGCTGAGGGTGTATCTCCCTCTGTATAAACATACATGTATATGAATACAATAAGTATGAATATACATACACAAGCATATATTATATATAATATAATCAATTTCAGGAAAAAATATTTTTAAGAACTAGTGGAGGTAGAAGAATATTATTTTTTCATCATATGATATATTCTTACAGATATATCACTGAGAGCCTCCAGTCTAGGGATCAATCACTTTTGCAGAAGGTCAGGCTGGTCACAGAGATATGGACTTTGCCTCTCCCATGTAAAAATACATTCACACGTAGGTTTAGCCCCATTTTTCAGGTGTGCGTTAGAATTAGAAATTAATTCTCTTCCACCATGGCTTCAGTGTTGAACACCCTACATCCTAGATTGACTGGAAAAGATGGGCTTTCCCTAAATTGAGCCTTCTACCTTTTAAGTGCAGGGGTGGCATTGGACGCAGCATTCAAAATCTAGACCTCCCACTGTCTATCTCTCTCTCTCTCACATATACCTGGAATGCAGCTGTGGGGAAGAGTCAGGCCAGGTGCAAGAAAAAGGGACTGCAACAGAGGCCCTAAAGACAAGGATAAAACAAGAAGTGCTAGTGCTATCTTGGTAACTACTGTAACAAAATCTCTTTGTACAATGCAAATGCATCAAATGCATGCAGGCAACCTTTAATCTATTATTCTTTGAATGTAAAAGTTTTCTTTTGTGGTATATTATACATATCATAAAAAAAAAGACTTCAAACAATCTCTCTCTGGGTCAAGACTAGAAGGAGAAACTCAATGTTTTAAGCCAGTGCTATTGGGAAAGCAGCCCTATCCAATGCTGCAGTATACTTATACCTTGGTTTACTATACCTTGTACAGCATAGCTGTATCTGCTTCAGCACATTCAGAAAGAATTTTACTTTCTTCTCACAGCATTAGCAAGTTCTTCTCCCAGATCTTAGATCTGACATAGGCTACCATGACTTTTTGTGACCTCTGCTTGCATCTTGCAATAGCAGTTCTTAGGCATGGGTTATATATCAAACCTAATCCTTACAATTAATTTAAATGTCTCCTGCGTTGTAGCCTTACTCTCATATTGCTATCAGTGATGGAGTTAGATATTCTTTTAAATCCTAATTTAGTTGGAAAAGAGAGAAATCACAGTAAGCTTGAATAATTTTTGTTCATTTTTCTTTGACTTCTTTACATTTCAGTCAATTTGATGCAACAGTATTCATTTGCCATTAGATGAATGCACACCTCATTTTTTTTTTTTTTTTGCTTTTGAATTACGCAGCCCGTCTGTTTTTTAATCTCGGAGAGTGAGGGATTTGAGGAAATTGCAGAATGCTCACATAACTAATTTCTCTTTTAATGGTGACAGCTTTTAATCTCTTTCACGTCTTGTTGGTATCTGAGCACATCTGGGTCTTACTTAGGTATTCAAGATCTTTGTTATGCCTCTAGAGCATCCTTCCCAAATGGATTCTATTTGTGCAAGTGGAAAAGAAGAATAAATTATCAGTCATCTTAAACAGTTTTTCTTTTGCACGCTCCCTGTAGCTACAAGGAGATAACCATGCAGACAAGTACATTTGTTCTACTTCTTTTCAGAGTTGGTGGAGGGGAAAAGAATCCTTCATCAGAAGATATTTAGAGATTGTGTAAGAACCAGGTTGGGAAAATATTTAATTAGAATCCAGAGTAAAAGCTGACAACATTCCAGTTAAAGGAAAAGCACATCTGCTATGCTCAAACAGTTCTTCCCCATGAGTGTAGAAAACTTGCAATCTGACTTTAGCCTTATATTTGACATTGTTAATTGTAATTATGGTAACATTTTTTTGATGCAAGGATGCATTAATAAGTTTGAGGTACATGGTCTTTGAAAGATTGTCTAGTGACATGCCAGGACTGTGCAAATACAGAAATGCCTTTCAGCTCCCTTGGCCCAGAAGTGGGAGAGTAGTCATTGATACTGGAGAGATTTATCCTAAAGTTCCTCTGCACAGTATTTCTCCCTCCAGTGCTGCCACTCTTTTTTTGTTTTCTGTATTTCTATTTTATGTGACATCATCAGTTCCCCTATTCCCAAACCTCTTCTGCTAAAGTAGCTTGGAGGGCTCTCTGGTGCTGAGGAGCTCTTTCTGAGAGCAACGGTCTAAAGCTGGACGTAGAGACGGATGGTCTCAGCCCCATCAGAGTATAAGCTGTGCTGTGCCTTCAAGCCCAAGCAAACACGGCTGTAAGAAAATTTGCCACCTGTGGTTGTCAGCAGCACTGTATCAGAAACATCTATACTTGCTATTATATAAATTCAGGACTACCTCAGAATCAAAAGCACACTCGCCAGTTTTAAGCCTAGGCAGATCTTCAATTGTCCTTCTAAATCACGACTCTTTTTGAAGCAGCTAAAGACATTTGAATAAATGTGGAAATCTGCATACCTAAGTTTTCCAAAGGTGCCTTTTAGATTAGTTCTACTAGGAGTGCTTTATGATATTCAGCATTTAATCTGCAGGTCGTTGTAATAAATCCTGGAAGCTGGTAAAGTCTGAGAAGTAAAATGGATAAGGCCACCACAAATATCAGAGTTAGTGTCCTCTCTTTTTATGATCTTCATCATATAACATATAAGGAGGCTGAGAAGCATTTGATGTTAATTATCCCTAGCATAGTAAATCATTCACAGAAATAGTAACTGCATTATAGTGACATTAACAGCATAGTACCAGACTTTTTCATTGCATAAACCATCTCCACTGTCACCAGTTAATCAGAATATGACTTTCCATGAGAATGCTAGAAGTGCTTTTACCATAATTCTCTCATGTAGGATAATAATTCAGAGATTTTTGGTATGGTCGTGAAAAGACAAAATAGTTTCAATCGCAATGGTAATAAAATGTTAGAACTTTTCAGAAACTGTTTCTTCCCAGTGTTTAGCTATAATTTTGGTTATTTATTAACTCTAGAGATCCAATCTTGACAATTTTTCAGTAGTAGTTTACAGTATTCCAAGATCACTAGACATTAAATACACTGACTGATTTGTTTATCTTTTATGTATGTAAGATTTGTCAAGGCTAAAAAAATTTGTGATTCCTTTCTGAGAAAAGCTAAAGGGCTGCCAGACTGGAAATGTTGTGATTTGCTCTTCTAAATATTAGCTGGGACGTAATATACATTTTTTCACTAGTATGAAATTAGGAAAAATAGTATAATTGTGATATTTTGTAATTACAATGTTTTGTGCATTGTTTTAAATTGTTGTAAAAGCTTGCTATATTTTACAAATTGGTTTATTATCCTATGACTGGGATATATTCTCCCCACTACATAAATATCCATTGTAAACCCCATGAAATCAAAGCATGCTAAGTTGAACAAACACAGAATTTGTTCACTCAGCCATGCTTAACTTTGCTGGTAGGACATTATTATTTATAGAGATGTCTCCCTTGCAATTGTCAGCAGACCTGGATTTGATTTAAGTGATTCATAAAGACAATTTTGGATTTATTTTAATGAACCTGCAGCTTCTTGATTGTCCTAAATGCAGAAAGAATTAAAATAGACGAGGAACCCTCCTTTCATTTTTGTACCTAGGGGGTTTTGAGTATTTTAGTTTAATCTTGGATGAGTTTCTTGGGATTGTAATCCACATCAGAATTAATGACTGTGTCATTTCACTGTATTTCTAAAAATGACTCATATATACAGTTGTCACCTAACTGTGGATTTTGTCTGGAAATTGCTTTCTGGCAGGGCATGTATGTGAGTATTGTGAGCAAATTAACAATTTCATACTTGAACTGTCATAAGAAGGAAAAAGAACAGAAGCAGCTTTAATACACATTACTATCCATTTTTAAAACATTCATTTTTGGAGCAAGGCTCACCAGTATACTCTAGGCATTTTGTGCCTGCCTGTCAGCCTCTTAGACATGCAGCCAATTAAGTGGTTTACCCATATTTTTTTTACGGTGGTTGTTGTGGTTTAACCCGGTCGGCAGCTAAGGACCACACAGACATCTGCTCACCCTCCCCCCGCAGTGGGATGGGGGACAGAATTGGAAGAAAGTGGGTTAAGATAAAGACAGCTTATTAGGAAAGAAAAGAAAGAATAATAATATGATGATGATGATAGTACTACTACTAATAATGTGTACAAAACAAGTGATGCACAATGCAGTTGCTCACCACCAGCTGACCAATGCCCATCCCATCACCGAGCAGCGGTCCACTCCCACCCTGGCCAGCCACCCCATGTTAATTGCTTGGCATGACACCATGTGGTATGGGACATCCCTTTGGCCAGTCTGGGTCACCTGTCCTGGTTCTGTCCCCTCCCAGCTCCTTGTGCACCCCCAGCCTCCTCACTGGCAGGACAGTGTGAGGAGCTGAAAAGTCCTTGGCTTAGTGTGAGCACTGCTCTGCAACAATTAAATCAGCGTGTTATCAACATTATTCTCATTCTAAACCAAGACACAGCACCATACCAGCTACCAGGAGGAAAATTAACAGTTTACATGGATGACCATGTAAATGTACACATGGTCATCCATCACTTGTCCTTAGTTATCTCCCATCTCTATCATGCTGCATCCCTGCACTCATATTTCTTTTATCTTTCTTTGTACACTTCAGGGAAGTTTATGAAATAGTTGCCCCTTTTTCCACTATTTTCACAGGTAACCAGACCAGGGTAAAGTTGTGCAAAAAATATGCTTGAGGTAAATTTTCCATGAGTTAGCTACTGTCACTATGGCTACTATCTCCGATCAGATGGGAGGCCACATGCAAGCAATATATTGTCAGGAGTGGTGATGCCATCTGCTCTGTCAGGAGCAGGGTAGAAATACAGTATGGAAGGAAATGAAAATAAGTGGTAGCCTTTTGAAGAAAAAATAGATATAATGGCCATTTTGAGAAAGGCTTTTTAACTAAAGCGATGCCCTTTAGTTACAGGAAATGATTCTTACTCAGAACATTAGGAGATGGCACGCATATTGAGAGACTGTTTTTTCAGTCTGGACAGACAAAGAAGTCAGATATGAGATTCTTAATACCCCATTTCAATTTACTTTTACTCATTAACTAATTAACAAATTCATAAATGTAAACATCCAGAAAATTAATTCTTTTCTAAAGAGGAAAGATATGGTGTGTTGTTATACACAACAGAAGATTAATCCCCCTTTATATATAAACTCTGAGATTTGACTATTGAGCTGTAATTGATATATCCATAATGCAGCTTTGTTTGCTGCAAGGGTTAGAATCCAAACATTAAGCTAAATCCCTGCATTGCAATGGAAAATTGGAGAATATTTGCCCTGCAGTGGTATTATTACTGTTCAAAAGTTTACTGTAGCAGAAAGGAAGACGAAAAAAAAAATGTGACTCCACAGTGCTATAAACTCTACAGGAGTACTTCGAGTTCTAGTCTCTCTTTCAGAAACCTTATAAGCCAAATCAGAACATAGAGAAGGCAAATGAGAAATACAAGGAGGAAGAATAGCTGGTGGGAGATTGGATACTCCTCATAAAAGGAGACTGTGATTCTTAGGCCTGCAGCTATAGTGATGAAAATTGACCTTTGCTTAACCAGTATAAGGCTGGAATTTCCTGTGTATTATAAAGTAGGTGAGTTTTAAAGGATGTGGTTAGTGGAACTTTTGCTTCCTCAATCTCACCAACAAATTGTTATTTAAGCTATGTTTGTAGTTTAGACCCAGTCTAGGATTCAAGAATAGGCTGAAACAGGGTAAATTATTCAGAGGGGAAGGTGTTAAATTGTTTTGCAAAGAATAAAAACGTATTGTCCTTGAAAATGAGTGCTTGGCAGTGAAAGAAGCTCTAGAGATATTAAGATAACATTTGCTTGGAAGGAAGGTCAGTTTGATGATAGATTACCCTCTATTAACCTGGAATAAATACAGTAAAACCTGAGAGAACCAAAAGAAACTCTACTATTTCTGTTTGCCATACAATTTCAGAGCAAATAATATATTTATACAATCCTAAAAAACTATTGAGTATCTTTCCTGGTATAGGAAAGATGTGAGAAGATCTCCTAAGTATAAGTAATTTTATGTTTGTGATTTTATTATTTAAAAGAGAGAGAATAGAGATAATACATGAGATAAGCATTATTAAAGTATGAACAGCCTTTGTAGAACTCCTAAGTAAAAAATGACTCATATATTAGACATACACTTGCATAAGATATTCATTAATGAATTGGTAATCAAAGAAGAATCCATTTTAAATATACTGAAGTATTTATATGTACTAGACTAGTAGTAAAAATACATATATTTAACTGGGAATTGTTTCACTGGTTTGACCCATTAAAATTCTTCCTGGTATAAATGTAATGCTTCCTGTCTTTGATTTTGTGTAAATACATTAACCTGTAGTAATCCAGAAATTTTTGAAATTATCTGTTTGGAATTATCAGTTATTCAAATATTCTGCATTTGTGGCATGGCAAGACAGCAGATGCTCTAATAGCAAGGATGAGGCAATGAATGAGCATACAGTTTCTTACAACTGGCAGGATTAAGGACACAAGTCGTTTAGACAGAGTGAAGTTCTTCAGCATAAATTTTGAAAGTAAATTAATAATGTTTTTGGCAGTACCTGGGACAACACTAACGGTAAATATTTCTCATAGGAAGCACTTGGACACATTATTATAATAGATTTACTTTGTTAAAGAGTATGGCAAGGCAACACTTTCAGACTTGGTGCGTAGCCTTTGTCTCCACAGCCACAATTTGGCTCTGCTATAAGCACCCTGATTTTCAGAGGTGCTGAGTGCTAGCAGGTCCCACTCAGTGTGGTCAGCAGAATGTGGACCTGAGAGATCAAGACATAAAAATTCCACAAATCAAAGCTTTTAATCTTAGCTTTAAACTAAGTTAGTGACCTGATAGTGAAATCAGAAGATTTGCACTGGCCTGAGTTATCTGCTGAAGTTAGGCAGCTGGATGAGTGGATCAAGCAAAACAGAGTATTGAGCAAACATGGTAGAAAATCACAACCTTAGTAAGAAAATAACAGAATTATAGTTCTGCCAGTTCTGAAAGTAATATCAACTTCAGGGAGTGTCTTCAGAAACCATAATATCCCTAAAATCAAAATGAACTTTCAGGTTGTACCTCTGTAGATTTAAAATGAAAGCTAATACCACTCATGTCTCTGCACATTTTTTTTCAGTGTCCAACTAACTGTTGTTACTTTCACTAAGTACTAGTTCAGTATGTGACTGGTTATTGCTTTTCCTTATGGTGCTGGCATCACTCAAAGAAAGAAAAAAGGAAAGAAAAAAAAATGGGGGGTGGGGGGGGCTCTATTAACCATTTAAAGTCACAAGGAAAACATCACTGCCCATTCCTAAAAAATCCCCAGTTTAATGTATATATTTCATCACATAAAGACATTTGTCTGCGTGCTGCAGCCTCTTTGGAAATGCTCCATCTAGTTCCTCACCTCATTCATCTCCCTCTTTCCTTCCCAGCAGTTTATGTCAAGAATTAGCAGCTGCAGTGGTGTGCAGTCAGCAGTGCTGCTGCAAATGCCCTCCACCCGGGACAGGAGGCACGCTGCCAGGCTTCCCAGGCAGGGAGAGGAGCTGCTTGGTATTTACACCGTGCTCTGCCATACCCTTATGCCTTCAGGCTGCTGGGAGGCTGCCTGGGCTACTTCCCCCCTCCTGGGAGCCATTACCTAGATAAATGTGGTGCTCTGAGTACAGAAATAAAATGTTGTGCGTACAAAAGCAAATGCGTTGTAAATTTTGACCTCCTTATTTTAAAGAAAGAACGGATTTCATTTCTCATTGAGCCTCTGCATGCAGTGACACCTCTCAAAGTGATCCCAAATAGCTATGCAAGCATAGCATACATTTTTTATCTTGCTCTTCAGATCCACATGATGTTTTGTCATGCAGTTCATTCACGCTAGGCATTTCAGGATGAGAAACTGGTTCCTGCAAGCAAAAGCTAGACAGAGTAGGCTTACATAATCTGTAAATAAAAGGCTGCCTTGAAAATAGGACCTTTTTCTTTTGATGTGGCCTTGCGTCCCAATTACTTATCATTTTTAAATAATTACTTTTTTGTAAGGTGGCAGTTTTAACATCCATGCTAGGCTTTCAGATGCCTAAAGAAGTGAAAAACTGTCTAGCTCAGAAGAGAATCTGCCTGCTCTCTGCCACCTTATGAGCAACACTCATTTAAGTATTTGTTTGTTATTGCTTTACTTACATTTTAATCTGCAGTGTTTCATGTTTACTAGATCAGCAAATAATCAAGGTCTTTAGATTTTTTTTATTTTATTTTTTTTGGAATGTATCTTATTCCTCAAAAAAAAAAAAAGGTAAATGCCTCTATTTAAATAGCTTTTACCACTGTATGCAAAGTGCAAACAAAATGTAAATAGTTTCTTCTACTAATCCACATCTGCCTGGGTGTAATTACATGATACATGCTGGTTAAGCACAAAAATTTTGAATAGACAGCTTTTTAATTAGGCATGTGCATTGGGTCAGAGTAGAATTAAAATGGGTTCTAAAAAAATTGATTTTATAAAAATGGCACCTGCTTACTCAACAGATCTAGTTCTCGGGTAAAGTTCCAGTCACATGCCCATGTTAAATCCTCCTCTTTGTAGAGGAAGGAAAGTTCTGAGCCGGGGTAATAAATTTTATTCTGCCTCATACATCAGTCCTGCCAAAGATAGGGGCAAATTTTAGTTTGAGTTAACGACTTGTGTAATGATCCTTTGTAGAATTACTGACTTGAAAATGTGATAAACAGCTGGTTTACCTCTATTTTGCTCAGGTTTAATTAAGAGGAAAATTTGGGCCTATCTAACCCAAGTCTGAGTGCCTGGATGCCCAGAAGTACATTTTGATTTCACCTTTGTCAGATATAGTAACCAATCGTTTCTATTGTACTCTGATTTTCCCCACAAAACTCAGTTCCCAGAGTCCAGTGCATGAATGACAGATCTGTAGATAGCAGCAGCCTGTCAGCTTTGCAGTTTGTCAGCACATGGGTAAACCTTTCCGTAGAAGGGTAAGACTGGGAAATAGTTCTCCTGTGCTGAATGGACGGTTCAGCATGCTCACATACCTCGCATAGCAAGTGGTCCTGAAATTATTTCTGAGTACAAAGGCAGCTGAGCATTATGTCTCCCAGCAGCTTTTTTCATTTCCCTATGGCTACAGCAATACCATCTATGAGATAAAATTGTTATAGAGCTAACAATAAAGTGGTCAATTTTAAATGTATAGCTCTCTTCCAGTCTGCAGCTGTGGCTATTATGTGCGTGCACATCTCCCAGGTTACACTCCTGGTAAATTTTAGCAGTTAATTTAATAGCCCTTTTTAAAAGAAATAAGACCTTTTTCTGGCAGGTATTTTATTCTTAATAAGCAATAGCCATTTTGTGCTGTAATCTCCTTTAAGAAGTAATTATAATTTAGTAAATTTTATTTTCAATCCAGGCATAATTATGTAATTAATATTAGCAAAATTAGGTCCAACTTAAAAAAAAAAAAAAAAAAGATAAATCAGTGTACCATGAACTACAGGTTCCTAGGTTTTATCTTCCATTTCTAGAAGTTACACCAAGTGTTAGTATGTAGAGCCAAAATGGTCTTTTAAGGTTCTGTGGCAGGTCAGAATACAAGAAGACAGAGAATTTATGTTTATGCAGAATCTTTTGAAATCTTGTGTATTCAAACAAATGACTGTACCCATTGATTACAAAAAATTATTCACACATTGGATTAATATCTATAGCAAGTGAAAGGAAGTTGAGATTCAAAGTTTCTGAATATAATTCTGTTTCTACTGTTTAACCATATGATCCCTCATGCACTCCTTCTGTCTCTGTGCTGCCACTAGTAAATATATTTGCACATATAAAAATTTCTGATTTCTAACAAATCTCCTCCTCTTTTTTGACCATGAGTCACATGTGCCCTTGTTATTGAAATTACCCTTCCACTTCACATCTCAGTACTGGAAACATGTTAACTCCCCAAAATTTATTATTAATAGGCTACAGTGCTGGCAACATTGCAGTACTTTGCAGAAAGAGAAGACAAGGTCACTGCTGAGAAGTGACAGAAACAGTTTAGTAATGACAGTAGATGGTGTGAGTGGGCAAGTGAAGGAAAAGCTTCAACAATAAAGTAAATCACATAGTTCAGCTTGCATTTTGTTAGTTCTGAAGTTCATGAAATGTATGCATATGCAGAATTTGAAATGTATGGTTGAGAAATGCAGATGGGAATGAGTAATACAGAAGTTAGTAGCTGTTAACTGGACTATAAATGCAGCAAAAAAAAAAATCCAGCCCGAGTCTTGCAGAGCTGGTGCTTCATGTGCTGACATGTCAAACCGTGGGCTGTTTTTAGCTCCATTGCTGTCGGCTTGTGCTGACTGCATGGCGGGAGCAGAGCTGTCTCTGCCTCCCACCAAATCACAATATTCTTTACAAGTGTTTTAAGCACATGGACAGGAATGCTAAGAGCTTGATCCAAAACCCTACAGAAGCAATGCAGAAGTTTCTACTAGACTTTGAATGTGGTCCTAAATTAAAAACAAAGACTTAATGTGCATTTTTTTCTCTGTGTTCAGACTTCGAAGTGAAAAGAAGTCTGAATAATAATGAGAAGGGAAGTCTAGCAGGCAATTCAGTTCACTGAGGTACCATAAAAAAATCCAGTTAGGGAACTGAGTGCATGAGAAACAATAATGGTAAGAAATATACAGATGGCTAGAACATGGGTAAGAAAATGGAAGAACTTTACCTACTAGTGCAAGATCTGTATACGGACATTTTAGGGGTAATGAAAACACAGATTGACTGGAGTTGCTGAATAATATCAGTTCTTCAGAAAGGAGAGAAAGAGAGCTGGTAGCATTATATGAAACATTAGATTGTAATAGTTTGTAAAGAAATTAGGATTTATGTCAAAAAAAAAAATTACATTCGGATCAAGCACTTCAGGTCTGAAAATAGTATTTTTGCAGACTTAATGCTACTAATAGATCCCCAGAGTCAGATTCAACTCTGTAGCATTGTAGTAGACAAGAATGCAAGTAATAGACTGTCATTAGAGGGTGTTAAAGCTCACAAATTTCTTCACTAGTCACTAGACCAACATAAGACAATGATAGCTTAGATCTGTTTTTGTTGTTGTTGCTTTTTGCTTTAAAATACATAGATAACAAAACATAGCCTTTAACTAAGCAATTGGGAGTTGATACCATTTATATTACATAAAAAGGGGGAAAAAATAAAAGTAATAATCAGAAAAACTTTTTTTTTTTAAGCAAAACAAGCTGGTCAAAGTAAACTTTCTAGGGTTTTATGGATATTACTGTGAAGAACGGAATTTCTTCAGATCTAATATATTGTGTGGTATTGGAGAGCAGAGGACTAGGTTCAGACCTGTGTTCCTAAGTTTATCAGTCAAATGCAAAAGCCTTAACTAAAGCAGATGGAATTGTAAAACATTTTGACAAATTTAGTTGCTGTTAGCATTCACTAACATTGTTTGACTCAATCCTGAATTGGGGCATTGGCTGCCAGACAGCAGAATCTATTCTTGTGATGGTGCAGGTGTTTGAGATGTAGGACAGGATATGTAATGTCCGCTCTACTGGGTAACAAACCTGCCAGTTCATCCAGAGTCACATTCAAATGCCTGTTTTGTAAAGCAGCCTTGTCTCCTTCATTCCCAAAGAATCCCAGTTGAGATAGGGTTGGTAGGACATGTGCAGAGTTCTTAAATATTAGTGAAATGTGGGAGAAGACCTGATAGTGGGGTATTGACATGCAGAGAAGTTTAACCTAGAGAAGAGAAGGCACAGGAGACATCAATGTCTACAAATACCTGAAGGGAAGGTGCAAAGAGGACAGAGCCAGGCTCTTTTGGGCACAAAGTGAAACAGGAGGTTCCCTCTGAACATCAGAAAGCACTTCTTTACTCTGTGGTTGATGGAGCACTAGCACGGGTTGCCCAGAGAGATTGTGGAGTCTCCCATTCTGGAGGTCTTCTAAAGCCACCTGGACTTTTTTCTGGGCAAACTGCTATAGGTGTCCCTGCGTGAGCAGGGGGAGGTGGACCAGATGACCTGCAGAGGTTCCTTCCAGTTTCAACCATTCAGTGATTCTGTAAACAAGCTCTGGTCACTTTAGTAGATTTAATTCAAAAAGCCAGACAAAGTTTGGTGCTTAATATAAATATTCTGCATAAGTTCAAAGAGACCCACTCACTGTGAAACTGTGATTTCTGGAGGCAGACTAAGTCTTGCTTAAAAAGTCAGTCAAAAATTAAAAAGGGGATAGCTATTATGCTTGTCCATATGCATCCATTATTATTAGAAGCAGCAGAAGGTAACACGCAGAAAAAATGCTACAGAAACCTTTCAGGAAGCTTTCTAAAAGTAGAGAAGTTTTGAACTTCACATTAGCATGGCGCTGGCTCTGTAATGCTCTTAACTTATCTCTCTCTTCCTACCAAATTCTGGGTACTTCTCTCTGTGTCGGTAATAAGAAATTCTCAGCCTGAAAACAGAGTTAGACATAGAAAAACTCCTACAGTCCAGAGATATATTTGAACAATTTCTGAATTTAACCCCTTTTATTCTTTCTTCATGTCTCATGATCTGAAACTCCGCTTCTTCCCCATTTAACACCATTGCAGCTTCTTCTTTGACTTGAGGTAGTAACTCATGCCTTTCTCTTCATCCCTCTTAACCTTCAGCTATATGTTCTTTATATGACACTGTAGTATTATGGATCTCACACAGTTCAACTGTGAGTTACAGCTTCAGAATGTGCCTAGGTATCCTATTCACATTAAACCTCAGCAAGCACAAAAGGTCTTTTAAAATGTTGATATAGAAAATGCTGGAGAATTTTCTGCTGTCTCATGAGGGATAATACTGGTTCATTATTTGAAATAGTTCTTACCCAAGACCTTCTAATGCTTATTTTTGCCTGTTCAGTGATGGGGAAAGAGCTACTTGGCCTATATATTTTCTGAATATGCTGTTTGTGTACTAGCTCATTTCTTTTCTCTATTGCAGCTGTTGTAATCATAGAATCAAAGAATCATTAAGGTTGGAAGGAACCTTCAAGATCATTATGTCATAATGATCATAACATCAATTAGTTTGTCTGTTTTTCTGATTTATTAAAAACATACTGGTTTAAGTTTTAGAACACAAATAATGCTGTACCAAGGCATAAAGTGAAGGGGTGAAAGCCAACAATGTTATCCTTGCCCTACACAATAAATGCATTAATGCTTTCACACTCTGCTTAACTATTGCAAGAGAGGATGAACAAACAGATTGCTCTCCTCCCACCACATATCTGCATTGCCAGCACTCAGGGAATAAAGACAGCATGGATTAGAAAGTTGCAAGGGTACTGTTAAAGCATAAGCTACTGAAATAGGAGTATGTATTGAAGAGGTCTCAGTTCAGCCGTATCTGTCCTATTATGAGCAATGTCAGCCCCACTGCTAATGCGGAAGCCAGGGATGAGAATGCAGGTAAGATCTTTCTATAGCAGGGCATGATCAAATCACAATGAATTGCAGCCGTTACCATTATAATTTAGCACAGTGAATTTCTTCTCTCTTTTAAATCTCGATTTTCAAAAACTGTTTTTAGAGCATCAGTTGCTTGAGACAGAAGCATTGGAGCACTACCTATGAAATGAACTTATTGCTTTTGCTTATAGTTTGACATATATTTATGACACATTTAAAACAGTATTTGCAGCTCCTAATGTTTTTGTGAATAATATTCACAAACATTTAAACAAATCCTGTTAGCATTTTTCCCTAGACACCCTCTGAATAAATCTTTCTATGAATCACAATTTGTGCATATGCAATTAATTACTGTCAGGCTGTTAGATCGTCTGATCATGTGGGAATTGACCATTTCATTTTCACATGGAAACAGCCTTTGCCTTTTCCTGCACTGGCATCTTGATGATGCTCTTTTTTAACTCAGTTTGCTTGATTAGATCTTCTGATTGAAGTACTTGAAAGACATAATTTCATAAATACACTTGAAGAAATTCCACACAAAACCACCTCCTCCTCCCTAAATCATTCTCATTTTATTACTGAATTTTGAAATACCATTAAAAAACATTATGTTATGATAAGTCAATTACCAAAGAGTGTACCTTGTAGACACCTCACTGTGTTTTCTCTATAAATGATTTTTTCTTCCTAATTAATGGTA
This sequence comes from Anser anser, assembly GCF_964211835.1. Classification (NCBI taxonomy): domain Eukaryota; kingdom Metazoa; phylum Chordata; class Aves; order Anseriformes; family Anatidae; genus Anser; species Anser anser. The sequence continues at coordinate 12,748,736 of NC_139720.1, forward strand.
GGATAAAGAGATTATCTTCACTTACAAAAATATTTTAACTTGCAGACTTCTCTAACGAAACTTCCTTCTTTTTTGTTAGAAAGATATAAATTGTTTTATTAAAGTGAAAACCAACTGTGGGGTCATAAAACTATTTTGAAAATTATTTGTATTGATTACTCATTTTTATTTTAATATGCACCTTAACATTACCATAAAATTATTCATGGCTATGAATAAGTAGATCCATCTAATAACAAGAAGGAACTTGATTTTTTTTTTCTGATCTTTTCAGTAACAGAATATGGTTAGTGCATGAGTGATATGGAGACCCACAAACAGCCTGATGATTTGCAATATTTTGCTTTTATGCATGTTCTGTCTGGTAGTTCTGTACAATATCGGCAACAAGATTTGGAAGTAGAGGTAACATATTTATTTTTATTTGACCAACTGGTTTAGTTGGAGACATTAAGCTGTCTTTCATGCACTTGTATAGATTACTCCAACTATAACAGTTTGTCTAATAAAAAGGTATTATACCTACCTACAAAATTTGTCCTGTCATTGTCCTTAAACCATCATGGCTACAGCAAAATACCACCAAACATCTCTAAAATATGCAAGATGCAGTTTAGTTCATGCCTAGAATAGAAAATTAGTGTAGTAATCATGGATGTCTGATGGCAAGTAAGAACATTTAATAGGAAACTGTCAATATCATGTTCAGTGCAAAATGTATTTCCTCAAGCATGTTAGAACAGCCTTTCATCCCTGTTCATTGATACTTAAGTCTATAAGAACTTACTATTTCCGTTCTTTTTTTTCTTTTACTTTTCACCAAACAGTGACATTTTTTGATAACAAGCCCTCCAAATAAACTCCTGTTTTATCTTACAAAAAGATAACATGTACTACACAAGAATGTGGACTGCACTGCAAGAAGCAGAAAAAATAGGGAAGAAATGTTTAGAAAAGGTATATTGCTGGATCCAGCTTAATTCTCCATGTGAGCTTCCACAGAAAAGAAATAGAACTGTCATTGTTTAACTGTATTACATTGTTTGGCAGACAAACTTTAATTTTGTTGTCTCCTCTATTTAAGTCAGCATGTTGGTCTAATTTATTTTATTTTTAGTAGAGTTCTATCTCATTTTAAAAAAATGCACTGCAGAGAGTGACTGAAGTTGTCTCATGTTGTCACTATGTTTTCTTCTCTTTCTAGGTGATGTCATTGTCTATATTAATGAAGTTTGTGTCCTTGGACATACTCACGCAGATGTAGTCAAACTCTTCCAGTCTGTTCCTATTGGTCAGAGTGTCAACTTGGTGCTATGTCGTGGATACCCTTTGCCCTTTGATCCTGAAGATCCTGCCAACAGCATGGTGCCACCCCTTGCAGTAATGGAGAGGCCTCCGGTAGTGGTAAATGGAAGACATAACTATGAAACTTATTTGGAATACATTTCTAGGACTTCTCAGTCTGTTCCAGACGTAACAGATCGACCACCACACTCCTTGCACTCCATTCCAGCAGATAGTCAGCTTGATAGCACATTCCCACCACCTGCCCATGATGATAATGTATCAATGGCTTCTTCTGGGGCCACCCAAGCTGAACTCATGACCTTAACCATTGTGAAAGGGGCCCAGGGCTTTGGCTTCACTATAGCAGACAGTCCTACAGGACAGAGGGTGAAGCAAATTCTAGACATTCAGGGATGTCCTGGTTTGTGTGAAGGTGACCTCATTGTTGAGATCAACCAGCAGAATGTACAGAACCTGAGCCATGCAGAAGTAGTGGATATACTTAAAGAATGTCCTGTTGGAAGTGAAACTTCTTTGATTATCCATAGAGGAGGTAAGTTTGGAAAGTCTGTACAATTGCAAAAATGTTTGTAAAAGGTTCTAAACCATAAGACATCCATATATTCACTACATCCTTGTGTGCTAGATTGGAAATTAATTTCCATGTTGTTGGAGGTAACACCATTGGTTCTGGAAAAGCATGTCTGCAATTAAGTATCCTAGGCAAAATGTAATGGTTTATTGTACATACCTGTTTGTGTTTTGTGTCAACATTCCCTTCTCTGTATAAGGGTAAAACTAGAGCATTTCAGGGTCTTTCACCCTTTAATATTTTGTATGATGTCTGCAGCAAGCTCTTATAGTCCCAACCCCGTGCTGCAAGCTTTAGATGTAATTTTATATATTGCATAATTAAGGTAGACCAAATCAGAGCAATCTTTTAGCCCTTTACAAGATTGCTAGTCTCAATAAGCCATTTTGTGTCTTTTTCCTTCATTGTAAAAGTATTGTACAGCAGTTGTTTTGTTTCTTTCTGGATAACAAAGATTGTGGTATATTTTTCTCGGCTTTAAAAACAAAATATCTTCTAGCAAATTTTTTTTTTTTTTTTTTTGACTAACCTGATGCAGTAAGCATGAATACACATATCTGGAGGGGCAAAGTCAAGACTTATCTGTAAGAAAGCAATAGTGTCTGAAGTCTTAACACCTTGACATTGATAAATAATTTCATAGCTTTAAACATTCAAGGCAAACAAATTTTCTTTGTGATGAGCATCTATCACAATTTGCAATTATATGAAGTGATAAGATGAAAATTCTTTGATTAAAGAACTTTATTCTTCTAAAGGCATTCATGTCACTGAATGTATGTTACTTCGTGCTTCAAAAGGAAAAAAAAAAAAAAAAAGAATGTTTCTATACAGAAATACTTATTTCCTTCTGGAGTACCTTTTGGAAAGTGAACCTTTAGTGTCTGCATATGCCAAATGTTTGTCATTAAAAAAACATATAACAATCTGGTAATATTTTATCAAATTGCAGAAACAATAAACATAAAGTGACAAATATCTGTAGCTTCACATAGTTAATAAAGTATTTTTCATAACTATATGTAAAAGAATGTTTTATAGGAGACAGAATCTGATATTTCTTTGTAATTAAACCAATTGGTGTCATATTAGTATATAAACTAGGAGAAAGTTAATTTTTGTAGAGGTGTTATAATAGGTGGTATTAAATCTGGTTTTATTTAACATGTATTAAGAATCTAGAAAAATGAAGTAAGCTGCATTTTTTTTTTCTGATGATGTTGACAAATTAGGGAGAATTGTTTAGCAATAAAGTGAATAAAGGGATTAGAAGGGTTAATGTTACCTCAAAAGATGGGGTTTTATTTTGAAAAATACAAAGGGGAAAACAATTCAGAACACCAATCTTCAGAGAGAAGTGGAGTGTGAAATCGAGTATGCTGAACAAGCCTGGGTGATAATAGACAACAAAATAGATATTTCAGCAAACAGTGCTGGACAGTAGCAAAAAAAAAAAAAAATCTGAAGCAGCAACATACTCAAGCACATGATTGTAATTCCTCTTTTTCAAGAGAATTTCTTAATTTCTTCTTAAAGCACAGACTTGCGATCAAAATAAGTGGATGAACATGATAGTTTAACAAGTTCTGGTACATTAACTAAGCTGTGGTGATTTTCTACACATCACTTGCAGATAAGAGATACTGCACTGAGCTCAACTCTCATAAATAAATAAATGAGTAAATTTACACTATCTTGCCTTTTATCGTCAGGCCAAAAACAGAGGTACAGATAGTTACAGTATCTCGGCTGACACAAAATACATGGTCCAAATGAAGTAACGTGTTCCTGAGTCCTTACCCTCTGTTGCTGGACTGGATATTGTTTAGTTTGTTGTTGTTTTTTAAAGAATGTGGTGAAAAGAAACATCACGTGTTTTGTTCACTAAGACTAGAGGAACTGATTGAAAGCATTACATAATAATGAAACTTAATGGGATGATACAGAACAAATTAAAGTTTAAATTTACCATAATAACTTTCTGTACATCAGAAATAAGGAATATTTCTTACTGCAAGATTGTTAGACTCAGAAATAGTCTCCTTAAAGAAAAAGCAGAGGCCTGTTAGTTTGAGTGATTCGAAAGAAAACTCTGAAAATGTACAGAGTGATCTACTGTACTTCAGAGATCACTGAGTCATAGGACTGTTTTAGGATAACAGCTTGTCACAAATACTTAAGAAAAGGGGATGAATTAATGTGACCAAATATACATCTATAGTGCAGGTAATTGTGTCTATGCTAGTCATTACATCTCCTTTTATAGTCACTGGATAGAAATAGGCCTTTCTAGGGTAATTCATGTTGTTTCAATGTAGAAATTTCACATAAGTCAGCTGTATCCTCAAAGCAGATATTCTGTTTGACTGACTATAAGGGAAACTGAGGATGACTAGTTCACATGTAAATGTCTACCCCACATAAAATGAATAAGAAACAGATTATATGATTTGGTCATGTTAGATAATCTGAATACAAAAAAAAAAAATATCTAGTACTTGGAGAAACCTGCTATGATTCTAAAATATTTAATATGTGACACTGGTGAAGCAAGGCATACCTCCTCATTACTCATGTGTCCATATTTTTTTTCCCTTTAATGTGTAATGACAATTGAGTAATACCATCCCTTTCCATCATTACCCTATGCATCCTGTCTTTAGCATCTCGTTTTTAAAATTAATACCAAAGAAGAGTTCCTGCTTGTGGAAAAGGGAGGCTGTGTTTTGCATAACATTGTGCGTTGCCTTGTAATGTGTTCTGTCTCTGATATGAATACGGCCTGACTGTATAGTTTACTGTGGCAAATCCATTTTTGTAAATGACTTAATTTCTCTGTCATCCAGCTATCTTATCTACATGGCAGACACAAAACAAATCAACATTGGCTGAGTTATATTCTTGCTGCTGGAAAAAATAAGTCTTATACAGCAAAGAATGTTGTCCCATATGCATAATACAAAATTTAAAAAGCCTTTTTCCCTCAGGCTTAGGAGGTCAACAATCTGCATATACAAGAAAAGAAAGGTCTGCGTGTTTAAAAAAGATGAAGGGATGTCTGTACTCAAAACGTGAAGAGGTCACAAAGGTGACTATCTGAACTATCAGTAAGCAGAGAGCTGTCATGTGATACAGTCTAGTGTTTGACCCACTGCAGCAAGTCCCACCGAATTGTTATTGTATTCATTTTAAAATTTCTAAGGCAGCACTAGTAATATAACTGTTCATTAAAAACAAACAAATAAATAAATAAATAAATAAGGGAAATAATACATGTCTAAGAAAATACAGAGCAACATTTGTTTAAGTGAAGGCTGTGATACTCTATGGATAGAGAGCTTACGTTCTTTCTGTTTATTAGTCAGATTCTATGTTAAATACATGTGCTGTTTGCTTCAGTTTCTTTGCATCTGTTTCTGCTGACCAGCCATATCGTTTTCATTGATTACTATAAGCTGAAATAAGTGTTCATACTAGGAAAAAAAATAAGGAAGGAATGGAAAAGATGTTGGGAAAAAATGCCTAATTAAAAATGAAAAGTAGAGAAGAAGGGAAGAAAAAGAGAAAAAGATATGAAAGCATTTTGTTACCCAAACAGATTTTCCACTTTCCAGCTTTGTTTCAGCCTTCACAGTTAACACACAGTTTCCACAGCAGTCTGCATTAAGAATAGGCTGCTGAAATAGTGTGGAAGAGCTTTCAAATGAATAGAATAGAATAGAATAGAATAGAATAGAATAGAATAGAATAGAATAGAATAGAATAGAATAGAATAGAATAGAATAGAATAGAATAGAATAGAATAGAATAGAATAGAATAGTTCAGTTGGAAGGGACCTGCAAAGATCATCAAATCCAACCATCTGACCACTTCAGAGCTAACCACAAGTTAAAGCATATTACTGAGGGCATTATCCCAATGCCTCTTGAATACTGACAGTCATGGGGCCTCTACCTCTCTAGGAAGCCTGTTCCATTGCTTGACCACTGATGTACTTAAAGACTGAAATATTAGTCTTTCTAGATAGAGCAGAAACTCTGCATTACTTCAGAACTACTCAAGAAAAAATAAATAAATAAATAAAAACTAGGCAGTATGATTGTTGAAGCAGTATGTAACAAATTTATATAGTGCAAAATATTCACTAGTTAGGGTATAAAAAAATGTTTTTGGCATGTTGAACAAAATGAGCTATCCAAATATCTGACATATGCTATCTCTTTTGAAGATAGCTTTGAAATATATGAATCTATAGATAGCAGACCAGTCCAAAAATTGTTTCTATCTAAAAACAAACTGACACAATCGAAAGGAGAACTATCAAGACTGTGTCTGAGATGCTGTTGTTAAGGAAATTTGAAGACAACCCAGGACTAATGCATGAAGCTATGGCAACTCCTGAACAAGCACCGGGAGTGAAATATTAGAACAAAATGCACCAAGTACAAGCCTGGCAAAGTTCCTACATCAGACAGCTACTTTTTAATGGGCAAATCCATATAGGCTCTGAGAAATTGAGGCTATTAATATGAAATGCAGCCAGAGTACTGATGTACTGTCCATACTGCTTCGTAGTTAGTCCAGTCCTGGCACAGGACTGGAATAAACCAGCAGCCAGTTTCACCTTGACAGGATAAGGGGGATAGCATAGGTCACACATGATGTACAAACAATCAAAATGAGGAGGCAAGGTTTTATTATGCAGATGTAAACTGTGAGAATGAAAGAATGACCAGGTATCTTTCTCAGATTTTGTACAAATCCTTGTAGAAGCTTATAATTCCTCCAGACTGATAGCAGATACCAGTACATCACATGCAGCATCAGCAATTCTCAAAACTTCTCAAAATTCTCAAAAACAAACAAACAAAAAAAACCACTGCATATTCTAATGCAAAAGCCTAGTTCCTCAAAATTAGGAGACTTCAATGGAAGGAATATTAAATCCTGAATGCCCTTTCTCTGGATCAATCCTCAAATTTACCTCTATCGTAAAGATTAAAGTTGTTTATTTTTGGTTTTGGTTTTGGTTTTGGTTTTGGTTTGTTGTTGTTGATGTTTGTTTTTTGTTCATGCTTTCTATAAGATGCCTTTCAGTTCCTCTGGTCAGGAAAGCTCATGATCCGTCTCTCTCTTGGAAGTGCTTCACAAGATAAAGCTGCACAGACATCACTATCTCTCTGATCACACTAGTCTGTCCCAGATATTTCTGATCTCCTCATTCCAAGATCTCAATCTGCCACTGAGATCTGTAGAGCTTTGACTCTGTTCCTGCAATTCTTCATTCAGAATGTTAGGAGAGTGCCTGGTGCAAACGTGAGGCCTGTATCTCATGGCTTGCTCATCCCCAAATACAGACATTCTATTGAACAGTACTGAGGGCTTGAAGAAATTAAATTATTAGGGTAATAGTGAAGATCTTTGTTTGGGGACTTACAGATATTTTCTATTATGCTATTAGTTCTTCTCTTTTAGATTCCTGAGTCATTGGTGGCATTTTTCCCTTCAGTTTCTCCCTAAAGCAACCCAGTCTTGGTTTTGTTGCTTTGCACAAATACTATATTTGCATTAATAGCAGTCTGCTCATACTTAGTTTGTTCATGAAGGTATGGTTCTTTCTGTTGCCTCTGACCAGAGATATTGTGAGATACGATGTCTTACAGCTCTCCTGCTTCTTACCTGCTTGTCTCCTCTCCAGACTGTTACTCCATCTGTACGTTTGCTCCTGATTTTTTCTCCTGTTTTTTAAGAGAGTTTTGATGTTTAGAGAGACTGAGGTCCATTTGATAATATCTGCATTTTTGGTCGTGCTGTGTTCTAAAATGGCACATGTATCTCTTGTTTGTGAGTTTAAGGGAAGTTTGATCCTGCAGAGGGAATGTGCATGTGAACCCGGAAGTGAACATCTTAACCATTCAAACTGACCCATGTGAATCTAGAAGTTAACCGCGTGCATCACTGGCAACTAGAAGCCAGTGATGTAACTTTCTAAACAACATGTTGCTAGAATATCCTATTTTAATCTTCTGTTTCTAATTCATCCCCCCATTTTGCCTTGCAATCCCTCTACAAGATGCTCTGCTGTTCCTGGATACTTCGTCTTTAAAACTGATGGAAAACAAAGGTTCATGGCTGACCTTTTTTCTTTTCATCTCACAATTATATTATTTCATATGACATCACAAATTCAACAGTTTCCTCAGCATGAGCTCTGTGTAAAGGTATCCTTCTCATGTCGGGTTTGGAGTGTGATTCATTTCTTTGCTCATTTTTATTGCTGTTCTTAGCTAGTAATGTCAAATACTTTATGATCAAAAACATGATGAGTCATGCTACATTGTCCACTTCATTGACTTTGTTATTAGATGTCATATTGCTCTTCTTTCCCCCAGCTTTGGCCACTTGTCCCTTCCGACCTTCCCTAGATAGAAATTGAAATTTTGTGCAGAGTAATTTCATAACAGCCTTGTGAGAGGGGCATTTTTCTTTCCTATGTTAATTCCAGAAATTAAATTTTTGAAAGAACTTTAGAAAATACTGTTACCATTCAAGAAATACTGCTGTTATATTAACATAACATGACATAGAAACATTGCTTTCACTTCCAGCTTTGTTTTTACAAGGCATGTCTCATCTTACAGAGTATCATATTTTTAGCTGTAAGAACATGTACTTTCCTAATAACCAACAGATTATTTACATACTTTTTGTCCTACACATCAAGATTGTTTTATACTTTGGAATAATTTGAAATATTTTTAAGCATCTTGTTGCAATTATCTGGTATTCAATCTGGTTTAATAAATATTTTACGTTATAGCAGGTAAACTAAAAAATAGTTACATAGAGCCTAGGTTATGAAGGAAATCAAACTAAATCTTGTTAGTGAGAGAAATGGTAACATCTCAGTAGCACAGAGAAAGATAAATCTGAACAGAGGGAGTCATGGATAGAGAACAGCTACTGTAAAATTTGCTCTAATGAGACTTTCACATATTTTCTTTTATAGTTTTGATTAGCAGTGAAACAGTGTGCATTTGCTTACATATTTCTGAAAAAAAAGATATCAGTAACAGTTAGTAGCTATTACACTGTATTAATGGAAATAGTATTAATTGCACTGCATTTCAAAGTCGTAGTGTTATAGTTTTGCTGCTTCTTATTAATGTTTGTGCACTGTGTGGTACATTTGTGGATAATTTTGCAAACCATTAGATAAATCTTTTTGGCATATATTGCACAGGAGGTTTTTAATGACTATTAGTAAGCATTTTGTTTCAAAAGTACTTTTATTATCAGTTGTACTGTTTTCTAATGTAGGCTTGTATGGTCTGTACTAAATTTGAACAGTGCTTCCATTAAAACTTATGGGGACGCTTATCCTAGGAATGTGTGTGCCTAACTCTTGTTGACATTAACAGAGGTTAGTTTGCACACTGATAGGAGTAACAGGTCCTTTTAGAAAATCTCATAGCAAAAAGAATACAAGTTTATAGACATAGATTCTCATCATGGCATTTCATAAAGAGCTAACTACCATTGCTCCAATGGTATTTTGCCATGAAGTCCTTATGCACAAGATGCCCACAGCTACAATACACATCACCATCATTAGGTCACACTTCATCATTAGGTCTAGAGACTTGCCGTGCATCTTGGCTTTGAGCAGAGCTTCAGGAACTGTGCCTTCAGAACAGGCAACTACTCTCTACTGGGGAGCACAGAGCACATTTGTGTCTGGTAGCTGCAGCCTACTTTACTGCTAGAACACAACAGCTCTATTGGCAGCATTGCAAACTGATTTCAGTCTTATTGATATTAGTGAATAAATAAATATTAATTGAAAAACAATTTGTTTGAGAAAAAAAAGAGGTTTTGGCTTGACTACACTGGAATCTGGCCATGCCAGAGAAGATTTTCTTCTGTTCTTGCAAGCAGTATTATAAGAAAACTAATGAGTTTGTATGGGTCTTGGTGAAAAATGGCATATTTTGTAGTCAAATACCTCCTAAGCATGGTACATGGGAGAATCAACTGAAATACTGGTGCATGAAGAAACTCATTTTTCCTAATTGCCCATAGTCTAGGCTCTGAGTGATCCTAGACTTCTTCAGAGGAGATCTGGGAGATCTCAGTCTAAGGAGGAAAAACTACAGAGCTTGACTCTAAATACTACCATACAACATATGCTTGTGTACTGAGGCATGTCTAAAATTTAGTCTAAATGTGTTGAACAATGTTTCTGTCGGTTCAGTATAATGTAATGTCCTATTAAATGACATTTGTTGGGTTTCCAAATCTGTTGTCAAAGTACATTGTGTAGACATTGTATTTTATAGTAATAAAGTAAGCTAATACACTATGAAACAAGTGAGTACATTATCTATTGTGCTACAGACATGAGACACAGCACTGGGAAGATGGGAAGGTGTGATTTTCAGGCACTACCTAAACAATTTACATGAGCCACAAAACTCTCTTGGCTTCTACAATTTGCCTGTCATCAAGTGAAACTGCAGAAACAAATTAGTCTTCTAGATGAGATGGTTTTTTCCCTGTGCAATTCTTTAAGCTATTTTATTTTACGTTATTGAAAGGCTTTAATATGGCTACACTTGCCCTTATGAGTACTGCTCAACTTCTTTGTTTTTTACAAGCCAAGAGCATACATTTATTAAATACAACACTGCCCTTCTCAGAAAGCCTTTGGGTGACTCATAATTCAAACACAGTCAAAAACAACACCAGGATACATACTCCTTTGCTGTGTCACCTTCAGATTACAATATAAGAATGACATGGAAGCCAAAGCTGTCAGGCACAAACTCTCAAAGTTGACTCCCAGGTGTGTCAAAACATATTTCTAAAGAAAACAAATTACTTTCCAAAGCCAGATTTGTCATAACTTGGAACAGTATTTCAGTGTATAAGAAACATACTGTGCAGTTTTCTCATTTGGTAAATGAGAAAAATCTTGAATTTTATTTATTTTGTACCTTTTATTACCATGAGCTAAAAGAAGATAAGCTTTCTTTGTGCACATTCATAAGATCACCTTATTTTTAGTTAATGTTTCAGTTAGATGTAAATTATATTTAATAGGCATTTTAGGATTTTTTTTAACTAATTTAAGCAATTTTTATTGCATTTCATATGTTCTAGGCAGTGAAGAACTTCTAAAGATCCAGCCATAATTAGAAAAAAGATTCTATATGGAAGAAAAAAGCATAAATTCAAAACCTTTTTATGAGAAAATACTTTAATGGTCTTTAAATTAATTTTATCAATTAATTTCCATTTCCAAAATGAGTTGTTTTGTTCCACAACAGAAAGTTTGCTAATATATCAAAAATAGAAATTATGAATACAGTAGTAAGAATAATAGCAATAATAATAATATATTTTTTTCTGAAAGAGTAAAAATATAATAATATATTAACCCCTCCATGGTTTTGTAAACATCATAGGGAAGGTTTGCTGAGTATGAGAAATTTCATAGTAGTATATGCATATTTTTTAATACCTTATATATTTGCCAATACCAAATCAACATTTTTTTTTCTATCCATATGAAATTATTTCTGTATTTTAAACTATTTGTTCTCAGTAAATTTAATTATTTTAGGCATCAAGGGCCAAGTAGTACCTCTCTACCCCAGTAAAATACTACTGTATCTCTGAAGTAGCTTAGAAGATATCTTAATGTTCTCTAATGAAAAAAAAAAAAGAATGACCAGTGGAAAAAAAAGTAGAAAAAAAAATTGTAAATGTGATCCTAGTTGCATAGTGTGCAGTCAGCTGCTCTTTTGCATAGCTCTTAAGCCTGTAATGTTAGCATGTAATGTTCTCAACGATAAATATCAGGAATCACTAAAAGAAGATGGGAAGATACTGGCAGATAAATTCTACTGTGTATCCAAGATGAAGGACAGTTACAACAATGGCAGGCCCTAGAACGATCCAGACAGAGTCTGGGGAAAAGTCCATGGGGCTTTGATCTGTGGCCAGTGAGAACCAACAGATCTGGCAGAGTACAAAACGGTCATCTCCATCCAATTTCAGCCCTTCTTTCCATGTTTTACCTTAGTCTTCTGCCTCTACATTTATTTGAACGTCTGCTTGTCATTCTGGTTACATTTTCCTTCATTTCAGTAATTTTGAGAAGCTGTCATTCTTGAATGTCAGCCCACTGTTTGAACTTAGCTTTGCTTTGAGCATGAAGTTGGACTTGATGAACTCCGTCTTGTCTTGTCCCTTGTCATCTATACATTTCTATTATTTTATGATTGGCCATGTTTCTCAAGATTGGGGGCCCAAGCTGCTGAAGGAGAGGGTATCTGATTAAACATAGCAAGTCACTATCTTGATAATTTTTAACTTCTTCCACAGTACTTCTCAGAGATAAAGAGAAATAATCTTGTCTTATTATACCGTATTAAATGTTTACACCATACCAATATGTGTGTGTGCGTGTGTACGTATATATATGTGGAAGTTCCAAAAAGATCTATGCAAGCAGAAATAATAAGGACATAAGGCCAGATGTCAAGCGTCACTGAGATTATAGACATGGCAAATTATTCTCACACTGTCATTATCCATCCTTCCCAAGAAATCACAGTGGTTTGCAGGGATGGCTGTAAGATGGGAACAACTAGGTAATCTGATCCAGCTAACATTCACTTCTTGACCATCAGTTATAAAAATTATTTCCACTAAAGTCAAACTTAATTAAGCAAGAGGTTGACCTTGTAACATGTTCACTGTACACCACAGTCTCACATTTATCAAGCTCTTTACTGTTTTAAAAGAAAAAACAACAATATGCAGTTCCAGTCAGAACGGCCCTTTTTAAACAGTCATAATAAGTTGTTGTGAAATGTACATTTTCACAGGTTCTTAAAGCCAAAGGAGCTGAAATTGTTTTACATTCTACATGTTTCAGACTTTCTTCCCAGACTTCTCTTACAACATATACGGCCACAGCCATTGTTAGCAGGGACCCTGTGTAGATGGCTACAGAGCATTCTTCCGCATCTGATCCAGGCAGCCAGCAGGACACCCTGTATGAGGAAGGGAACAGACACCTCTATGGGGCCATTTAGCTAGTATAAGCATCTGAAAATAGCTGAAATGAATATCCTATCCATTCCTGTTGAGTATTAAAGTTTTTAAAAACTCACATACCAAAGTTTTGTATTTATATTTCTACTTACATTTGATGAGATGAATCACACCTTAACTGCAAAAAGGTTAGTTCTAGCCTACATTTGTCAAAATAACTCCCCCTGTAGTAAGTGGTGGAAAATAAGCACCTGAAGAGGATCACTTATATAATTTTATTTAGTCATTGCTTAATTTGCTGGTTCTCTGAAGATGCCCATCATGTTCCACTAATTACAGAGGAATCTGGCTGACGAGCTCAGGTTAGCTGACCAGTCATCCAGCCAAAGATACATGATTTGTGTCTGCCTATTCACAAGAGGTATGCAGAGAAAAACTGAGGGTATTTCAAATATATATATATATATAATCACAAAATTGGAACTTGCCTCATGCACTATAGTTGAACCTGGAATCCCTTTTATGCTGCCGTAGATAGTAATCTGAGTTTCTTTATAAAAGGATAGTTATTAACGTGATCTTGCAGAAAATAGATTATTTCCAATTAAATATATGTTCACTTCTTTAATGACATTACAAGTTTGATTATAATATGTAATTGTTTTTATATAAATGAAGTTTTGTAAGGCTTTACATGTAACACACCATTCCTTATTTAAAAATTGAAAGAAGTAAAATTATTATGGCTTACACTGAATTGAAAAATTGGTTAACTGTTTCATATTTTAATGTAATTCTAAATAGGAAATCAGTAAGGGAATATATTTTCAATGAGATTCCTCCAGGAGAAGTTCTTAGCTTTTGCCCATATAACATTTTTTATGATGATCCTGTAGAAAACATAAAATCAGTACTAGTAAAGTTTGCAGATAGCAGGGAGATTGGTCATTGTCATTAGACAGATGACATTACTGATATAAAAAACAGTGCAGAATACTTAATTAATAAAACATAAGCAAACCTAAAGTATTTTTATGCAGCTAATGTAAATTCCTGAAACAGAGCAAAGAATGCAGTCAAAATTTGCCAGTGTTTTTGAATCATTACAGATAATCAGCGGAGCACAACATTACAGTGAAAAAGTCAAATGCAGTGCAATTTCTTAAAATCTAACTTGCTTATTTGTTTTTCTCAGTAAGATACAATTGGTAAACTATTTTGTTGGGTTTATTATAAATTGTAAAAAAATCAATGAGACTCTATTCCAGGTCATTTTTTCCTGCTTTTTAAATCCATATTTATTTCTCTATCTTCTATCTTCCACATTTACTTCAAAGTTATGTGATACTTCCACATGCCATGTAAAGGTCAAGCCTCTTGTAGGAGCCATGTACTTAACTAGAGTTTCTAATATTGTTAGTAATGACCTGAACTTCAGGATTTCTTTAGGATTTTCTATACAATTATTTACTAGCAAAAGTACTGGCTAATTCAATTGTCCATGTGCAAGGTAGATGGGAAGGTGTTTCCTTAATACCCAGGTCCTATAGTATGTTTCATTTCCTGTGCCGACAACTAAGCATGTCATTTCAGAATGTATTTTCCTTGAGCTCTCCTGAAAGCATTTGTTCATGTGTAGAAATGGGAGAAGAAAAAAAAAAAAAAGTTCCAAAATAGAGCTGAAAGTGTAGAAACCAGACAATGAAGAATTACGAATTCAGAAAAGATTTTTTAGGTCGTGTAAATTGTTCTCTAAGGAGTCATGTTCTCAGATGATCTTTTTTTTTAACCTGATGTGAAGTACAACCCTGACCTAAAACACTTTGGGTACCAGAGCATGTGAGCTGTGAAAGGGCTTAAAAGACATTTACAGTTAACATCGTCTGTTTGGACTAGGTGATCTTTAAAGGTCCCTTCCAACGGAACTATTCTATTCTATTCTATTCTATTCTATTCTATTCTATTCTATTCTATTCTATTCTATTCTATTCTATTCTATTCTATCCTATTTATTTAAATCAGCTATGTCTGTATTTTCCAGGTAGTAGAGTAGCAGTGTGATGGACAGTAACTATTAGATTTCTTCCAAATGTGTACATTACCTTCCTTCTTCTGAGGAATACCTGGGTAATGCCCAGTACCTGGTTCTCCTGCAGTGAAGGAAGATCACTCATCCCCAAGGTCCTCCTCATGGAGAGACATTTCCAGTTACTGTGAGATCTAACCAAATGGAAGAGGGCTCTTGTCAAAGAGATGGAGATCTGCAGCCTAATCCAGGAACCTGCTGAAAGGAGCAGGGAGCAGACACATAGGCCTAAGATGAAAATGTGGGGGGGAGCAGAAGGGAATGTACAGAGCTTGTTGTAACTCAGGAAATCATTGATTTGACTGGAAACAAGGATCTGTAACTTAAGGACACATGTAATATGCCCTAGCCACAAAGAAGTTTAACAGTGTCCTGGGTTGCATTGTACTGAGTGTAGCCAACAGGTCGAAGGAGTTGATCCTTCCCTTCTTCTCAGCACTGGTGGGGAGCCCTGTGTCCAGTTCTGGGCTCCCCAGTACAAGAGAAACATGGACATACTAGAAAGAGTCCAACAAATGGCCACGAAGGTGATGAAGGGACTGGAGTACCTCCCCTATGAGAAAAGGCTGAGAGAGTTTGGACTGTTCAGCCTGGAGAAGAAGAGACTCAGGGGGATCTCATCTATTTGTAGAAATAACTGACGGGAGGGCACAAAAAGGATGGCTCCAGGGCCTTTCAGTGGTGACCAGTGGCAGGAGGCAACGGGCACAAACAGAAACACAAACTGTGCTACCTGAACATCAGGAAACACTGTTATCCTCTGATGGTGACCAAGCTGTTGCGCAGGTTGTCCAGAGAGCCTTTGGACTCTCCCTCCCTGGAGATCTTCAAAAGCCACCAGGACATGATCCTTGGTAACCCACTCTAGGTGTTCATGCTGGAGCAGGGGGCTTGCGCTGGATGACATGCAGAGGTCCCTTCCAACCTCAGCCAGTCTCTGATTCTGTAATAATTTTACATTTTCTCTATTTGAAAAGTTAAATATTTAAATTATATTATAATAAAGACTGGTGTTTGTTTGGTTTAGGGGAGTTGGTTTGTTTTGTTGTGGTTTGTTTTGGTTTGTTTTGGTTTGTTTTGGTTTTAGTATAGTATACCATATACCATATACCATATACTATATACCAGTATTAGTGTGTATATATATGTGAAAGCCTTTGGAGCTGCCTGTAAGAGGAAGTCTAGGCAGATGATCTGGCTTAACTCTTTGGCTAGCCTGGTATTCCATGTTGGGTGGGAAGTAAGAACCAAATCAAAATGAGCTACATTGCCACAAAATAAAAAGTAATTTATTCAACAACATCTCAAGGTGGCACATTCTGTGTGTTGCAAACCAAAGGCTTTGCATACTGGACTTAAGTGCTGATGATGCTACTCACCCTGAGCATTAACTCCAACATCATTTCTGTGGCTGTTTAAGTTTGAGTTAGTAATGAAGAAACAGAATTATACAAAATTCTAGGGAGTTTGGAGATTTTTTTACAAAAACTGAAAGTATTATTACATCAGTTTTACAGTTTAGGGTTATGAAATACATAGAAAATATTCATCATTGTAATTATGAAGTCATAAAAAGAACCCCAGATGGAAATATCCTGCTACCCATTCTCCAAAACTTTCTTTTTGCTATTTTAATCTGCAAAGGTTATATATGGAAATATATACTGATGTCAAAGAATAGTAAAAATAAAAAACAGATAATGGTGTTTTAGATGGTGTTTTAGAATGCAATATAATACCTAAGAAAACATTCAATTGTGGAATTTTGTATTGAAAATAATCTTTTCATCTAAATCTGATAAATATAGGAAAGAAAAATAATGCCTCTGGAACTTTGCAAGTGGAGGATTAAATCTAGCCTCTAGATAGCATTCACCAATTCTGAAGTATTCACAGACTTTTTTTCTGAGCTCCTATATTGTCAGTAGGGAAACAAAGAAGTGTGGTATATACAAGATATATACTTTTTTGACTAGATCAAAATACATCTATTGCAGAGTGCTGGTGTAGAACTTGCAGTTCAGTTCCCTTTCTAACTCACTCATACTAGCAAAAGGATGAATATACATTCAGTAACTATGTTTGTAAACAGAGGTACACACTTCTATTCATTAATATGTGATAGCTACTTGCACACTTTTTTTGTTTTGTTGTTGGTTGTTTTTGTTGCTTTGTGTTTTGTTGTTATTTTTTTAAGTTCTCCTCAACAGTAAATAATCTTTACTGGTCTAAAGGGAATTACTGATGTTCCTCATATCTCCCATGTAGGATCTTTCTTCATACAGCAGATTACTTACACAACTTTCAAAATAATCTTCATGGGAAAAAACATTCAATGGAGAATCTGATTTTGATTCTGTGTGTATTTTGTATTTTTTAATATTTTGACATTGCAGCAAATTTAATTTTATTAAATTCAAATATATAAATGTAAGTATAAATATAGTTGCATATATACTTTCGTTGAAAGTGGAATGGAATTAGAATAGGTTTCCCCTAGCCTATGAAATATAATTAACACATCTCCTACTATGACTGGTTCTGAAACCTTCTAAAAATTTTCACCAAAATGAGCATCCAGTGAGAAAGAGATTAAGTCTGCAATTGCCAATTGCCTGATAGATCAAAAATCTACTCAGGTTATGAGATAAAATAAAAATTGTCTCACTGCTTATAGTAAGTCAAATTAATTTAGACTTCAGATTATCAGGACTATCTAATATTAAGTTCAAACACATTACGTTTTCTCCATAATCCTTTGCACTCCTTGTCCAAAGGTGACTCCAGTAGAAATCAGAGTTTAAGCCACATTGGCCTTTTTGCGGTAGTCTCTTAAATCATCTTGTTGGAGCCATTTTGTCTATCATAAACAATATTAAGCAGGTCAGGTATACAATCTCTTCTGCAATACAGAGATTTGTTATGTAGAGCAGCTATGAACCTTCATGTCCTTCATCCCTGAGAAGTGACGCAATCACTCTTCTTGGATGCATCTACATATTTAATGTAGAATTTAACTAGAAATTTAACACCTCAGATCTGTTGTGGTTTTGTTTTTTTTTTTAATTCCAATCGAATGTTTAAAATATTCTACAAATGCAGGTGCTTTTCACAAAAATGGCTTTAGTAAATTCACCAATTAAAACTCCCTTTGTCAGAGGAGCACTAACAAGCTCTAATTTAAAACAACCTTTTCCTTGAAGAAAAGAGTCTTCCTCTTCCCCTGAAGTACACCATTTGCTATTGATGCCCATGACATGAATTATTCTGTTGAAATTAGCTTATAAGAGTTTTTTAAAAAGAGTTAAAAAAAAAAAGCCAGGGACATAATCACCCACAAACTATGCCTGTTCTGGCTGATTGGACTCATACACCAACAAAATGGTAATGTGACTCGGTAAAGTGCATACAGATTAGCTTTAGTGTCTTTTTAATTACCTGTTATTTGGGAAACCTCAGAGAAAAAATAGATAACATCCTATCTGATGACCAGCATTGGTTAATTGTGCTATTCATCCAGATTCCTTCAGCTAATTATGGTCTTCAAGCATAAGCTCATAGTTTTTGCTAAGTGATCATATAGGCAAAATGTGAGTATACTGGGAAAGAACGAGATGTAGTACAGATCCAAAGAATCCAAGTTTGCTTTCTTATACAATAAGTTATGATGCTAAGAAAGGAAGGACATACATGCAGGGTACCATAACAAGTCTTTCTAAAAATTGTAATTTTTAAGACTAGGCCAGCTGCAAGGTCCACAAGGTGCTTCACGGTCGTCAGCACCATAATCTTCTCTATTTAACTTGTCATGTTTATGCGCTGTTCCAATTTTCTTAGTATTGAGGGGTTATTTCCATTATGTTAGACATGTTGTCTAAATCCCAACTGTCTGAAATCAATTTAGTGTCCTCTGAGGGACAGAGCGCTGTCACAATGAAAAAAAAAAAAATTACCTGCTCATAATTTTTCTTGCGTTTCCTTGTGATGCATTCATTACTTAGCACTTCCCAACTATCTCGTCAGGATCCATTATCAGCATCATTTTTTAATGTTCTGTTCATTAACTTTTTTAAGTACTGCACAGGACTAAATGTGACCAGCACACGATCTAAATATCATAAAATTCACATCAGTACAGGTCCACTCATTAGATTTAAGGACACAGCCCTTCTTTATATTAATTGCTTGTCTCTGAACCTTCAGGAATTCAGAAAAATGTGACATTTTTCATCCTTTTTTTTTTTTTTTGCAAGCTATGTTATCTTGATCAATTTATCATGCTTTATACTGTTTAGTGTTCTGTACTGCAGTAGTATCATGGCCATCAATCATAATTTCTGTCTCTTCAATTTTTCTTTCAGGCTCCTATGGTCTTATACTAAAGCTTCTGAACTTCATGCCATTTCACCATTATAATTTCAATCACTGCAAAACTTTTACAAAATTCAGCTTTGTTCCTCTTAATAAGTAAATCAAATACTGAGAATTACCTCCTGACTGTGTGGACATGAAAGGAAAGAGGTTTATCTCTAGTAGGGATGTATCGAAGTGGACAATACCAAATCTTCAGCAGCTCTAAGCCAAGTGAATTATGTAGAGGTTCAATCAGGGAAGCGAGAGTTTAGAAATTAAGTTTTCTTTTTGCAGTTTTCTTACTCATTTAGACAAATACTTGCACACTGTGCTTATACTAACAACCCTAGCTAAATATTCCACCTTCCTACACTAAATGATATTCCTTCATAACTAAGACTCAACCATGTAAAAGCTTATTTTGTGATTAGTTTTCTTTCTGCTGTCTTTCACAGTCTCCCACTGTCTGCCAACCTTTCTGTTGTACCTGAATCCTTGTAACCATGAATGAACTGGTCTATCAAGCTGGTGTGAAGGAGCAGGAAAGTGTAAAGGAATTATTACTTTGAATCAAGTCTGGATATGAAGAATAAAATAAGCATGCTATTGCTTATTCCAGTTTCCACCACTGTGGCCAAGCAGCATGATTACCTTTTCATTATGTTGCCATCAAGTGTTTATCATTCTGCCATGCGGTCTGAAAATGAGTCAATTACAGTCAACACACCTGAGCTCCTGACACTTCCCTTTGTCACACAAAAGATTTCAAAGGCAAGCCAACAAAATTCAGAATCGCACTGACAGCTTAATCCATATTAAACACAAAATTCTGAAGTTACTACAGTGTAATTTAATAATGATAGAAAGGCAGTCAGGTGAAAGTAACAGGCTCTCTCAGAGTCTGTAATTTAACTTATCTGTTCCTTTGTGATGAACTCTTATCCAGTGCTTCCAAACCTCAAAGAGTTCAGGACTGAAACTGGGCTCAGTTCTGAGCTCACTAGCAGACATCGAGGACCAGCTGGGATGCACTGTGCTATGAAAAGATCTCCACTGGAATGGCAGAGTGGGTAAGAAACTCAAAACTGTCAAGGATGAGAACCAAAGTTCTGATGTCTGTCATAGATTCTGTCATATCAACAGTTCCAGCACAGATTTCTGAGTAACAAAAGGTATGGTACCTTTAGTACTAGGGTGCAGGAACACTTATGCTACTAAACCTGTAGCTGTGTATCTAAGTTCCTGTTCCTAGACTTTGTATTCACAGACAACATCAAAATTTAGGTGTCTTCATGTCAGTGTCTAAACACAAGAGAATACCACAAAGCTGCACCAGTAGTTCAGACTGATATCCAGACATCAGGAAAAAAAATTTTACTGCAAGGGTAGTCAAACACTCAAACAGACTTTTTAGAGAAGTGGTTGATGCCCCATGCCTGTCAGTGCTCAGGAGGCATTCGGATGATGCCCTCAATAATATACTTTAACTTTTGGTTAGCCCTGAAGAGGTCAGGCAGTTGAACTATATGATCTTTGAAGATCCCTTCCAACGGAACTAAACTATTCTATTCTATTCTATTCTATTCTATTCTATTCTATTCTATTCTATTCTATTCTATTCTATTCTATTCTATTCTATTCCATTCCATTCCATTCCATTCCATTCCATTCCATTCCATTCCATTCCATTCCATTCCATTCTAAATTTGGTGCAGGCACATGTCTGTGTCCACTGATGGTTAACGGGGGCTTCAGTAGACTGCATAAATATGGGCATCCAATGAAATTTGAGATGCCCTAGGGTATTCCATCTAACCTCCCACCTATAGGTCCTCTGTCACAGCTGGCAATGTCACAAGGTTGCATACTGCAACCCAAAATACACTAGGTTGTGATGTAACTGAGATGACATCTGGATAACTCTTCGGTACAGTTACCAGAGTCTAGACAGTTTTACAGGTCTATGTGAGATTGCCACCTCTGTTTGGTTACCTGAAACCTTTCTAGGCTGGGTTCTTTGCTGTCCAACCTCAGCTGCACAGTTCATCACTAATTCCTTTGTGCTTGCTCTCTGTCTTCCATTAGGGTGGAGTATCACATTGCAAGGTCTCTCATTTAGAAATAGTCATGGAGACCAAGGACATTTCCCTATATTTAGTTTTACTCTCTTATTATAAGGATTTTTTTCTGATCATTATTTCAGAATCAGTTGTGTGTTTTTTTTAAATCAGGATCAGGACATGGAGACAGAAGTCCTAGGAGCAAAGAACAAAGTGTGGAAGTTTGGGAACAGACTTCCAAGGATCAGGGTAGTTGGGAGAAAACATGGATTCAATGAATGAATTAAGAAGAGGAGGAACTGGTAGTATAGATGTCAACACTAAATAACTTGTGACTCCTTTTCATCCAAGTCTTAATGTGAAGCTCACATACAAGAAAATGAATGGCTTTAATATTTAATTGCTGTACTTTTGTCTCCCACAATTGCCGAAGACTGTTTGTGCGTGCATTTTCATGAAAAGAACTTTAGGACAATGTGTACAAACACCTCATGCTCCATCTGCATTTTAATAGAAAATATTGGGAACATGCCTTGATACTCATCAAAGTGACATGCCATAATGTAAACTGCGGTTTCTCTAATGTGCTTAGAAAGTGTAAAAGCCTAAATTGGTGAAGATTTTAATCACACAAAAGAGCAGAAGTGCTGGCATAGTTAGGCAGAGTTTCTGACTGTCAAGAGAGCTCTGTGAAAATGCAGTGCAGTATTCCTGAAAAGTTAGTTTTGCAACTTAAATTAGCTTTCAGTAAAGTCAGGCTGAGATGTCAGTCATGTTCTTAGCAAGTATAGGGTCTTTAGTGGAATGGCAAAACTCACAGGCCAATCTAGAAGCAACAGTCATGAGCTGTCAGGACTCAGAGATGCAATTTATGTCCTTAATTATCTCTCTGATCGAGTGTGTGTGACATATACCAATCATTTCACCTTCCTGTGTCTGATCTGCTCAGGGATAGTTGCTTGCCACAATGTGTTTGCCCAAGAAGGGGCACTACTTGCATCGTTAGCTCATGCAGTGCTAGAACGGTACAGAAGAGACCGTAATGCCTAGCCTGGCTGGAAACATGAACTAGCAACAAAGATTTTGGCAGCAGTCATTGGAGTACACACCTTAGCAAAACTAGAGATTTTTCAGGGACAATTTCCTTCTGCCAAGCAAAAGGTTCTTTTTCTTGTATGTACAGAAGAATGCCATTGACCTTTTCAAGATGTCAGCAGAGTTTACAACCTGTGAGCAAACTGCTAAGATCTTTCTCCAGTCTTCAGGTGTTAGTACCAAGGAATGCAGACTTCAGCTAGTTGGGTTAGTATTTACATAAAGCATGTTATTATATACTTCAGTCAGGAAATTAACAGTTCATCCAGTTCTATTTGTAGTTGCAAACCACAAACCAGCATATGGACTGAACGATTTGAACTTTTAGTAGGATCTTCTCTAATAAAAGGCAAGAGACAGGTTTTCCTCTGTTCTTAAGTTATCTTTTTCCATTCCAGGTCAAGTTGTCCCAGTAAAATCTGTTTCGAATTTTACTGTAGCTGCATTTTCTCTATTTTGAGACATGGCTGTCCTTAGATAATATTGTATGCTATCAACAAGGAAATAAAATTGTAACTGTGTAACACTGTTCTGATACAAGCTGCCAAAAAAAAAATACTTAAAAGTATTTAATACTTAAAAGTAATACTTAAAAGATATTCTGTAAGTGCTTAGTACCAAACTTTGTCTGTGGAAAGTAATCAGTTCTTGTTAACCACATAAAAAAGTGTTTGTTCCAAAAATATACTTCTTAGTTCAAGAAATTGCTATAAATTTTTATTATTTTTCGTCTAGTACACTTAAGCATCAAAAGCTGTCACTGACAGTGTTGCATTTGTTTCTGCACTATTTTAACTATGATCCAGAAATTCTCTGCTTCACATCCAGATTAATCTGAAGGAGACGATATGTAGTCTGTTGGTTTTTTTTTTAGTTTTAGAAATTATGTTAAATCTCTGACTCATAAGCAATTCACAGAGCAGCAGAAGCCGAGCAAAATAAATAGCTGTATGTCCATTAGAATGTAAATTAACTCATTACTATGCCAGCTTCTGATCTTTTCTGATGGCTGTATTCTAGCTAACAAAAACACTTTGCTATTCATGAAAGCAAAAATGTAAAGGTAGCGTGAGATTCTCTAGTGTATTTTAGAGGAAATTCTCATAGATGCAGGTGACCACTGAGGGCCAGAGCTTGAACAGCAAGTACTTCTACTATTCATGACTTTGAATAGCTCTCCTTTTTCTAATTATTTATGAAGAACTGAATAATATTGAAAAATTGTTGCTTGAGAAGTGTAGGTCAGTGAAACTTCATGAACTGCATAATAAGTGTTCCATATGTGTAAAAAGATTAATATTGATTTAGTATCTGATCTCACAGTCAATTACGTTTTCATATCAGTTCTATAGACTTCAGTGAGATGAGATCAGGTTTAATTTCCCAAAGGTGGAAGTCTGAAAGGATAAAATACAAAAGTGGACTCACGATGCCTACAAGTTATGTGGAGAAGAGATGAGCCACTGAAGGTGCTACCCTGATGAGGTCAAAAGACCCAGCTGACCTTCCTTGAACTATGCTTGCTCTTTTCCTACACCCTTGATAGATTTTCTTTGGGTAGAAAATGTATTCATTCTTCTGAGTTACTTTCACAGGTGTAATAGGTTGAAGAGAATGAAAAACAATGCTGATTTGGACTGGAGCACTATTTCTGTTAGTGCTGTCTCACTTGGGTTGATATCAGGAGCAATGGATTTGTAGAGCACAAAGCGCAATGCAACCAAATGCAAATGTTGAGGATCATTTTCTATCGCTGTGAATCTCTTTCAGGCAAAGCTAATTAATAAGTTCTGAGCATCTGTAAATAGGTCTAAAGAAGACAAGCATACTTCTCGTACTTTTATTAATCTAAACCCGCATTCAGTATAACTAATGGCTGTGACCAGCCTTTGTCTCAGTGCAGCACAGTGCTACATCAGTTTCTTGCCATGCTGCCACTGTGCAGCCTACTGCAGAGGAAGCTAGCTGTAGTCAAAAGATACTGGGTTTAATCATATACAGCACTGTGGGTCCAATGAAGCCTCATTCATATCACCCCAATGTGGGCTTTTTGACCCTTTGCATCGGGGGTCATCCCAACCAAAGACCAAATGGATCCTCCACAGCATGGCACCGTCAAGCTGAAGTACGGCTGACAACAGGACTAGCTAACTGTGCTTGAAGCTCCCAGTCTTCTAACACCTACTCTTTATTTCAAGGTAAATCATTTTTCTGTTGTTGCCCAAGTAAGAGCTAGATACTTAAACCTGTTTGAAAAAGACAAGCCTTTGAAAAAATATGATGTGGTAATGATTTATTTTATCAGAAACTGAATTACCAATTGCCATTCCCTACACACCATATGATATTTTAAATATGACATGACCATTTCAAACTTTTTATTACCTGCTTGTGTTCATAAGTATTATTTTCATTTATTTCAAATCATTGTTTCCTTTTAGGTTTTGATTACTACAGTGTATAAATTAATTGAATATAGTTGTTCTCCTTGATCATGTTTGTTTTCCCGAAAAGGGGAAAATATTTGAGAATAATTGCGTTAATGTTATGTCTTTGTTTTATGTTCACAAGAAACCCATTTTCTCTCCCATGGAGAGAATATTTTGAAAATATTCTCCCATGGAGAATATTTTGTGTCTAAATGAGTTAGCCCAACTGTAGCCTGAGTTCTGTGCACCTAATCCACACATATCTAGCACAGATCAACAAAATGTAAATATACAGAAGGAAGTTTCAAATGTCACATGAATGGTAAGAAGTGGTTCCTTGTATCCTGCTAACAGTGTATACCATGAGCCTGAACTCTCAGAGAAATTGTACACTCCCACAGCCATTTGAAATAAATGAGTACTTGACACCTCTGGAATTAAGGCCCAGGGTAGCCAACTGATAGACCTCTCAGAGGTCCCAGTAAAAGAAAGGAAAAGCATGGAAAAAATCTACGGTGATAATAAATTTGTACATTAACTTTTCTAGAATGGAAAATTTTTGCTGAAGTGTTGTCACGTGGACTTTGATAAGATGCCTATGGAGTCAGTTAATGCTCTGGGAGTGCTTATCAGCCATCTGTTCATTGACTTCAAAACATCTACGTGAGAAAGGTCTGTGCAGTGCTTGGGACAGCTTGGCTCAGGAAGCCATATGCAGCAAGGTTTTTATAACACACACACAAAAGAAAAAAGAAAAAAGAAATAAAACTACAAGAAGCCCAATGAAATCTAATGGGCAAAACTCTTGTTGTATCATCAGTGAGACTAGTGATGTGGAGGGAAGATGATGTGCTCTGAATATTGTTTTGGATGAAAAGGTCTTATTTTTGACTTTGTTGAGTTCCTCTCAGCAGCACTGCCACACTCTGTCACTGCAGAAATCAAGATGTTCCCAGGTTTTAGTTTAATTGCGCATACATGTCTTGCCACAGGTACGAACACTGTTAAAGGTCCTGTGTTTAGGTGACATACACATTGTTTACCTGTGACTTTACAAGAGCTTCCAGGAATCAATACAAAATAGTGAGGAAACTGAGGCTGGAAAAGAATGGAGATGAATATTTAGGAAAAAAAAATCTAATAACTAATAGACTAATAACCATAGGCTGGTTTAGTATTGTTGACATTAAGGAATATGCCAAATCTAGTATTTTTACTATGGGGGGAGAGAGAGAAAGGGAGAGAGAGAGAGTTATGATTCTATCTTGAAATGTTTGATAAGCTGCTTTTAGCAAACCAAACTTTGCGATAAAAAATACTGGCTGAAATGTAAGGCATGTGAAATCCGTAATCACCTTTCATGTCGAAAGCGTACCTAAATTTGTATATAAGAAACAGAAACAAGTGTGAAATGATTTGTTATTTGTTATAGAACAGCTTGCTTCATCAAAAAGAAATACAAAATACAATAGACTGAAGTCAGAATTTGTCTTGATCTGGGAAAAAAATATAGGTTTTTTTTCAAAATGCATTATAATCCAACTTGTGTTTTCTGTTGGTGGTGTTTCTTAGTAAAGTTAAAACATAGACAATGTCACAGCTCTGATTCCCAGGAAAGCTCATTTTGATAGGTGGTAAATATAATAAAAAACAATGTCAAAAATATTTTTACACACTGCTTTACAAGAAAATGTGGTTCTGATTTTTAAAAATTGCATGATTGTTACTGTATCTTAACTTATTTATTTAAAATTAAACCATTACTATTTCTGTTAAGATGCTGGCCACCAGCTGCTGTACCTTAGTATAGTTTAAGTGGCCAACATTTAAAAATAAATCATTACTTTCTGAAAATTACTTTCTAACTTTGGGGAACTATCTGAGGTTACATATTTTATCTTCACATGGTTACACATTACATTACATTATACTGAGTGGTGACCATAGTATTTTCCTACTAGAATCTGCCTGAGTGAGTGGTGGTGGTTGCTCTTTGACAGAAGCCAGTAACGCTGCTCTTCATTCTGAAACTAATTCAGACCTGTGCTGCTGCCTTTAGCAGGGGTGTAAATAAAGATTTATTTCAAAAAAATAGATAGAAATTGGGACTTTTCAGAAAGTGAGCCACTGTTTACACAGGGAAGATTTTATGAGAAGGGATGGCTATCAGGCACGTGAGTGAGCAGAAAACTACTAATGGAAAGAATCAACTGCATGAAGTATTTTCCAGTGGATCTAAGTTGGCTTTTATTATTGAAATTTTAAAGTACATGAGTATGTATATGTGCGTTTATGTGTGTGTGTATATATATACATAATATTCTCAGCTATTCAGGCTTTTATAGAAGACATCACAAGAAGCTGGACAGTAGAGAGTTGGGACTTTGGGAGGGGAGTAGAAGTTTGGTAATGGGGTAAGGAGGTTGTAAGAGCTTATCAAGTATGCATGTGTATTTAGACACAAGTTGATGAGAATGTCAAGCAGTATGAGTACTGTATTAATACTCAACAGAAATTAAAAGTTGTACTCTCTGGAGAACAAATTTCAGTCCTGCCTTTAAATCAGTAATGGATTGCTGCCCGTCTGCCAGGTATTGTCCCACTGCCTTTTGTTGACAGGCAGGGTTCCACTGTCTTTTGTGGACATATCTCACAGCAAGAAATGAACCAAGGGAAAAAACAATATTGAGGTCAAACTAAGTGAAAGCCCACTGCTTCTCACTGCCAGCTGTAGATGTAGCTGCAGAAGGTTGAGTATAGATTAAATACATGTAATTAAGATATGTTCTTCAGATAAGCTGCTGAGCCTTAGGTTTCTACATGTATAGGACTCAGTCCAGTAGTTCTGTAGAATAATATTAAAATGTGAAAGGTTGAAGGTAGCATGCAGACCCCAAATAAAAGTGCATTTTTGTTTTTATTCTTTTCCACGTTAAGTTTCTGTTACAATGTACTACACATGCATTATACTCTTGAGTTGTTGAATTTGCAGCAATGCCTACATATATTTAAACAATTATAATTCTGGACATGTATGGTTCACATGAATGATCCATAATCAGTCTCATGTTGAATAACTGATAAAGTGATACTTCGTTTATATTAGGAAAAAAATATGCAGTTCATCTGAGGAGACATGCAAATGAGGCAAAACTGAAAATATCATTAAATACATGTAAGACTACAATAGCATTCACTTTATGGAACTAAATCTTGGTCCGTTTAGTCTAGTACCTAGTCGGTGGCATAAGTGAAGAGACTGTCTCATCTTACATGGGGCCTTGGTCTAATATCTGAATTTATATCTGAAGAATGAGTTTTAATATCATTTCCAAGGTATGTTATCTTTAGAGATTTTAGTCTTCCAATGTGCATTTATACCTAAATGGATATCCAATTAAAATTTTGCTTTGAATCTTCTGCCTCTGTCCTGGGCATCCTATACCCATTTGTTTTGTTAATTTAATTTCATGCTGTGTGAATAAATACTGCTTTTTATTTGTTTTGAGTGTAGATGTTGTTAATTGTATGTTGCAGTCTGTGTCCCTAGTCTTCAGGCTAATATGTTGGAGTTGTCCTTGTTTGAGTGAATACTAGATTTCTTTTAATTGATTTAAAAAAAAAAAACACTTTGCATGATGTGTATGTCATTATCTGATTCATAAATAATTATTATACTTTTACTTCATAGTAAACGTTTCTGATAAGTCCAGCAAAACATATTTTTAGGTAGAGACAGTAAATAAACAGGAAAAAGAAAATGTATTTCAATTTGACCTGGAGTAACATTTGCTGACAGTAAGTTATGGGAAGTGCACCAATACCAGTGGGAATGGAGTGTTGCCTCTACCAATATTTCCCCAAAACCAAATCAGTGTAGTAAACTGATTTGAGATACCTTTTGGGAAACATCCTTGCAAGTTTCAAGTCCTATTTTTAGTTTTCAGAGGAAAAATATTTTTTAACTTTCAGTGTTATTAGCCGTACAGAACAATAACAAGAAAAGGTAAGAAAAAGGTAGTTGATTTTCTACCATCCAAAAAGATATTAAGCGATTTTCTACTACAGAATCTGGATGTGATACACAAGCTAGATCTATATCAGGTA
This sequence comes from Anser anser, assembly GCF_964211835.1. Taxonomy (NCBI): domain Eukaryota; kingdom Metazoa; phylum Chordata; class Aves; order Anseriformes; family Anatidae; genus Anser; species Anser anser. The sequence goes on from NC_139720.1 coordinate 12,777,810, forward strand.
CCTGTTATCTCAGCTTGAACTTGCAGATGGAAAGAAATCTGTTTAGTCTTTAATAGAGCAGTTTTTATCCAGACATGGCAGTCAGTAAACATAAATTTTTCCAGAATTACTTTTCACAATATACTTTTTGCTTAAAAGCACTATCAGTTGTTATAAAACAGCCACTGGCTGTCTGCAAAATACTCAAGTGCTTTTTTGCTCTAAGATTTTTTACAGCCTAAATGAACTGGACATCACGGCAGAAAAAAAAATTACCTCATTATCACAGAATTCTAGGAACCTTAAATAGTATGTACAAATAAAATTCCCATTGTGATTTATCTGTGGAAAGATACTTTCCCTAGTGTCCTTGTGCTTTTAATTATTTTCCTAGACTCACCTTGGAAAAATAAATAATGAAATCAACTTCATTACTTTTATATTAATATTACAGCTTAATTCATTTTTCAAATGAAAGAGCAGCTTTCCTCTTAGAAGCGTCTATTTAAGTTCCATTTCTGTTTTCGACAAAACAAAAGAAATCTTTGTCATTAGCTTTTAATCTTAGGAAGGTTCACAAGATTTTATCTACTAATAAAGAAAGAATGAGAATGATTTATTATTTTTTTTAAGAAAGTTATGCTGAAAACATGATTTTTTGAACATGAGCCAACATCCTTTTTATGTTTGCTTTTATTTAATAATTTGAATATTTAACTTTCTGAACTTTGCATAAGGTATGAATAGTGTTTACAATGAGTGCTTCATATTATCTCCTTTTTAAAAAACGGCAGTTCTAAAGCTTGAAATATCTGAAAGTTGCAACAGTTGAAAGTCATGAAAGTCACCAAGGCAGTGATTAAAGTTATCAGTCAGTCCTATTTCCCAGTGGAGTAAACTAAACTAGTTGTTTAGAATAGATAGACGTCTGACCACTTGCTAACTATAACAAAAGAGAATGGTATCAAAAACAAGCAACCCTCCCAAGACTTTGCTACCTTGTCTAGACTGATGAAACAATTCTTTTTCTCCAGGCATTTCTTATAATAATAATAATAATAATAATAATAATAATAATAATAAATCTCTTTTTATTATTAGGTTTTGTTAAGAGGATGTTCTGAATTGCTTCTCCTTAAAGGTGTGATTGCATTTGACACATCAGAATCAGGTCATTTGGTGTCTTATCCAATGTTCACCAAGGCAATTGGAAGTCCTTCTGTTTCATTCTTTTAATTTCAGCCTAATTCCATGCTGTTTGTAAATTATGGCAATGATCTCAATGGTTCCACATGCATACATATATATATGCATATATGTATGTTTGCATATATTTTTCTTAGAACTTATCCCCTGTGGACTGTGATTTCATCCCTTGTGTGTACAGAATTTTCTAATATGTCAATATTATTGGCACACCTGAATGAGAATGGGAGCATAGACGCCACTGAGCCTCCACTATTTATGCACCAGAAAAATCTGCTAACATTATTTTCTGTTTATTTCAGGTTTCTTTTCTCCATGGAAAACTCCAAAGCCTGTAAGTTCCCTTTCAAAATTATTTCAAAATTACACACTTCGCATTCATAAGACGACTATCATTCAAAGCAAATTTCTGTAGACTTTCATCTAACCCACCTGTTCCCAGCTCATGAGACACCTCTCAGCAATACACCAGCTCTAGGTGAGAAACAGCATCAGGGATGGCCTTGTTAATAAGCTCTGAAGATCTATTCACTTGGAGACTGACAACAGCTGTTTGGAGAAAGGAACTTAAAGATGGGTGGCAAGAAGTTAAAAAGGCAGTGACTCAAAAATGAGGGGTCTGGAGAAGAAGGCAGCAAAAGGCCTCAGCAGTGAGACCAGTTTAGTTGGGAATCTCTTTGCAAGAGATAACAGGCAATTTTTCTGTTTTACAAATGCATTGATCTAAATATCTTGAGAGTAATTGTGTTGGGTTTTTTTGTTTGTTTTTTTTTTTACATTAGTAGATCTAGAAACAATAGCCCCATTTCAAGTAAGAGGTTGGATTAGACCTATGATTTTGACATTTAACACCGAAGTATTAAGATTTACTGTATTCTATGACTATAAAAATTTGCTGTATTTATTTTGTTGACGCCAAATTACATCCTATTTTGAAGTTGCAACATCATTCTCAACCTGAAAATAAATCATAGACTGCTATTTTTGGTTTTCTCTTTTCTGGCTTTTGGTTTTTTTTGTTTGTTTATTTTATTTTGTGCCTTTTTTTTTCTTTTTTTTCTCTTTCTTTCTTAGCTTGAAAAGACCTTACAGTATTCCTTATCTCTCATCAGGGGCGTTTTGCTGGAAAAGAGAGCCCTGACTTTGCCCGTAGGTATCTAAGAGCAGTAGGAATAACAATAGCACTATTTCTTAACTTTTTCTTTTATATATATATATAAGCTAATTTTTAAAGTTTTCTTCTTCTTGTGTTAGGGTGTTTTAATGCTGAATCTGGACAACTTCGCATCCTCTCATACTGGATAATGGCACGCTTATTGCAACCCAAATTGATTTTTGTATCCTGTCAAACACAAATGGCAGTTAATTAATCAGTTGATGCAATTTCATCAAACTGCTTTCAGCTTGTGGTGTTTTTGAGTAAAATGCCAGAGGATAGACGCAATATATTGGCAGTATAGCAGCATAAGTTTGTTTATTTTTCAAAGTAGCAGGATGTTTGCAGAACCCATGAAAATAAATTTGTCTATTAACGGTTAGCCTATTCTCACCAGATTAAGGTTCCTACCTGGCTGGGACATTCCACTTCTCATCTCAGGCAAATAGTGATGAAATAAGGAACTTGGTACTTACTTGTTATAGATTGAAAGCCAAAGATCTCCATGGGCAGTGCTCCCCCTCTTTAAATATATATCAAATATATGAAGTTCAGCATAATGTTGATGATTGTCTACACTGTTTTGATATATAAACAGTCATATAGTGGTTCATATTCAGGTAGCACTTGCCAATAATCAGAATCTAGAGAAACAGCCAGAGTGATGCAATTCTTCATGCAACAGTCCGAGCAGAGCAGGGACCACAAAATAAGGTATCATCAATTTGTGGAGATACTGTACCTGCATGTGGGCTAACTGTACACAACTGGCCTAATTTGGTGTAGTCTCAGCATGAGAGCTCACAGTGATGAACCAATTTAAGGTAGTATGCATTCCTCTGTCTTCACCCCTTTAACTAGAGAAATAATCAGACATGAATTTCTAACACTCATGGTGTGAAGATAAGATTGAAGCCAAGTGTCACTGAAGCACTGTCTGCAGGCAGTCTGAAGCAGTAAAGCCAGCACCAGGAGGTCTACAAAGCCTTCCTGACACCACATCACAGCCCTGTAGCAGGAAAGAAAAACTAGGTGACCCCAAACTGAGCTGCTTCTCTGCTTGAGTGACTGCTGCTGACCCCTCATACCTCTGGCTGAAGAGGTGAGAAGTACCCACCACTCTCCTTTAGAGCAAAAATGGGCCATGGGCCATTGGCTGGAAGAGAAGAGATGAGCTCCTCTCCCCAGGGCAGAGGCTCACAGGTGGCACACCCTGTGTCTGTGTGCTCATCATCCCAGACTAATCTGGGTTGACAGAAATCCTATGATTTCTATATATACCGTGTTCTATTATATGTAACATTGGTAATATAATATTAACACGAATTGAATTTGAGCAATTACCAAACTATTACCTAATTTAGATTTTATACACTGCACACAATACCATGCTTATTCATTTCCAAGAGTGCTTTATACGTGAGTTAGCATTGTGATAACTCACATTGCAAAATATTTCTTGACTATTTAACTAACCAATATGGGTTTGGGAGGGATAATCCCCCTGTCTTTATCTGCTTATGTAACTCCTTGTGTTAGCAGTACTACCCACAGGTAAGAACACTTTGCTTAGTTTTTAATTTCACACATAGAGATTTAGAGGTGACCAGCAAACGAGAATTAGATGTATGGGACCCAGTAGAGCTTTGCTAATTGATCTCCATATTCTCATCCTTCCTCTAGGGAGGAAGTTTGTTCATCAAAGATAATTACTTTTTCCTTTTCCTTTTTAAAATCTTCTTTAAATATTTCATTTTTACTCAGTTTCACATTTTGAAAGAGGTAAGTATTCTATTTCTCTGCTACAGTCCAAGAAATTAGGAAATATTCAGTTCTAGATAGACAGGGCCCTATATGTCTTTCTGCTTCATAGCAACAAGATAAATAGTTTGGTTCATCAACTTGTATTCTTTTTTAGATTCCCTACTGAAGGCAAAACCTAAATACTGTTCTCCGTTATTTTTCCTGGACCTAAGGAGCTTGTATTGATCCCAGTTCTCCTTTCCCACTTAGACATAGGGGTCATAATCAGGTTTATTTCTGAAGACCTTTGAATTTGTGCTTCTATAATACAATTATATACTGTATATATGTTTATATGTACTTGAGGTAATTCCTTCAGAGCTAGAAGCACTACTGGAAGTATTATTGTGATTTTCATGTGGCTTGCCACATAAGCTGATAGAGAATAAACCCATTAAAAATAAGCTAGTAGAGAATAACCCACTGCAAAGGGTACCTGAATGCACATGAAGTATCTTCCTGTACATAAGCTATTTCAATGACTACTCAGGTATCTCCATATGGCACTTCACTGCACAGGATATACACACCCTTAATGTCCTTTTATATCACATCCTAGTCACTGTCTTCTATATCTGACCCACTATAAATGTGTCTTTCTTGAATAACATTAGTGAGGATTGAATACAATATTCCATATCTTCATCAGAATATTAATACTTCCCTTTGTTAACTTCAATATCATACCCAATACATACTAGCACACGAGAGTCATCCTGTGGTTGACTGAGACACCTAGATCTTTCTTTTCTTCGGTTTCCAATGTACCAGCCCTACTTACTGCAAAAAAATCTGACAAAAGCGTAGCTTGAGGTATAAAGAACAAGGTCCTTAACAACAGAAGATGGATAAAATCTATTTTGAAGTATGATATGCAGTGCACCTGGGATGTGCAGTGTGTGATATGGGATGTGCAGTGAAGTTGCTCAACATATTTTCCACAAGGACTCTAAAGCATCTGTAGTCCACACAAGACTTGGCGAAAAAGCCTGATGCTGTTAATCATCAGAACAGAGAGCAAAGCTCACCTGATGAGCCACGTACCTTCTGAAACCAAGGAGCTGAATGTGAAGGATAATCACAATTTGTAGAGCAGATTTTCTGTAGACTTGCAAACGTCTTTGATAAGACACTGCTGATACAACACTAGAAGCCAGTGATACTGAATTGCAGTGCAGTTTGGTTCTGAGAGTAATTTTTTGTGGAATTAACTGATTGATGGGCTATGTGAGAGAGCACACTTCTGGAGGCTTTACTAGCTTTTGCTTCAGCAGGGGTCACAGGCAAAGTCAAATATTCATTTCCTGGGATAAACATTTGTGTTTTGTTTAACTTAATCAACTCTCTCAAAAAGAAAAATCCCCAATATCTCCACATCTTCTTTTTCACAATCCATATTCCCTTCTAGATTGATGTGCTTCAGAGACCACTAAAGGGAATCTTGGAGAAAATTTGGATTGAGGTAGCTTTCATGAATAGTCAATACACTGCTGTGTATTTCTCTCTAAATTGTCGGGAAGAGTAGAACAACTTATCCTATGCTTGGGAGCTTGACTGAATGACAGCAATATAATTTTTGATATGGGAAAGAAACTGCAAGAAATGAAAAAGTCTGCATCAGATTAATGCTAACCTTCTTCTGTCAACTATTACTAGTTGCTCAAATAGGTACTTTAATAATTTTGCTTTCGTTGGCTCTTTTTCTTCAAGTAAATTCTGTTTGCAGTTACAGTAATCTACCTCTTTCTCCCTTTGCAGCCTGGTATTTACATGCATTCTGAAAAGATACAGCATTAATTAAGATCATTCAGTTGCAACCCTGTCTGGGCACTTCTTTTTTAAATACTATGTTCAGTTGTATATTTTGATGAATCTGGTAACTATAACTTCACAGTCACACAGATTTTGCCTTTAGCAGAATGCTTTCCAATAGCTCAGTGTATTCTGTAAGAGACACTCAACATGTGGCAGGGTAATGTTGAGTCCTAATCCACACAGGGTCGTATTATCTGAGAAAGATCACAGCTTCCCACGAGCAACAAATTAACAAGTAAATTTCAACAAATAATTTTATAAACAACACAACATACATCATTTATCTCAAAAGACAGCAAAGGGATTTGTTAATTTTACAAAATACTTTACCTTTTACTGAAATCACTGTCTTTAGCCTGATTGTAGCAGTCACCGTTTTTGCAAAACACCTTTCTTGTCTGTATGTTTTTATTCCAGATGATGGAACGATGGGAGAATCAAGGCAGCCCTCAAACAAGCCTATCTGCTCCAGCTCTACCACAGAATATTCCCTATCCACCCACTCTTCACAGGAGTTCATTTCCCGATTCAACAGAGGCCTTTGATCCACGGAAACCTGACCCATATGAGCTGTATGAGAAATCAAGAGCTATTTATGAAAGTAGGCGTAAGTGAAAATCCTGTTCATCCTGCTGGCCTTTTAATATTGTAAGCTTTTGCCTATGAATGTGCTGTTGTTAACATAGTTTTCCTTAATTAGCGTTTGTAATTTAAAGAAAGCAACTATAATCCCTGTTAACATAAGCCATTAAAAATTATTCAAGAAATCTACACTTACATATTTTCCTAGATCTTCCTAGATTTTAAAGTTTGACTTTCACAGGTTTGTTTCCTGATATTTCTGCTCTCCTCATTTTGACCCAAATCCTTAGTGAAGTATATATGCTACTATATTTTGATGTGTTACTTCTCTTCATAGTTAACCAATAAAAGGATGTGAAATTATCAATACAAAATTTTTCCACTTACTTTTACTTTGAAGTGAAGTTTATATAAAGAAATTTCCATATCACTTGTTTTTATAAAAACAGTTACGACAAGTTATGATGTTGTCCTTGGTAGTTAGAAAGAAACCTATAATCCTAACAGGCACTATTTGAAGATCTATTCAAAACAGTACTGAGCTAACAAGATGTCCTTCTTGATTTTGTGTGTTTTTAATCATAGAATCTTAGAATGGTTTGGGTTAGAAGGGACCTTAAAGATCATTTAATTACAACCCCAAGGAGTATATGGCATATCTTCCACAATAAGAATAAAAGTTTAACTAATCTATTTCTTACTGTAAAGAACATTTTAGCTAAAAACTGTTATTCTAAAATGTCCAGAGCTTTAATACTTGTTAAGATCAAAGCTTCAAAGTAATGTGTTTTTTTTAACTGAGTTTTTTCATAGCTGTTTTTACTTGTACGTATCAGTTTCAATTCATTTTAGAAATTACTTACTCTCTAATCCAAATTATTTTATAAATTACACATAAAATATTGTACTGCAATATAACTAGTCCAGATAAACCAATTTATATTAATTGAGCCCTGTGACATAGAGATAAACCTAAACTATCCCAATCCATGATATGGGAGGTACAAATTTCTCCAGCATGCAAAGGGATATTCAGAAGGATATATGCTATTGTCACAAACACTGGGTTGGTGCAAGAGTTCCTCAGTGCCTTGGCCTTAATTCTTCGGTTACAGTTTTTTTCAACAAAATAATAAGGCACCCATTATTGTTTATGGGTGCCTTCTATGAGTTTTCTGCTTACTTCCTTAACCAACATGAACTCTAGTCTTTGGCTGGCATATGCTTCCATGTTCAGGCGCACACATTATGGCAGGGTTACACGTTATGCTCTTACTGTGTTCAGGTGCGCACGTTAGTCTATTTTAAATCATAGAATCATGGAATTATGCTAAAACCTGTGTTTAAAAGACCTAATTGCATTTGAATTCTGTCCAAGAGGCAACTGAAAGTTGTACACAAGCCTTCTTCAGACATATACCTAGCAAAAATCAGAATTAACAGCATGAAGCTCTTATGCCCAAAACAAGAAAGTGAGGGATGTAAAGTAATACTGCAGTAATCACTCCTCAGATTTCCAAGTATCCTGATTTTACAGTTAATCCTGAAAGCTTTAATCTGTTCTCTTCTGACTCTTACATCCTACAGACATTTCTTCTAAGTCTTGATTCAATATTTCCCAACCAGATCTCTTCTGCATTCATTCATGTCCCTTGGTCATAAATAACTGCTTCCAAATGTCTTTGATGTCACTGTCATTTTTTTTCATACATGCCATCAGCACACATTTTAAGAAATTCAATTCATCATGCCTTTGATTGCTTTTGATTGTTTGTTTGTTTGTTTTTCCTCTACATAGTACTAGCATTTCCTGAAGTGAGAGAAACAACAGGCAGGAAATCCATTATTGAGTCAAGAAATTGTCATCTAAATTGAGTGCATGGGAGAAAGTTTCAAGATAATGCACACTTAGTTTCCTGCCATATGGCTGTGTCAGGCTGGTTGTCTTTGGTGTAGACATACTCTTTAAGGGTACAGGAAAAGTTCAGCTACTTTCGGGTTTAAGTAGTTCTTATCTCAAAGCAAGTTTGCCTTATATTCTGGCAAGACCTGAAAAGAAAGAGGATCGTCTTCTAAAAATAGTGCAAAGAAGTGAACAATCATGACCTGGAAAACTCTAAAAGAAAGAGGTAGTGTTAGCTTTTTGTTTCTCTCACAGTGAAACTGTTATTAAACAGTTCTTTTTCATACTGCTGTAGTTCTGAATTTCTACAGAACCTTTTATCAGAAGATCTCACTGCAGTCGGCATTCACCAGGACCTTATCAAAGCCTCATGCTTCCCCATCAAGGAAACGAGTATGTTACGCATCACAGCGTAGTTGTGTGAGAAGCACAATTGACATGAGTCAAAGCTGAGAGCAAGAACTAGATCCAAGGAGCCTGATTCACAGGCTTTTTTTGCTCTAGCCGCTAGATATGCTCATCCCTACCTAATGATAGCAAGAGAGGGTTTCCAAGCATGAAAGCACCACAAAAGAGGATCATTTTCATTCTACAGAAATGTTTTTCTGCCCTAGGCATGTGAAGGACCTACATGACCTTGTGCAATAGGGAGATTTCAATTTTTAATAATCACATGAATTGCAAAAGACTACTGCTACTGCACTGAAAATGGTTTTGTAGAGGCAGTTCTACCAATACAGGTTTGAGATGAATCAAATGATGCATTAGTACAAAAGTGGAGTACCACTGCGTTTTGTAAGTCATAGCTCCTCGGAAAATTGTTTGTCACCCATTACCTGTTCTCTGTCAGCTCTCACCTCTTAGTTGTCACCTGCATCTCCTGTCACCTGCCATCAGCTGCACACAGTAGCTCAAAGTAGCCAAACAGGAGTATAAAGTGTTTCCCAGGATTGATGATGTCACATCCTCCAAAATTGCTGCCTAAAAGAAGGGAAATTATTTTCTTCTATCTTTCTTATTCCTTTCTGCAGCTAAATCTCTTCTTATTTGTTTGTATCTCTTCTTTTTTTGTTTGTTTTATTTCTTCTCCCCATTAAAAAGAACCTATGCAGCTTTCTGCTGTAAACATTTTTTTTGCCAAACTCAGAAATTGAGAAGACCTGCTCAAATAACTGGATTATTTTGCCTTTTTCCATCCAACTGCACATGTTAGATGTCTTAAAGGCAAATCCTTTGACTTCTTTCTCCTTATGAGAGAAATATGTCCTTGTAGTGTGACAGCATTGTGACTCTGCTGATAACCATGGAAGTCAGGCACAGAAGCTCTAACATGAAACATCAGAGCAGGAATTTCCTGTTAATGAAAATATTATGCACCAGTTGTTACAGCTGTAACTGGAGCTCCACAGAACTCATTCTCCTGAATTTAACATTTTTGCCTTTATACATTCTCCTTATCCTCTCTTACTTGTATTTTATTTTGAACAGTATTTGTTGTAAACACAGTTTAAAACCAACTTTGTTCAGAGGCCTGCATAGGCAGACATCACTCAAACAGGGGACACAGAGCTGTTGAGAATCATAATGCTATAGTATTTCACCTTTTCTAAAATGTGTAATAGAATTTTGGTTTTATGGTCCTCTAAAGAAAACAGCAAAATGAAACCTTTCTTTACAGCAGTAAGGTTATGTTTCTCCTTCAATCAGTGTTGTAGTCCAGGACTGGTGCTGTGACACAGAAATGCCAGTAGGAAGAATGAGATAAGCTAGTGATAAGCTCTCATTGAAAGTGAAATCTGAACAATTACAGATCCACCTTTTACTGGAAGGACGGAGGTTACTTCTTCAAAATCTCACATGTTAATTTCTCTCCTGACCACAGTGAATTCCCCAAGTTCATTTCAAATCCATCATCTATCTGTCTTATGCAGTGTAATTTTTTTCTTCTGCCAGTCAGACAAACTGGAAAAGAACCAAAAAGCAAAGTCCACCAACGGCTGTGAAACATAAATAGTAAATGTATTAGCATCATGCATTATTAGCCTTCATGAAATAAAGGTTGTTTTCTCACGCAGAATAAGGGTACCAGACAGGCATTTTAATACATATTCACAAGCTGCCTTTGCTCTAAAATATCACTGCAGGTATTCAGAACATATACAATAGAAAGTATCAGCAACAAGCAAGATTTGTTAAACATTATTCTGACCAATAATGTGTAACTTTGAAAATGCCATTTTTGCAGAAAAACACTAAGGCCATCAGGGCTTCCTAAATGTGATATTCACAGGACATTAAAGAAAAAAAAAAAAACAAAAACAGTCAGGTGTATAGAACTGAATGTGTTATCACCTGATGGGTCTTTGGCATAGCCTACAGCAAACCAGAATTTTCTAGTCATTGTTTGTTGGCTGAAGGCCTACACAACTGAATTCAAAAATTTAGGGAGCCTCTAATTTTTCTCCATTTTGGCTTACCTTCAGTCTAAGAAGTTTCACATTTTTTTAAGGTGTATGAAAATATATATGTGTGTGTGTGCATATTTAATTGCAAACTAGTAAGTGTAATACTTGGTACTATGGTAGTGTTAAATACATAGCAATCTGAAGTATTATAGAAATATGAAGTAGGTTTTTTTCTATGGGTAAAGGGTTTGGGACAGAGTCCAGAAAACAAGATTCTAGTTTCAAATCTTCCTTATGCTCAGTTTTGCGTATATTTCAAACTTTCTGTTCACCAGTTCCTGCCTCTTATATCAGTGAGACATGCCTGCCTTCACTTAGTAAATAAGAGGGTATTAGGAAACTACTAATTATTATGTTTTATCATCAAACTAGTCCTTGACCTAGAGTATGAGCAAGGCAATTTCTCCAAATAATTTCTAAACAGTACAGGTTGTTGTTTTCCCTGCATCTTTTTCTACCTCAAGCAACAGCATAGAGAAAAAGGCTAAGAACTTATACGCCATGACAAAATGGATTTTCTGCTTATAAGAACTGACAGTGAAACCTAAAACATTTTCAAATGGAATTATAAGAATATCATCATCGCAGTACTGTGGATGTAAAGTGATTTTGATTGTTGGATTGTAAAGTAGGTCCCAAATGACCTATGCTAATATGAAATGTCAGTTTAACAACCGATTGTAGTATTAAAGATGCAGTATTCCTTTCTCTCAAGCAATTTACATTTTACTAAGAGGTATACAAGTAGATTTTCATCTGCAAAGTGACAGGGTGTACTTAAGAAGTCAAAGTAATAATCTAAGTAAGAAAACTGACTTGTAAGCACTGGAGAATTGGTCACAGGTTATCATCTCCTGCTGAGCATGGCATGAGACCAATGGGAAGAGCATTGCCTGTGGACACTTTCAAACAGCTCTTTGCCATGTTTGGTGAGGACATTGTTACATGATCATATTCATCCTGTTAATTTGTAAAACTCTCTCATGGGTAGGACTGAGATGCTGAAACATTATTTTCATTTCAGTTCAGACAGGATTGTGTCCCAGCTCTTGTTTATTGATTATTTACTTTCATAAATATTTTGCAGATTTCATTTTCAAAACTATGACTTCTTAAAATGTATTTACAGAGTGTAATTTATTTTAAACTAAGCATAAAGCCAGATCTGCGGGTTTTTTACTATCCTATCTTCTGATAGCAAACCTACCTTTGGCTTTTGATTTACCTGATATGGAAATTTTGGTGTATAGTAAGAGCCTTTGAGCTCCCATAGTAGTCCCCATAGTTCAAATTTATTTCTGTTATATGTCAGTCTATGATGCCCAAGCCAGAATCATACACCTTCAGCAGACTGAGGTAAAGAAGTTCTTCCTGGGAGGAGGAGTACAAAGATGATGAACATAGCAAATGTGGTTTCATATTCTGATATAGCTCCACTATCAAGCTTGAGGAGGAAATGATCCAACAGAAGAGACAGGCAGTCTGTGCCCATGCATCAGCTCTGTTCATAGGTGAGAGGAGCATGACAGGTGACTCAGTCAAATCAACAGGAAAGCCTTCTGCCTTCTTTCTTCCAGCTGTTAAAGATCAGAGCTTCACATTCCTCAGCTCTTGAAGATATCATGAAATCCAGTTTAGATTTAGGTCTACACAGTTGCATTCACAATGCAGTAATCACCAAACTAGTTAGTCCCTATTCATCAGAATTTTCCCATTCACCTTTTCTTCCCAAACTTTTTTCTCCAGCAAACACAGTAACAGGAGTCAGCTAGGTTATTTAAAGAAGCATAGTGTAGGTATTTTTCCTTTCTTTTCAAACACTAGGATGTCACCTACACCCCCATGGATTTTTCAGGGTGCTCTCCCCATAAGGAACAATTCCTCTTCTATTTCATATTTTACTTGTTTAATACAGTTACTATCAAAAGAGGGTTTTTTTTATTATTATTTGTTTTATATTTTTGACACATTGAACTGATTACTGGTTAGAAAGACGAGAAGAGATTCTTCCCTAAACTGTACTCTCAAATGTTCTTATTTAGATGCCTATTTTTACTGAAACAGACTTGTTTAAACTCTGCCCTTATTTTCATAGTTTGCAACTTCAGGAGTCTTTCAGCTGTATCTACTAAACAAAAGAGTCATTCCCCAGTTCTTGGTCTTTCACTTTGCTAATGATCAGAATACAGGTAATGATCTGACTGACATGCATGATCAGATTACAGCCAGCAAACACTAACACACATCATATGTTCAATCTGACTGCATTCTTTAAAAATAAATACTTTAAATAAAATAAGTCTTCTAACTGGTTGCCAGAAGGTAGGCTGGTAAATGTGAGTTTCCTCTGAGATCAGATAGAAATATGGATATCTACACATTTTATGTGTGTGAAAATCTTTGCAAAGAAGCGGTGTATAATCTGTGTTCCCCCAAAGAAATGCAAGAATTCATGATATAACTGTATTCATGACTTGGAGTTAGTTGTAAGGAAAGCTCATATTATGGTTGTTTTGTTCCTTGCTTCTGAGTGTCTAGAAATTCCTAGAAATTTCTCTTTATATTACAATGTTTAGAAATAAGATCCAAGAAGGCCTGAAATGACTTCTGACAGAGGGAACCCTGAGTCTAATACCGTGTTGTTTTTTTTCCAGTATAACAGCTGGTCCAATAAAAGACACTACAAATCTTCCTTCCTAACCAAGACCTTATCAAATTAGCAACCTTGTTTTCTCATCCTGCAAACAGATGGATAACAGGAATATGGGATATTTGGTTCAGGAGAGGTAACCAACAATAAAGAGGTTGGAAACAGCTATTAAGCACTTTACGTAAGGAAAGGAAACTAGAATTGAACAAACCAATAAGCCAACCTCTCATCCTATTTATTGTGAATTCTCTCCTTATTTAGCAGTTATAGAGAGGGTATCTCACAGGTGATTGGCATAGTAGCCACTGTTTGAGCTCAGATAAGATCTTTATTTTATTTTATCCAATTTATTGAGAGAACTGGATTTGCGCCCCCCCCCCCCACCAAAAGAAAAAAAATCTGCTTGTCTACACAGTCAAGAAGTAATGGGATAAAACTGCAGAAAGGTAGATTTGATAAAGATTAGAATAAGATCTCTAGATGTAAGGATATTTTATAAATACTGACTGAGATTTCCTAGAGAGCCACAGTAAACAGAAATTTTCAAGAATAGGTTAAAGCATGTGGATCCAACAGTGAGCAGATGGGCTGGATCTGGTCTTTGACCAGATAGAGCAGGAGATAACTGTATGAGCAGCAAATAGCTTCACAATCCAGAGCTTCCTCTTGCACTGCCATCTAACCCAACATGGGAAGTATCACCAGTGAAATAGCATTTGGAGGAATTGCTGCTGGTGCTGGTGCAGCTGCTGCTGAAACAGTTGCTCCCAAATGAACCATCTCCACTTTTCCTCTTCCAAATGCAACCTCTTCCATGCAACAGCAGGAAGGTCTCTGCAGCCCACACTTATTCAGCTGCCATTGTGAACGACGGAAGAAAGGAAAAGACCTACCTGTATTGGGAAAAATGCCATCTGTGTGTAGGATGCTACCAGAGGTTTCTGCTAGCCACAGGAGTAACTGAAGTTACCAAAACTGGATCACCTAGAGATAGGCAGACTCCTTGCAGCAATGTTTTGATTTCTGTTTCAGCCTGCACAGATGCTGGGTAAATGGATGATTATCTAGAGTTTTGTGATTTTTTTATTCTATTGAGATAACATCTATGAGAACCACAAAAAAACAAAAGAGAGGAAAAAAAATCAGGCAGTACAGATGCCTTGATAGTGATTTCTTGAGACTTATTATCAAAAAATAATTCATTCTTCTCTTTACTGCTTTACTTTTAGAGAAGTCAAAGATATAGGATACAGAGAGGGAGGACACTTGGGATGCTCTTTTCGTACTAGTGAATCCTCTACCCTCTTCCTCTGTCTGCACTTTGAAGGTCTGTTCATGGTGGAAGTAGTAGTGGGCAGTCTGATCTCTTTAGCCTGGCCTCTCCAAATATGCCTTCTGCTGCCACATTTCCTGAGAGGTGGATACAGGGAGATAAATGCAGTCAAACTTTAGAAAATGCCAAAATGAATTTAGTAGTAGGGAAATGGAAAGTTTCAAATTGCCATACATAAAGGTTAGCTTCCTATAAAAAGTATTTCAGAGCTTTTTATAAAAACAATCTTGCTAGAGTCTGTCAGGGTTTGGTAAAATTACCAGTTCAGTTTGTTCTAGGCAGATACAAGGTGCCAGAACATGCACAGATGATGTGCATTCTGCCTAGCTGAGGACTAGACGCAGTGGTCCTTCATCTTCCCTTGGAAGCCACTGCTCTGCAGAGTCTTTGAGCCTGGAGCTATGAGAGCTTTGGAAAGAGCTACCTATATCCCTGCGTTTGCCATAGGCAGATGTTGCTACTAAAACTCTTTCTTATATGTTAAATGTTATTCAAATATCATCCCTCTTTAAAGTTTTTTACTGGTTGCTAACAGTTTGCCTATCTCACGAGCCCAGTCAGTTAGACGATACTCTATTTTTCAAAGTGCCAGTGAAATAATTACAAATATCCTGCACTGCACACAGACAGAGACTGCTGGTGGCAAATTCCTCCCGAATGGAACACAGTTTTGGTCTATTTACAAAAAAATTAACGTCTACGTTTAGGTTTATCTTTCTGTCAATCGTATGTTTAAGACCTTTTAGGCTTGATTCAACATCTTCAGCATAACAAAATACCAAGTTTCAGAGTTGTGAATTTCTAAACTACAACAAAAACAAATGCTAGATGTTGAATGGTAAATTATGAGTAGAACTTATAAATAAAGCCATGAGACTTTATATGAGGTTCTCCAGAGGCAGAGCAAAGACACCCATATGGGAGTGTATACTCCCAGTACAAGCTCTGAAAGAAATTAGATCATTGACGGTCACTTTTGTTTGGCCACAACAAAAATTTACCAAACTGTACTGCTAACTTTAAAAAAAAAAATCTTAACCTAGCAAGTTGTTCCCTGATTTGTCACTGAGCACAGTTGTGCTTCTTTCACTTTACTCACTTTGCTGCTTGAGACCAAATCTAAGGGATATTAGGGTGACTGGAAGCAGAACTGGAAAAAGAATTAACCAATCTTACAGCAGCTCAAAGGAGTAATTCTAGCTCGATGACCACCAGAAAGGGCTTGGGTCCTTTCAAACATAAAAGCTTATCGAGACTATCAAGATGAAATTGCTTTCTGTACATTAAAATCATTCTGCCTCTTTTAAAAATTCCATTAAAATCCTGAAAAGCTGTGGGTAAAAAGAACCATTTCTCCACGTTTGCAATGGAGCAGCATCAGTTTCAAAGGTGCTGATTTTGGGGAGTTGTGCTGATAGAATAATTTACATTTAGATAACACCTCTCATCTCAAAGGATCCCAAATCACGTTAAAAAGTCTAAAGCATGTGAAGGAACTCCTATAACCACCAAAGTAAAGGCATGCAGCCACCTAGAAACTAGAACACTATAGCCCATATGACACAACTTCCAACACAACAGGTGAACATGGATACAATCAAAACACCATATTCAAAGGGCTTTTCCCATCCACTCAAGTCCCTAGACCGTATTTTAGGTAAGCTGGATATCAGTCTTGTGAATTTGAGCAGGTCATGGCATGGTAGATACTCTAACCCAAAAAAAAAAAAAAAAAGAAGTCATAAGACATTCAGTAGCCTCCATCTTTATTTTGGGGGAAATGTTTTTATCCTAGAGCATTTATTCAGTATTGACTCAAGTGAACTGTGAATTACTCAGCTGCTATCACTGCTGCCTTTATGAAGCAGTCCACCAGAAGGCCAGGCAGGTATCTTTAGTCCAAAATCTTCCAAGGTGATAAAGAGCTGTTCATAAATGAAATAGTGTCTTCTCATTTCCCTCTCTACAACCAAATAAGGCTCAGCTAAAAGTGCTGCCCTCCAGTGCATGCTCTGGTCTCTTTCTGCCTGGAATGACCTACTTATTCCTATCTTCTGTCTCAGGAAGATAAAATTCACTCATCTGTTGAATCCTACAGATGCTGATGTTACAGACCTTACCATATTCATACCATCAAATATGACTGGCAATTATATTTTGGTTTAGATTCACGTGAACACACTAGTGCTTTATTTGCCTATTTACTGTCAGTAGGCCAATGCCTACTTCTTGTTTGGGACGTTTTGCAACTCACTCTGGATGCTGTAGGGATCATAAAACAAGCTCTTAGTTACAGCATTTAAAAATCAGCAAAAGAAGTGTAACAGAATTCACCTATAGATTTGTTCCTGACCCCTCTAATACCAGCAAAGTATCTGTATATGTTTGCAGCTGAATTGAATAAAAGTAGTGGTCAGGTCAACTAAACATAGTCATTAAACTTTTCCTTTTATTGCTGTGCTTGAATAAGCACAAATATTGTCACTATTTTCCATAATTTTGAATGCATTAATACTTTTGTCTTCATCATAAGCAATGTTCTGTTAAAGGAACGTTACCATCTTTCTATCCCTTTCGCTCTGCATAGAAATGGACAGGGAGGTCTACATCTAGCAGGAATATGTGCATATACTGCCTAGAAAGTCAGGAAGGGGGGGAAGAGAAAAAAATATGTGCAACAGAAAGTGGAAACTGCCCTTTGGTAATTCAAAACACAGCAGAGAAAGTGATGCTGCATCTTTAAATAAATTGAGAAATTTATTTCAACTTTGATTCCCCATTTTCCTATTCAGAACAAGTGCTGCCCAGGACTGGTTTTCGAGTGGATTCCTCTGGCAAGTATTCTTCAGCCTTCATTGTCCTGTAAACTAATTGTCCTTCATTTTATGTTTTAGTAATTCTTCTTTCTTTAATCACTTCTCTAGAATATGGGCAGTCATGGCTGCCAAGTCACCATTTTATTTTTGTATGAGATTTGCAGGGTTATAGAAGGCTCACTCTAAATCTTTTTTTTTTCTTTTTTTTTTCTCTTGTTTTTTTTTACACAATAGGTTTATATTTTGAACACGGAAAAGTATTCTTCTTTTTCTTCAGACAGTTTTTGTGTATGTTTTACAATGTATTACATCTGCTTTCATATGTTAGTGTACACTTTTTAACATAAGAATATTTCTCCATAGCTCATGCCCAAAACTTAGCTTAAGCATTATTTTGCGCAAAAAAAAAAAAAAATAGATTCATCTTCATTTGCAAAAGAACAAAACTGCATTATGCAGACCCAACCATTCCTTGTTCCCATACATATCTTGTTCTGAAATAAAAACTAAAAGCAAGTGCTTTCAAAAATAAAAGGTTTTAGTGGTGTGTGAATCAACATCTGTCCTGTAAAATGGCAATGGATCTGTTTAAAAAAATCCTGATCTGATCTTAAGTGAACAGTTAGAACAAGGCATCCCATACAAAGGCTGTTTTGACGATCCCATTAAAATCTTTTCTAGTCTTACACAGCTCGAACAAGGCTCCTAAATTAAATATGATTTTGTGCTGGTTTTGCATACCACTTCAGAGTTTATACATTGAGTAGGTTAGAATACTTTTTTATTTTTTACTTGAATTATTTTCATAGTGGAGTCTTTATTTACTAGCTTTTCCTCTCTATAAATATGAAGATGAAATATATGGCTTTTAAAATGAAAGTTGAGTACACCCAGAAAGACTGCAAAATTATTACAATGAAGCTCTTCATGTTTCTTTTAATTGCAATATGGATGAGATTTAATAAAAAAATAAATAAATTTAAAAAAAAAAAAAAGAGTCATTCTCAACACTAAAAGCATCACTCAAAATACCAGCTTTATCACTATAAAAATCACTTGGAACTTGTGTGACTTGACTCTTACAGGAAATTAATTAATCATCTTCAGGAATATATTTTCTCTACATGCCTTTAAGAAACAATTGTACAATGTGTAACTCACCTTGAAATTCAGATGAATACAGTATAGAAATGTAGCTGAGGGTTGATAATCACATCTGCACATTTGAGAACTCACTATTGTTCAGTAGCAATCTATTCTGGTGCCTTTACATTTTAAGCAAATTCCCTGTCTTCCAGGAACCAAAAAGCAGAATTTCCCAATGTTCTTTACCATCCTCACTGTGCAGCAATGATCATATCACAGCTTGCCCAATGTCACTCTTGAATTCATGGGAGCCAGCTGGTTTTATAACCTAGCAGTGATTTGGTTTTGTCTTTTGTAGACTAAATGACTCTAAGAAAATTTTCTTTTACACACAGACACACAAAATAAACAATATGCTATAAGAAAGCAATGAAGTTACTAACAATGAAACAAAAAGTTCTTTTTCCAATATACACATGCAGAAAAGTAAGGGATGACAGGGGACATTGTCATTCTTGCACAAGATACCTGTATTATGAAATCAGAAATATTGACTTTAAGCTGAAACTCTGTTTTCAGTGAAACTGGTAGGAGATGGGACATTCAGGTGAATTACATTGGCTAGAAGGAAAGCTGTGTAAAAGACTATACTAATTCAGCCTTGGCTTGACTCCTGTGCCTGCAGACCTGCTCATTGCTTCTTACTTGGCATGATCCACAGGTTCCAATCTAGCTTACCAAGGGGAAAAAAAAAGACCTGTTTTCCATAATGAATTCATATTAACCAACAGTTTGCTGTATATTGCAAGGCACAGGAGTGTCATTTTACTGTAAGTATAGGTAATTTCCTTTGTGAGTATGATCAATTGAAAATCTGCTCCAGCAAGAACAGACAAAATTTAGTTTATCTAACAATCCTTTGCGACGAGAAAAAGAACCAGAATCATAGAGAAGTAAGCACTGAAGAAATGTCAGAGGAAATGCAATCACTTACCTGGGTAAGAGTAATTGATCAATGTACACTTAGGAATATTGAAACTGCTGGCACATTATAGTAGGGATTTTTAGTAAATCTACCAAGCATGGGCTCCTGTAATAAGAATGTGTAGTAGCAAATGACTTACCTAGCTTTAGAAAAAAGGAAAAAAGGAGATTTCATCATCAAGTCTTTAGAGTATATTTTCAGTTAAACAATACCTAGCTACCAGTATGGAGATAAATTGAGACCTAATGAAAAGGATTCGGCGAAAGGCTGGTTGTGTCAGAATAAGCTGGTAAATGATTTTTTGCCCAAACAAGTGATGCATGTTTAATAAATCTAGAATTCAACAAATGTTTATTTTCCTAGATGTCAGTTATAATTGATGTACTCCATGTTAGCCTGGAGAAGACAGTACTTAAGACGTAGAATATAAAAAGGAATGGCTAGAAAGTGGATAAGTAATTATACTAGAAGAATAGTTTCTGGATTGAAGGGATAATATTAGTGATGAGCCTTGAAATAAGTCTTCTGTGTTTCATTAATGACCTAAGCAAAAAAACTAGGGGTGGGAATAAGGTCCCCGTTCAGCCACATAACCTCGGATATCTGTGGTGTATCTGTCTCCAGACCAGCGGAGAGCTGGTCTGTGCAGCCAAGGGAGTCATGTCATCACACCAAGCATGAGAGTTAAACAACCAGCAATAGCAGTGGAGGAAATGTTCTCAAGTACATTAGTCGGTTTATGAAAATAATAATATATTACAGTGAAAAAGCGAGTAAAATCCGTTAGTAAAAACTCTGGATGAGGCAGGTGACCTAGCAACAAAGGCCACAAACTGGCATAGATGTGCATTGTCTTCTTTGCTTATGTCCTCCCTGGTAAGGTCTGTGTGTTGTTTGCCTCAGGCGTTTGCGTAACAGGGAGTCTAGCTGGACTAGATGGCCCAGGGATCCTTTCTAGTCCCATGTTTTGATTGCGTGGTGGTACAGAAAACATCATTTTTAAAGGCAGCTATCAGTGGACTGGGAACTGTTGGCAGAGAATGTGTTCTATAGACTTTCCACCTTTTGGGGAGCAAAGGCTCTTCTGAGCAAGGGAGATGGGTGAAGTCAGTCACAAACTGTTAGAGCTCATAGAAAAGAAAAGGATGCCCACATGCCTTTTTAGGGTCAACCTAGCTTACTTAGTCCATTCTAAACAGGTAGAAAAGCAGCGTCATTTAAAAAACTTTATACTGCTTATTTTGGAATCTGGTGCTAGCATTGGTTTGGATCAGCTTTGTAAATGTATGTGTTTGAGTTGATTCTTCATCTCAGCATGGCAAAGTGTGTACTCTTCATAATCGGACATTCTTACACTTTCTTAATGTATTCCAAACTCTGCACATCCACTCAGGTGTGTAGGAAAAAAAAAAAAAAAAGTAGTGCTTGATTTGTGTCAAACCGCTGGTGTTTCCTTTGACTGGTGCCTTTGACTGGTGCCTTTGACTGTCAGACTTGGCTATAAAAGTTGATCCTAGTGTGTCTATCTGCAAGGTCCTCTCCCTGGTACTAAACCCCAACCTTGTAACACTTAGGCACAGCAAATTAAGTAAGGGCAGAGTGTTGCTTTAATCTTAAAATTCCTTTGCCTCTCATGACTTTTAAACAAAATTTGCATTAGTTTAACACTCTGTACTTGCACAAACTTCATGTGTTCTTTTATTCAATGTTGAGAAACATCAAATAAATTGGGAAAAAATATCATAATAATAAGCTTTTAGAATCTTTTTGGGATTCTCTTCTAAGTATATGAAAAGCAAGTTTGTAGGGAAAGGTAATACTTTCATTTTACCAACCAAAACATTTGGGACAGATTGTCTCACTCATACCAACATATCTTGCTGCAACAATGCACCATGCTGCTGTCTAGAGAGGATTTTTATGGCATGATCATAGTATAGAGCCACTGCATGTAGTTCTGCATCTCTGCTTTTGCAAGACCTGACAAGACTAAAACAGTTCTAATTCCAGACTGGATCTGGGATCTGCCCAACTCAGCAGTTTGGTAGGTGTCCGCTGATGCTGTCGGGGGATCTATAAATGAGAGTGGCCGAAGCATGGTATTTCAGCCATCTGTAGTCTCTCCCCTCCTGAGGAAACAAGACATGACTGGAGACATTAGAAACAGTTGGCTGGAATACACCTACCCATCCCTTTTTGTCTTTTGGGGTTGGCAACAATGTCTAAATGTGCACCTAAATGTGCAACAACTTATAGACTGGAGTGCAATTTGTACAAAAGACCACTCTTGTTCATAACTGTCCTACTTTAGCTGATGAGCCCAAAGTATATCAGACAAAGCAATACTCAAAACAATTTCCCACTACTTTAACTGCTTACTATTCCACTTTATACTATTCAAAATTTTATTTAAAATTTCTCTTTTGCTCTTCGAGTGCATCAAAACCCCAAACAAGAAGCTCTTTCAAATGAAGATAAAGGTTCTTTTATAAGAAACTGAGTTTTAAAAAATGCTACTTTCCTGAACTCAGATATTCCAGGACAGAATATATGTTTACAGGCACATTATGCAGGCATATGGAAGCACAATTTTAATGATTCATAAAGCTGCTGAGACCTTAATTGAGTAGCATTAAGGAGTTCAAGTTAATGATGTTAGCTTTCAGTTTAAACCTTAAGACTCAGAGGCTTATAATGATAGCTTTTGTGAAAACTCTTTATTGACGGTATTACCTGAAAGTGGAATACTTAAAAGCTACATTACATAAAAACGACATACTGTTTTATATGTGTGTGGAAGTAAAATGGCCTATAATGATTATTCATCTTTTGTAAGTTGGATTGATAATTTTTCTATGTATCTTTATCTCCCATTTCAGTTTATTTTCTTTAGGTTTTAACAAACTGCAAGGAAAACGCAGATTAAATGCCAGAGGTGGCTGAACAGAAAAATATTATGCAGTCAGTCTTAGGAAGAAGGCACCTTTATAACCTCTATTTTGGAAAGACTTTTCCTGTACTGTTCGCCTGTGAATGTGTTGTAGCTTGGGTTTAGTTTATTTTACTGAACATAATCATCCTCCAAGACACCTGCATTTTCAAGTGTCTCCTCCTTGTCTGTGTACAACACATTGTGTCCCATTTGTTTCCACCAGCTCTAACCAGGCTGCCATTAGTCATGTGCAATGAACACGAGGTGGGGAGGGCAGGGAGGTGGAGAGGGGAAGATGGTGCAAATTCTCAAGGCAAAACCAAAATGCTTTGCTCAGTGGGATTTCCCTTTAATCCAGGTCCCGATTACAAGGAGCTGGATGTTCACCTTCGGAGAATGGAGTCTGGTTTTGGCTTCAGGATCCTTGGAGGAGATGAGCCTGGACAGCCTGTGAGTATTTTTTCATGACTTTCCGTGTTAGAACTCTAAAATCCATGTAAAGTTCAAAAATATATTACTATATAGCTGAACCCAAATGAACATCATGTTAAGGTTATAAGTAAAAGGGCTTTTTTGTTCATCCATAGAAAGACAGGGTTCTCAGGCTGTCGACACCTGAAAGATGTCACAGCCAATGAAGCTAGAATCACCAGGAATTCACCAGTTCGAAACAGCGCATCACTCAGCCCTTTACAGAGGTGTAGCCCAGCATCTTTTCATCCTGACTTTCCAAGACTGTTTTAACTTTAAGCAGTAGATTTTAAAAATCAAATTATATAAAGCTATTCATAACTGTGTACAGTGTAGGCAAGCTATATATACGCATAGGTTTCAAAGGTACTATTCACAATGCAGTGTATTTCAAGAAACACGGGAGGCTCCACCAGGGAGCGATAGTGCATGTTTCGGGTTAGATGACAACATCCTGTGGTGCATCCAACATAACAAAGGTAGCTGTATACCTACCAGAAAGGAGACATCCCAATGCTAAAATTGATATTTACTGCAAAGCCAATACAGATTCATAATAGGTGAAAAATTAAAATAAAATAAAATTCTAAAATAAAATAAAATAATTTTTTAAATGTGTATTTTGGTAAAAAAGTGAAATATATGTATATAAATACAAAAATTAGGGGAGGGAAGGCAGAGTTAATACTCCTTCAGAATAACTTTGATGACATTACTGTGTTTTTTTAGGGAGAAGTAATGCCAAATTGATACTGATAACATTTTATTCTCTCAAACTTATATGTTCTGAGTCCTGTGTTTCTGCAGTGAACTACTTCCAAGGAAATATATAACTAGTTGATAGATGTATATATTCTGTATTCAGATTCATACAGAATAATACAGTTGTCATTCATGCATTAACATTAACCAACACATGGTTCTGAGAAACAAAGAAGTTTATCTATGTTAAAATAGTCAACATCTGTCAAAGTACTGATAAATTTTAATAGCTTGCTGATGCCTCTTGTAATAAGTAACAAACACACTGTGTTCTAAAAAAAAGATGTTTCACAAGTGCAGATTGAAACACAGAGACCTTATGTTAGACTAAATATCTTGGAATGGATTTGCAAAGCTAAGTAAGGTGCAGCAGTACAGAAGGACTTCAGTATCAAAACACTTTCACCATCTACACCTGCGGCGTGTCTGAATTCCCTCTGGCATCTTGCTTCTGCCATGGATCTTGTCCCACTGCAAGGCCACTGAGCTGCCATCTTCACACTCTCCAGCTAAGCATTTTTCCTGTCTTCTCTGGATGACCCAGTCAACATGCATTCCCAAAGCTTGTCTACTCAATGAAGCCAAAAAGGAAATCTATTAGGAGTTAGAGGAAATGGTCCATTTTATCCTGCAAAGAACTGACGCCAATGGAAGATTTGGAAATCTCTCTCTACCTGTTTTAGACTGTAGCATCTAGTGGCACTTCCCACCTCCCAGGAAAGTGCCCCTGGCTACAAGGATGCTCAGTAGTCTGTGAAAGAGTCTCTCTTGGTCTCTTCTTCAGTGCTTTTTTCATTACAAATGGATAATTAGGTAGCATCTGGGAGTGAGGGTTTGATTGGCTCTGCAGTTCGGAGGTTTATAACATTCTCAAGGGGAAAAGTGCAGCTCAGATGCCTCATCTAGAAGATGATTATTTATATAGAATGGAATTATTTCAACCTAAACGAGGGAGAGAAAACTGATTTAGAATATCTAATACTCTGAT
This sequence comes from Anser anser, assembly GCF_964211835.1. Taxonomy (NCBI): domain Eukaryota; kingdom Metazoa; phylum Chordata; class Aves; order Anseriformes; family Anatidae; genus Anser; species Anser anser. The sequence continues at coordinate 12,802,742 of NC_139720.1, forward strand.
GGTTAGGAATATTTGCTTGAGTTGCAAAAGACCTGAATCTATGTCTCTGCTCAAAAACACAGTAGCGTAAGAATTTGGAAACAAGTACTTTGCCTCCCAGTCATATGCATTATGCACTGAACTTTTATAGAGGAAGCAGCTCTTTCTAGTGGTTCTTTTTTCAGAAAAGGACTGACCTGGCTTTACTGTCTAGAGTCAAAAAAAGATTCATAGCTGGATACCATGTGGAGAGATAAGCACCTTGCTGTTTTTGAAGAGCAGGACTGAATGCTGCCTTCTGTGAACCACCTCCTAAGATGCTTCACTGTCCTACTGAACAATTGCTCTCAGCCTGCACTTAGCCTTAAGGTCACTGCCCTTATTTCAGGTCTTGCAAATACAAAAGTATTTCTCCCCCAGACGTATCAGTCTAACAGGATTTAGGTCTCCCCACAGACCATGTCTCAAAGCCCCCGGGAATGAAGGAGAACCTAGCTTAAGGCTGAGAAGCCGACAAGGCAAAAAGGTGCCTTAGCATTAGATAGTGCAGCACTGACCTTCTCAGCTCTCACTCCCTCTTTGTTGCCCATCTACTTGATTCTCTGCTCACTTTCATCCCTAGTAAAGAAGACAGACAGACTCTACTTTAAAAAATACATAAATAAATAAAAATAAAAATAAATATATATATATAAAAAAAAAGAAACTAGTTTGTATTCAAAATACAAGAGCTTTTACCTCTGTTTTCTCTCCTCCACTGCTTCCCAGCTCCCCCATGGACAGCCCACCCACAGACTTCTATTCCTTTCACCTCCAGAAAAGGAGAGGCAGTTTCTGCCTGTCCTCCAAACCCCTGCATTTCCTGTGAAACAAGAACTGAGACACTTTGAAATGTTTGTTTCAGCTCTCCTGCTGTGCAGTCAGGTAACACAGGACAAAAAGAAGCTTTCACTGGCTTTTGTCTTTGTGGTTTGGTTCCTAAAAAGGAGTATAGATTCTTCAGTGTAAGGCAATAAGTTTCTCAAAGAAGCAGAATCCACATAAAGTTTTTCAAAACAATTATACTGACACTATAGAGGGACTGTAACATAGTTCCTTCTAGTTATATCAGCTACCTGGACCTTACAAAGCGAAAGCGATGTTGGAGTAATCTATTTTCCATATTTCTAGGCACAAAGTTTCTTTTCCAAAGGAGCGACTCACATTTATCAAAGTATTTCAAATTGCTGTCCCAAGATGGGGAAGTATTATTTCGATTCTTTTTATGGTCAATGCCAAGAAGCAGACATTTCTAAGACATAACAGAGATCCATTGAGCAAAGAGTTAGGATAATGCAGACCATACATTAGGAGCTCCTGTTTTTAGCAGTGATCAAAGAAAGAGTTCGGATTATTAGCTTGGATTTAGACAACGCAGACATTTAAAATTAGGTGAGATGAATTACACCTCTTACATCTATTTCTTAAATTTTACTGTCCCTGTGAAGCTACTGTGTTATAATGAAACCAAAACACAAATTCAAATACTTAGCAAGAGTCACAAATAAATTAAATATCAAAACAGAGATTAACAAGCATGAGTTAATAAAATCCAGACTTTGGTTTCAGATTATGCTCTGTCACAGTCTTCCTAGATTGTGCCGGTTTTGTTCAAGAGTCAATTCCATCAGTGAGATGAGTAACACAATCACATTCCACTGTGGACATTGGAAAGATCAGCAATAATTACGTAATTTGTCAAAACTAGAAGGAGTTTTTACACTTTGCAGTAGATACTGATGATCTACCTAGCCGTGAGCAGCCATTGTGTTTCTTTAAAGTTTAAAGATGCACAAATTGTTCAATACTTTGGCAGCCTAGAATCAATTATAAAGAAACTGCAAATGCCCAAAGGAGGAAGTTAGCCCCTACAATCGCAAAAGCTAAAGAAGGCTACCACACATCTCTTTCCAAGACAACTAGAAGAAATCTTACTCATATGAGATGCAAAAATATAAAGGTTTTGAGGATACTTTCTGGAGATCTAGCTAAACTTGGCTTTGGATAGCTCTTTTACTCTCCAGTGAAGGAGCAGAAATACATATTTCATAGCTGGATTTTGTACAAAGAATTTTCCAAAGCTTTGAGGCATATTCTTTCAATGTTTGAAGAGCAGAATAGAGAATCTGAAAGAACATCTCTGGGAACTCAGTCTGGTACTGCTTAACAGGAACCCAGAAACACCAGGAAGCAGGAAAATGCTGCATCTTGCTCTCTCTTTGCTACATTTTCTAAGCAAAAGTGAGCCAAAGGGAGGAGAGAAAATGGGGAAAATTCTTCAGGCTCCTTGTGGGGAGTTTCATTTAAACACTCTGCTGGGGGGCTTCCAACTCTGCAGCTGAGACCACAAAAAAACAAGACCACCTGCATGGCTACAACATCTAGCCTTTCAGTTCTTCATGAAAAGCAGTATGTGATGGCTTTTATCTTTTATTATTTAAAACGGATTGTCACACGGCGTGTCATATCCATCATTCTGTGCTCACTCTAACACTGAATGGGAGAAAAGAAAATTTGGAACACGCTCTGTGAATGCTTTAATATTCTTTCAAAGAAAGCAGGTTTTGTTTGAATCAATCTTGACTGTTCTACCAGTTATTCCACGGGGAAAATATATATGTCTTCTTCTAATAAATTATGTGAATTTATGTGCATAGAAAGTGAAGAAAGTCATTAAAAGGTTCTGAACAGATTTTTTACTAGTTTATATATCCCATACAAATTACATTTAAATGTCGATTTGGGAAAACAACATCTGCACAGAGTAAGCTGACATTTTTCCACTTTTTACATTTTGCTAATCAGTTACTACCTGTACAATTATTCATTATGAGTAATAACATTTGATATAGCACCCTTTTTTTCCCCACTAAAGAGCCACAAAGCAAACTTTATGTGTGGGGTCATTTCCACCACTAACCTCAAGTGTATCATTCCAGGTGCTTACATTGTGCACCAATGAGTAGTCTATGACTAATTAATTTTAAGTCAAGAGGACCTTTACATGGAATTAATCTGTATAGATTTTCTGCAAAATGTAGGGTATCTAAAGTCATTGCCCCTTACAGTTAAATTGTCTTGATTTGACTATAACAGGTAGATAATCCTTAGATTGGGATTTTACCTTCTCACCAAAGATAAGAGAATATCTTCAATCACACCCACAGAGCAGGAACACGGCTTTCAGATGCACACAGATCTCTTCACTTGCACTGAGTCACGAACTAAATTTCAACAGAAAGGGAAAATCACTACAGCATTCATGGGGAAAAAATGGGAGGCTACATATGTCTGTGCACGCAGTATATGTATGTCAGGGTTTTGTTCCTTTGCCACCCTAGATCCTCATAGGAGCAGTAATTGCGATGGGCTCAGCAGACAGAGACGGCCGTCTCCACCCTGGTGATGAACTGGTGTATGTAGATGGGATTCCAGTGGCCGGCAAAACCCACCGATACGTGATTGACCTTATGCATAACGCTGCCCGAAATGGGCAGGTGAACCTTACTGTGAGGAGAAAGGTGCTACCCACAGGTGAGTGAAGAAGACTGGGAAGAACAGAGCTCAGTGCTGTCAGCACAAACAGGTGCTGACAAATTTAATGTTTTTTTTTTTTTTTTGTAATTTGAAGAAAAATAATTGTAAATATGTTTCCCTCATTTATGTGATAAAAGTGCTACAGCTGAGTGTTGCTTCCCTCAGAAGTGGGTATCACATTGGCAGCCCTGGTGTGGTGACCATGAATGCTCTGGGTTTGTTCCATGCTGTCCTGCTCTGTGCTGTCTCCTCTTGTCTCCTTCTGGGACAAAATGTTTGCATTTGGTTAAAACTGTTAAAGCTGACTGTGTGAATAAGCATTTGGAGAAATTCTCAAAGCCTGTTAACTGTTTAGGGCAAGGATTCATTTCACTCTTGTATGTGTTAAAAGCCCATTTCTGGTCTCACTGATGTCATTTGGAGATTCACACACACACACACACACTGCAAGGCCAGCTGGATGAAAACTTTCTGTACGGCAGAAAAGGCTGCTAGGAACAGGGCCAGTTCCTCCTTTCACGCAGACATGTTCAGAAAATAAACCTAAAATAATATGAAGGATCTAAAGTAAATAACACCTTTAGACTAGCCTGGTGCGATTACTGGAAAACACACATACTTGGAAAAATGCGTGGCAGCATCTATTAAAGTTTTAACGGGAGAAGCTGCTGCTGTTCCCTTGAAACTTTTTCGTACACAAGGAAAGAGGTGTTATTAATAAGTTTTTTAGATTGGTGTGGTTAGTGCACTTCGCTGAGACACCAGAAATGAGCAAACCCCTGTTTCCAGCCTGTCCTCTCGTCAGCCTCCCTGTGCCTTAGATCCGCTGTCGCTGCCTGAGCTGCTCCCCTTCGCTCTCCTGCCAAAAAGCCACCCCACAGCCATCCCCGTGTCCTCAGTGCTCCCCTCCCCATTGCAGCCCCCCCATTCCGCTCCCGCGGGACTGACTTTCTTCTGTTACTGACTCCAGAGCCCTCCAGCCAGAAAGGGCCCCCTCCACCCGGCGCGACGCCCCCTCGCAGCTCCCCCAGCGCTAGGAAAATGGCCAATAACCAAGGTAATACGCCGAGCGTTTCGACTTAGGGCCTTGCCCGGCTCTGCCGGCGGTAGGCACAATTAGTAACAGCGAGGGGCAGCACCGAAGGGATGTCAGCCCTCACTGCTGCTCATTACATGTTAAGTACGAGGGTCTATGAGACACGCGGGTCCCCCGGCACGCAAAATCGAACAAGCTGCTAAAACACCTGGAGTTATTCTTAGGCCCTGAGAGTGCCACGCTGGGGAGTATCGCGTGTAACTCATTAATGTTTAAGCATTTCTGGAGCTGAACAGGATTTTAATTTTATGTCTTACAACACGAGCTTTGTGGGAGAATTTTAAAATGAGTGATGTGGGGCATAACTGCAAAATGCTGTACTAGCACGTCAAGCCCGATCAATTCAGCATGAATGTGAGCAGCAGAGGGAAACAAGGCTGCCCTCATCCTCCTGGCGGCCGGTGTCCGTGTTTTACCCAGCCCTGGCCTGGGACCACCGCTCCGCAGACACTCACCCCAGCCTGGGACTGATAGACACCACTAGCAAGCTCTGAAAAACAATTTGGTTAGGAAAATGTGGTTACCTCAGAACAACGAGGATTAAAATGCCATTTCTCCACAGGCAGAAGCAAAATGTAATTTTTCTGATGAATATCTATCGCAAAATTGACAATCAAATAGCTGTTTAAACTTTTTCTCCTTTATCTTTCTTCTACTGTACTTAACGGCATTCAGTTGCATTCATTTATGGTCAAGCCAGCTCTTGGTCATTCTGCAGGGTAAGATAATTTCCTTTCTGTTGCAGCCATACTGTCACAAAGGGTATCCAGCTGTCTGAAACATGACAGCCAGAAAATGAGATCTCTCTTGTCACTGACTATGGCATTTAGTTGCAGATTTGGTTCAATAACTCGTGGAGATTTTCAATTCTAACACAGGAGTATAATAATTGTTTGTTTTTCTTCCTCTTTATTCTCTCTAATCACTTTATTTCATAGTTGCACAAGGACTCCTAAAGGACACACCTGACTGAGAAAGCAACAGTCTGGACTTGGATGTTGTTTATTTTATTAACATATACACACTGAAGGTCTAATTTGCAAGCTCCCTTCCTAGGATGCATGTGTGCATGCGTAAGCTCTGCACATTTTCAGCAGAGCCACTCTCATCATGGTGAAGAGAAAAATTGCTTACATTTATCTTAGAGTTCTGTATTAAAAATGTCAATAAATAATGATTTGTGTAAACTTAGATCTGCAAGGAATATTATTTTTTTTTCCATCTGGAAGTGTAACTTTACTGTTTCCAATTGCCCAAATGCTTGTACTAAAAAAGTGCTTATTCCCACAAGATTTAAGTTGCTCCCTATTTTCGCTACTATAAGGCAGCAGTAAAGTGTGGATGGCCCCCATTGTCACTTTCCAACTCATCACATAAGAGCATCTTCAAAACCTTTAAATGAGTACTGCTCCTGTGATGAAACCCATAGAAAAACTCTTTGTGATTTTTTTTTTCCTTGTATAACTGCTCTGTTCCATAAATGTCTTTTGAGCATGCTAATCAATTTGTAAGAAAGACATTATGCAGCTAATGCTAATTAGTCTATGTTAGCTGCCTGCTTAAATTCTTTTAATCCAAACACAAATAATTTTATATTGGATTAGACGGTCACATTTTCCTCTTGATGACAGATCAACCAGCAGGCAAGGGAATAGTGCTTGGTAACATTTTTGCAATCCAGATAGTCACTGTTTCTTAGTTTCCTTTCCGTTAGACAGCTTAGCACTGAGTGTTCATGCTTGTTTTATCTGATTGCCCTTGAAAGCTTTGCATAATTGTGTAGATTCCTGTCTCTCTGCATCTATTACAGCTCCTAGCTTAATACTTGCGGTAGTCTGGGCCATAGACAGTCAAGTGTATTCATGTTGCATTAGCAAATGTACTGTAAGTCAGAGATCCACTGAGCAAGCCAGTCTGTAATACTGGTATGACTTATATTTTAGGAGAACCATGCCCAGAGAATGGCAGAAGCCCAGGCTCGGTGTCCACGCACCACAGTTCTCCAAGAAGTGACTACGCAACTTATGCTAACAGCAATCACGCTGTCTCTAGCAGCAATGCTACACCCCCCGAGGGCTTTACTTCTCACAGCTTGCAAACCAGCGACGTCGTGATCCACCGCAAGGAGAATGAAGGTTTTGGCTTTGTAATCATCAGCTCCCTGAACAGGCCTGAGTCTGGGTCCACAATAAGTAAGTAAATCATGTTTTTCAGCCCTTATTTTTCCAAGTTTGCCCAAGTAAAAAAAAAAAAAAAAAATGTAATTTAAACCTGACAACTGCTATTTAATCGCTGCACTGATTAAAGCTGAAGGGGCTCTCAAGGTTGCTTCCAGGGGCACTGTTTGTCTGCTGTGTCAATACAAACCCAAAGGCTATCCAGCCTCTAAGGCACTGTTTCACCCATGCACAACAAAATTCACCTACAAAGTAGGTTTTCTCTGTTCCTGTATACCAAAGAGACAGTGGAGAGGTAACCACCAGAGATATGTGAATAAATCATTCACTCACATGCAATTGAATTACTTTTTTTTTTTTTTTGTCAAGGTGAAGTTCAAGAAATTGAAATAAAAGCTGAGATCTCAGCAAACCCCACGACTGCACCTGTCCAGTTAGGGACACTGCAGAATCAACTGGACAACAGGGAAGCTGGTCAGACAGAGGTGCAGGAAGGCTGATTTCTTTAACTGGCTGGATGGTAGATAGTATTGAAGTTACCACTGAGTACGGGCATGATGAATACAGTGGTAAAATCAGATATCAAGGATTATAGCTCACTTTTATGTTTGCTGGGGCTCTACTTCTTTGCTTTGATATCTGCATCTGGCACCATTTGAGATGCCCAGATACATCCAGGGAGAGGGCAGACAGGTGTGACAGAGGACCTGCAGTCCTATCTAGTGCCACCTACAGGTACAGGGGCACCCTTGAGTGTTTTAAATGGCACTGGAAAATTATAATTTAACTGAGTGGAGCCCCTTGGGAGTGGGAGGCATAAAAAGCTTTGAAAAGATACACATCTCCTACCAAATCCATCTGAAACTGTGAGTACTAGCCACTTCTGAAAAATCAAGACAAGTGAGAACATTTGTCATTTTGCATATTACAGCCTAATGCAATCCTTTCTTGCATTTAAAATATGTTTTGAAGAAACTGTTCTTTAGCCCAAAACAGTTTCCTGAGGAAATAAAATAACAATTTCTACTTTCAGGGCCACATTTCGCTCTTATGCATTCATAAGAGAAAAGCAAAGAAGAAAGTACTGGAAAGCCATATCTCACAAGAGCAAATGATCTCAGAAAACTTTTCAATACTTTATGACCATGCAGATATTTAGAGTTCTTTTCATATTACCTCAGCTGAATTTCAAAATTCTATGATTGCCAGAATTAATATTGCAACAAAGCCATGGATAATTAGCCACTTGAGACTCTAAGTTTTCACTTTCTTGAATATAATAGCCAATTGGAAGTTCTCTGCAAAAGATCAGATGGAAAAAATAAATCATAGAGAACATTGAAATACAAACATTAATCAGTTAAGCTAGCCGTGATTTTTTTGAGAAAATTATATCACAGGATTTGAGGCTGGGGAAGATGAAGAGGGAAAGAGCAGAGGAAGACAATATGCCCAAACAACCGAAAGTTCTGTGACCGGAGTGCTCTGCAGGATGTAACAGACACAGGTTCAAGATCCTGCTTTCCTCCCACCCACCAAAATATTCTTTTCTTTCCCACTGCTACATAGGTAGTCACTGTTGAACCTTAGCTGAGAACCTCCAATAGTAACTGAAAATGGCAGTCTGCTGTGGAAGTGACAAGCAAATTTATTCAAATAATAACTGCACTGAATTTCAGTGATCCCAAGAACCACCCAAATCCTAAGTTTAAAACAACAGCAATGAACTAAAAAAGGACATTTGCTGTAAACAGTGACAGAATAGAGAAGAAAATACCATTTCTGTGTGAATTCTGTTCCAAAAATATAAGAGAAAAAATAAGCTGAAAATGACATAATCTGTCAGCAGGAATAAAAATAGGCTAAAAGTCATTGGCCTTTTGAATGTTAAGGGAGGTTCATTTTTCTTCCCTAATATTTATTTGGGTTAAGTAATTTGGGATGTAATAACAAAAGCACAGCCAGTAGATTAAGGGGAAATGACTATCCCCCTTCACACAACACTCATTAGATTCCATCTAGATCATGGCATCCAAGTTTCAAGCCCTTTGGTACTAGATAACATAAACGAGCAAGTTCAGCAGCAGCTACTGAGACTTCCTGAGGTCCTTCCAGCTGGAATTAATGTAAAATCCTTTGATTAAAATGCACAGTCAGATGCAGAAAGCATACTAACAGCAGGTAAGTATCAACTGGGCATAGGATGTATAATATCAAAAATATAACTTACATCAATATCAGAATATGGATCTGCATGGCACCATGTCAAGTATCTTGGTAGTCACTTGCTTCTTGTAACATTAGTGTATTAATTTGGTGAAATGCTGTGCTGTAGTTCCAGTGTTTCTGGTTTCAGAGGCACTTGTTGACAGCTTACGTATCCCCATGTGTGCTGTGTAGATATACCCTAAACATATGCAGTTAACATGACATTAACATAACATAAACATTAATATAGAAATTGCAAAGCAACTCTGCAAGAATCAAAATGGGCAAAAAAGGTCAGAAAAGGGAATATCTTGTAGTGCAAGGTACTGATATGCACAGCATAGCCTGAAAAGTCATCTCACTGGGAACATCTTCAGGGCAAAGAGAAGAAGCATTCATTTGATTTAAGAATGTTTATTTTGATATCTTTATTCCTTTCTCTACTTTCTTGTCAAAGTAAAAGACTTGAGGACTTGGAAGCGCTAAGTATCAGCTTTGCTTTTACTCAAGAAGGTAATTAATCATGCACTGAAAATATTTTCCTCATTCTCACACACTTTTATAATCAACTAATTGCAACAGCTCTTGCTCAGTACAGAAGTGTGAACCTTGTGTCACTAGGAGCTTGAGCTGCAAGCACTGGTGCAGTCAGTCCGAGCTCCTACCAGCATCAGACCCACAGGCTTGTGGGTTTGCTGCCTTGCAGTTGGCCCAGAGCTCGAGGATACACAAAAGCTCAGCCTCTGGGTGTCTGCCTGGTGTGTTATAATCAGGATGTCATTCTTCCTCCGAGACCTACAGACTTGGTCATCTTTACTCTTGACAAGCTTTGCAAGGGGTTCGAGTTGTCACTGTTGATTTACAGGCTTGCCTTTGCTTTGCAGAAATTTTCAAAATACTAAAAGCATATTTTTACCCTTGATGCAGATAACTAATAAGGACGTTATTAGGTAATGGATTATTTTCTCACATTTTGTGATAGGCAGCACTGTAGCTGTCATTTTAATAAATTATAATTACATAGCTGGGAGCCAGCCTTTACATCTGGACACAATTTTGACTCACTGGTGCTTGCTTCAGCATCCAATTCTTGTGGCTCTTTTCTCATCCTTTGTTCTATAGTGACAGAAATTTCATATCCCCTTTGTCAGAGCATTACTTGGCATGTTCTTTAATTCGGCACAGGATTATCTTGCACCAAACTAGAATTCTGATGTGGGGCAGATCAGGAGTGGAGAACGAGTGACAAGGATTGAATGAAGAGATTTCACAGGGCAAAGCAAGGGCATAGACAAGGTCATCCATGCTTTAAAATTATATCTGCAAAAGAAGATGAAGTGTATAAATAAAGAACTGTGTTTGAGTGGTACATCTAGGAGCAAGTCACCTCGCCCAGTGCAGAGCCCCGAGGATCTTAGAGCCGTAAGAGATTAAAAACCAGAAATTCACCTGGCCAGGCTCCTGGCCTGTTCCTAATGAAAGGATTAACTTCCACTGCCCCTAAAACAGTTTATCACACTTTCCCCTAGACCCTGTCCCAAGATTAAAGGGTGCCTTATCTCCCATTCCTTCACCAGATGGGCCACCTAAATTTGACCTTACTCCTTGCTTTCTATTGCTAGGCAGGCTACACATAGTTTATCAAAATTTTGTCAGCTCCAGTGGTATTCCTGTAAAGAATTCAGTGTCACATGCCCAGCTGAATGCCTAGAAGCTATAAACTCCAGTTTTTCACTTTCAGTTTGGCATGGATCCCAATGGCTGTAGCCTCAGGGCTCTGTGGAAGTCTTCACAGGCTCTGTGGCTGGGCTGGAGGCCTCAGTGGCTACACTGAACAAACTGGCCTATTACTGAAGTCCCACTCTGAGGAATACTTTTATGCTTCTCCCAGTAAAAATATCCCCAACTCGTGTGGTCCTGAAAGGCAGGGGTCCCCAGTATCCTGCCACAAGCATTGTGGGAGACTATGGAGGTGCAGCTATGTCTAAGGTGGCATTGTCTAACATGACAGTATTGTCGTATTGCAGGTAAAATTACAGAAACTCAATTAATTAATATACATGTTGAATTACATTTAGAATAATACTTAATAGTGTGTGTCCTCTGTGGTAAAACTACGTGTTTGTGGAGCTTTCTAGGGTATCACGATAAGTTCACTATCTGCATCCCACAAAAAGCACTTGGAGTCAGCTGGAAATTGCCAAAAGATCTCCCATTGAATTTGTTCTTGAGCTTTATGGAATACACTTGTCCCTACCAATTTCATATCATCCTACTGCTTTTACTTTGTTTGGGATGCAGGTCCTTGCAGGGAGAGAACTTGTGAGCCACTGTAAATCTCTGAACACCCTAATTTCTGTAGAAAAGAAGCATGTGCTCTAAACTAATGTTGTTAACTGAAAACTGCCAGTGAAATGGGAAAATTGGCAATATCGCAATGGATCTTACCATAACAGGTGTTGGCATTTAGCACAATTATAAATTGAATATATATATATACACATATATATATTATATAAAAAATAATTTAAATTTAATTTAAATTAATCAATAATAAATAATCAAAAAAATAAAATAAAAATAATCAATAAACATTAAAAAAGGCAGAAGGCTGTGCATACTTTTTGGATGGATGGATACATGGACTTAAAAAAAAAAAAGCCTAATGAAATAAGTTTCTCTCATTTCTCAAAACATTGTTTTAACTAAAAACCTCAAATCCAAGATAAGCTCCTGTTGACTGCAGAAAACAGAGTTCTGAAATAAGGCCCATTCAGCTCCAGAGTTTCTTTGAACTCCTTGCAGTTTAGTGATAAAAACCAGCTTACTGATCAGTGATAACTGTGTGATCTGAGACAGTTATTTGTGCTGCAATTTAACCCATGCTTCTTCCTGAGTAAGAAAGTGCCTGGGGACACAATTTTCTGTGATCAACCTGCACATTCTAAAGAAAACAGCTTTGGAAATTAGGATATCCATCTACTCCAGCTTGCAGCACTTTGGAACAGAGCAGTGAAAAAACACCTGCAACATGAGTCTTCTGTGGAACATGGTTGTGACTTGGGGGCAAAGGATCTGGTTTCTCATTTCTGCTTGGCTTTGATATTCAGGCTTGAGCTGTCCTTCTGTCCCTTCAGCTTCAAAAAGACACATTCTAATGTTGGTTTGGTCTTTGGTTGGTTTTTGTTTTGGTTTTGTGGTGTTTTTTTGTTTGTTTGTTTGTTTTGTTTTAACTGATATTGTAATTTGGAGCTGAAAGACATTGTTTCATGAGTCACTTTTTCAAATCAATATATACAATTTAGGACGTGAAAGCATGGCACAAAGCTGTACCAGGGGAGGTCCAGTCTGGATATTAGGAAAAAAATGTTTACTGTGAGGGTGGTCAAACACTGCAACAAGCTTCCTAGCGAGGTGGTTGATGCCCCATGCCTGTCATTGTTCAAGAGGCATTTGGATAATGCCCTCAATAACATGCTTTAACTTGTGGCTAGCTCTGAAGTGGTCAGGCAGTGGGACTTTGGAGGTCCCTTCCAACTGAACTATTCTAATTCATAATAATAAAATAACCTTAAGAGATAAAAGAGGTCTTTTTTATATCACTGAAAGCACATTGCTGCAGACTGGAGGCATGAATTACTCAATTGGCTATCTGATGTTTTGGACAATAAAGTATGGAGGTTCTTAGCCACGCCAGTTCTCTCTCTAGGTGAATCTTATCCTCCAGTTTATTCATAAATAGGTTATTCGGACCTAGTGGGGCTGATCATGTGTTTTCAAAGATGAAACAGTGCAAGCTTTATTAGCAGAAACCTAGGGAATCAAGGTAATCAAGGTTTTGCTAATGATTTTACGGAGCCAGGACTCCATTGATGACAAGCCTGAATTATGTATCTAATTTCCATCAATTTTTTTTGCTGCCTAATTTTTATTAGGTCTTCAGATTTCTAAGTTATGTGCACTCTTTCACACCTAGCTTCTTATGCCTGTAACAAAACCATGCTATGTAAGTAAATATGTTCTGTATCAGCACACAATGGGATGTTTCAGTTCATAGGTTCATTCAACTTATAAACAAAAGGGACTATAGTTATTTGCCAGTAGGCAGCATGCCACAGGTGTTTTGTTTTTGTTTTTCTCCAAATGAGTATGACATACCAAAAATCGTAAATTTCAGGAACATATTTTATCTTGATTCTAAGATTAGCTTTGACAGAAGCTCTACTGTATACAAGTTTCCCACATTTCAGATTCTTCAGGAGCAATGAAACTACCAATGTTTACATTTAATATATTCTTCCAATTAAAACTTGATATGCTGGAGCCTGCTGGTTGAATGAAAACTCTTGCACCTTTTGAGAATTGAGGACATAATAAATATTCATGTGATCAGCTGTATAACATTGAAAAGGACAGCTGGCTCAGGAAGGTTCACTTGCTTGGTTTACTATCTATATCTGCTAACATTAAAAAAGATCACAAGAATTTATCTGCCAGAGGGTTTAATAGATAAAGTACAGGTCTGATTTTTTCCCCCCTTAACTGATCATTTTTGATGTTTTGTTACTACATAGTGCAAAAACAGGAAAGTTACTCTTTTCTAAATATAGTCTCAACAGTTATAACTAAAATAACTGAATAAAGAATATTCTAGATGCCAAACAGAAAAGCATTATTTCATGTTAACATTTTGTTAGAACCAACTATTTCTAGGTTATATGTCTCACAAGTGAGGAGAAATCATTTTTATTTCAAAAAAATAAAAAAGTAAAAAGCAACTGGCTGACAGAAATACACAGTGTTAGAAGCAGTATTTGTATTCAGCAGCTGCTCTGGCTTTGTGTAGAGGTGACCCAGGCATATGGACCCTCAGGTGTAAAGCCACAGAATTCACTCTTTCTTTTCTAAGATGTAAAGGTGTGGAAAGGATGTTAATTTGGATCAGTGAAAGTGGGCAATTTTGTAAAATAAAAATATTAATATACATACAAATCAGCTAGTTAATGAAAGCAGACCTTACCCACTTCCTAAATGCAAAGATTTTTTTTTTTAATCATTTTGTATCTTCATTATTTAATTTAATCTCTCTTTTGATTATGAGCTTAGAGCTGATCATTGCACAATTAACCACCTTCTGGGAAAGCATCAGCTGCTAGGTGCAAACGTTGGGTCAGACTACATTCCTGACAAAAGTGCTTTAAACATCTGAGGGAGATTTAGGGAGCGAGCATGGTGGCTTCAAAAATCTTAGAAGTTTAGGTGCTCTCAAGATTCCAGCCTCCCTGAAGTGACAATTTTTTATAAAACACACTGTAGAAAAAATTAGATCCCATCACGAGATCCATTGTTAGGAACTACTCCTGCAGTACTGCTGTTCTCTACTAGGTCCTTTGCATCTAGGATTATGACTATGGTCTTGGAAGAATTATTTTTTCTTAAGTTAGATATTCATACGCATCATTCAAAAGTATCACTTTTTGGATCACTTGATGGTATTAGGAAAAAAAAAATCTATATATCTAGTTTGAAGATCTGAATGTTTTATATACATATAAGTAGTAGCTGATTAATTTCCCATATTTTCAACAATAAGTCTGTATAAATCACTGTTTACCACAATATTTTCCCTTGCAGTCTCATTCACTGTGTAGCCTGAGAGAACTAAGAAATTAATTGTCCTACAAAGGGCCATCTTATCTTCTGTGCTCTCTCTTAGCTTGAATAATAGGATTCTTGAAAAAAAAAAAAATCCAAATGTATATGTATATATAATAATCCAAATGTATCCAGTATAGCCTGCCCATCTTAAATGCTGCTCAGGTACCCCTGTTTTGAAATAAATGGATCAAATTCTCTGCAGAGTCTAATGCAGGTACATGCTGCCATTGTTCAAATTGTATACGCTTGGAGAACAGCTTGTGGTGAAATCTGAAAAAAGGTCTGAATAAATTTGTAAGATATTTTAAAGCCCAGTGGAGTCATTTATCACCAGTCAAGTGATGGGGGACTTCCGTTAAAAGGTTACATTATTTATTACTCTGCTCAGATAAAAATAAACCACTGGAGATGCAATATAAGAGAAGATCTGATGTGTTAATAAAGCCCTAATGAAATGCCAGACTTGGGAAGAGGCTTCCCAGGAACCAATCTGCAATGCTGCAAGGGACCAATGGGCCGCGCAGCTCCACGCTGTCCTCAGCTTTCCCAACCACAGGTTTTGGATTTAATCGGCAGTGGAGCTAGCTCCTATGCATTTGTCTAATCCCCTTTAATCTATCCATGCTCCTGGCCATCCAGGAGATTGTTCCAAGTTCTCTTGTCCAAGTTCATTGACGATACAGTCCAAGTTCATTGAACAGAGTCTTATTTCTGCTTCTGACTGCCACGCTGTCTTTCTCTCAATCTTTGCCTCTTCCGTGCTATGTTTTTGAGATGAGGATACTGGATCTATCAGCAATAGGTGCTGGTATCTACTTTAGGTGCGCAATATAGGTGCAATATCTACTTTAGGTGCTCAATAATAAACAAGCAATACTTTGTTTCATTTGCTATTCTTTTCCTAACTCTTAAAATTCTATTTACTGTTCCATTGAGTTTATGTTTTTAGAGAAGTAGACACACTTCTTACAAGATCTCCTAGGTAGTAATAATTAATTTAGGACTCATCCCTGCTTAAGTTTAGCCAGGGTTATTTTTTCTCCATGTACATCGTTTTACATCTCTAACCATGAGATCCTGTCTGTCACTTCACTCAGCCCACTCGGTACTGCCACTTTTACAGCATTTCCATGCCAGTTTTAGATGTAACCGTTCTGAATGATAAAAAATCTCCACTGTGGAAATTCACAGTTCTTTTCTACCTTTGTTCCTTAGCTTTTACCTTATTAATCCCCTGTGAGTAGATCTATCTTATCCCTTCACAGTTAGTATTCCATTTCCAAAGACTTTTAAAAATTAAGCTTTCTAACATAATAATATTCATATTTTCATAAACAACCGGCACATCAGATAACCTTAGAATCCCATTAGAAGCACACATGCCTGTAAATAAATCCTTAAATAAGGGTTCCCCTTCCAAGGCAGCAGGGAGCGTGCTGGCCAGGGTAACATAGCTTCAGAGGAGACCCAGGCAGAGCTCTGCCAGAGAGAGCAATCAGCGATGAGATGATCCCTGGGATGTTAATGCGAGGGAAGGAGTCCGAAAGCAAACTTTTCATATTATCTAGAAACACACAGAAACCAGCTTCTGCTGCATTTCTGTGGGTTTCAATAGTAATTCACCACATTTGTCCATGAAACCATGATATAACTTTCCAGTGGACTCCTTGCCAGACTCTGATAGAGTTGTTGGCTCCTTCAGCAAAAGCTTTCTACACCCTACAGCAGCAAAACCATGTGGCAACACATTGAACCCATATAGCCTCAAACGAGGAGCATTAAATCCTCAAAAAACAAAGTGCGGTAGAAAAGGTGCTTGACAGCTTTGTTCTGAAAGCCACCTACTGCTGATCCTTTCATAGCGCTGCAGGACAAAGTGCACTGACACTAAAACAGTTATTTACCTTCATCAGTCAGGCTAAGGCTGTTAGACTTAGGAGGAAGACAAAGGGGGAGAAAAATCCTCCTCTTTCCTCCATTTCAATTTCTCAGGATTTGGAGCTGAATCAGAGTCTCATGGCTCTCCCACCTCTAGCTCTGATTTTAGCAGACATCACAAACATGGACATCTGCTGTGTTCACTCATCAGGTGCAAGACGACCAACAAAAAATGTGCTGGGGGATTAACAGGATTTCCTGCCCTCCCTTCCCTCACTACTGAAGTTGTGTCCCTTAAAGAACTTAAGTTACTTAGGCTAACAGAAACATCTTCTTTAGGGTTTGCAATGGCAAGCATGGGAATTTTAGCTATAGCATCTCAGCCACAATGCTTCCCCTTCTTTCTTCATACTAAATTACTTGCTCTTTCATATAAGGCAGCCTCATTTTCTGATCTCTAATGATGTGTTGTACAGGCACAGAAATTTCAGACAGATCTTATTTTACATACCAGCAACAGCCACGGTTTAGTCTTAGCTGACATGATTTGATGTCGTGTTTTAAGAACTGATTTTGTGAAGGGCTCTGTGCAAATGTGAACTGTTTCACTGTCAAGTTGCTCTTTTACTTATTTGGGGAATCTAATCTGATATGTGTGTGTGGCAGTTATAGGTCTGCATCAAAAGCAAAATAAAATCAAATTTTGTACAAAGTTGGTCTAGTCATATTTAGTATATTTTAATGTATGGAATGGCTTCAGGCACTGCGACAAACTGGGTGTTTATTCCTAAGCAGCAAGACATTTCTGAAATAAACTAGCCATGTATATATTACTAAAGGCATAATTAAATTTATAGTCTTACCTGAACTACAAGATTAAAGAAGCATGCAATTTATGGTTTGCTTTTCAGAGCACTAATATTTTTAGTTCTCAGAAAATTTATTTTTAACACTGTAAACAACGCTTTCATCCATATTAGAAGCAAAAGTCACTTTGAGGTGTGCATATTGTGACTTTGCATGAGATGTGCAATCTGTGTTTGTCACCATCACCTTCAGGAAACATTTATCAGGGAACTGAGAAATTTGTTTTGTGGTGATTCTTCAGTGAGTATTCTGAACACATTCCTTGTTAGTGTTTTGCTTGATAATAGCATAGATAGCCTAGATATTTCCATGAAATGTGTGATTTATCTTTTGTTTTACTTTTTTGAAGTTCTCCTTAGATGTTAGAATTTTTAAGGATATAGTATTTTAAAGGGAAAAAAAATGCACTGCTCTAACACCAGTTAGAGGTGGACAGTGAGGCTGAACATCTTTGAGCTAAGTTTGCCAAGACTAAAGTGTGGAATTATTACACTCTATGACACTATTATGATATTAATAGAATAAATGGTCAAATTGAATTGTGATAAGCATATTTATGACTAGTAGAAGGAAAGAAAATAGCATTTTCTTTGGGGAGTCTTGATGGAGAGGTAAGAATTGTCAGCTATAGCATATCTACTAAGTTAAAAATGATTGGATAATAGGGGAAAAAAACTAGAAGAAATATTTAGAGTAAAATTTAGAAAATTCAGTGGGAAATATGGGAAAAGATGGGATAAGAGAACAGATGGAGCACACAGGAAAATGGAGAACCACAGAGAGCAAAGAAGTAAACTAGATCTGTAAAGTTTTGAGAATGTGTGTCTGTGTTTATTTGATGTAGTAAATGTGTCTATACACTCATAATTAACTGCAAATTCATGCTGGCATGTATCTAATTAGAAAACTGCACATCTCAATAAATCTTCTGTATGATTTCTATTTATCAATTAACATATTTGTGTGGAGGAGGAGAACAATTTAGTGAACCCTGGGCACTTTCAGTAATAAAATCTGTTTGTATATAAAATAAATCATGTCTGTAGTGTCTCTACTGCAATATGCAAATAAAGGGATTCTGTAAATTCAGAGGTGGGAGACAACTTATGACTACTACTTATTTTGCAAGTTTATCCCCTTCACTGTTCTAATGCCTTATTTTTCTCCTGAACTGTTTACTATCTTGTCACATACCAGGTTTGTAAACTAGCTGAACCATAAAACTAGTTTGGGGCTTTGTATGTGTACACCATGTATATATGCACATATAAATTCTGATTTTTTAGCAAAATCTGTTCTGTGTTAATGCAAATGACACTGCATAAGAACAACTGTTTTATGCACAAAGTGTCTTTTAGATAGAATTTTCTTCTAAATGAACCCATTTTCTTCTGTTTGTGAACATCTTCACTTCCTGCTGCATAAGCTAACTGAATGTTATTCCTTGTCTAGCTGTACCCCATAAAATAGGGAGGATAATTGATGGAAGTCCTGCGGATCGCTGCGCAAAACTTAAAGTTGGAGACCGGATCTTAGCTGTGAACGGCCAGTCTATTATTAACATGCCTCATGCAGATATTGTGAAGCTAATTAAAGACGCAGGTCTCAGTGTAACACTTCGCATCATTCCTCAGGAGGGTAAGTCAATAGCCCTTAAAAACAGGAAGAAAATTTTAAGTAGCCTCCAATTAACTTGAGTTATGTCACTGCTTGAAAGAACATCTTTTGTTTCACATTTTCAGCTGTAACGTACAGTACACCAAAATTACAGCCTTAGAACCAGCTGGAATACTATCTGAATTCTTGAGAAGGTTTCTTGCTATGAAAAAGGTATTTAAAGCAAACTTTGAGAAACAGAAAGAGCAGAGTGCTGGAGAGTCAGTTTTCATGTCCTTTGGAAGAATTGCCTTCTACATGGAAAAACACCCTAACAGAGAGACAGGTTTTGAGTTCATCCCCTTGTACCCTGTTATAAACCAAACTTTTATGTATGCAATGTGACTGACAAAGAACCACAATGGCTGTCACCAGGCATGCTCACGTACCAGCTACGTGTGACAAAAAAATGTGAAGGAAGAGTTCAGATTTGGTAGTTTCCTCTATATGTGCTAGGATAAGTGCACAAGGCAGGAAAGAGGTGAACCCTAAATTATTTCATCAGTAAGGTGAGGATAAGGGGACAGACTCGTTAGTCTGGTCATTACTGCAGAGCTTATCAGTGGAGATCCTTTGATGTCAGCTTCATGGGTTTTGAGATTGGTTTCAGGGCTTTTTTTAGCTCAGTGACCTGCTGTACCGTTATATGAATTGTGCTGTATTAATAAGATCATGGCTTTACATCTCGGCAACAAATACCATCAGAGCTAGGAATATCACATACAGCAAGTAATGTAATTACTTAATGATCCATGCTGCAGTTACGTGACCCTCACTTTGTACTGTTGCATCCAGCAATGGGACAAGGAAATAGCCTGACACTGGCCACGGATTGCCATTGAGGGCACGTATCTACTTTTTTAATGAATTAAGTAAAGGGATGAACATATAAACACACACAGGCTCAGAATTCATCCCAAAGAGCTGCAAAGACAGTGGCATATGATCACTGGATTTCAGTTTTGCAAGCAGCTACAAACAAGAGTTTTGCTGCACGTTGTCCATGCAGTTTATTTAGGCCTCGCTTGTACACAGAACTATGCATATTAACAAATTGCTAATATTTCTATGTTAGAAATGGGGGGCTGAAACTATAACGGAAGCAGAGGTACATCTGGGATGCCATGCTACAAGATATTCTCGGGTGCTGGTGGTGAGGAACAGTTTGTGTCCAAGGCATGGCTTCCCCATGTGGCTGTATGACACTGGATGCCTCATTTGCCTTCTGCTATTAGCTTCCCAGTTTATAAAATTAGGAAAAAAATCTAATACCTCTGTAATGTACTTTCAGGTGAAAAATACCATATAAATGCAAAGCAGCTTTAGAAGCAGTTTATGATCTGACTTGTTCATCCATAGTTATGAGAGTAATGTAGAAATGAGGGACAATATTCCCAATCTCTGCGTCTGAGACTCTGCAATACAGAAGAGACTCACAGATGCAAAATGGGCAATTAAAGCCTTAAGCATAGTAATTACACAGACAAGTATTGCTTATGCCTGCATGAGGCGTATTTTAAGTGCGAGTGTACAAGCTTTTTTGACAATTAAGCCTAAATTGAAAAGATTTTTAATAAAGTAACCAAAATTTTTAGAACAATTATGAGCATAAATTAAAGAAGCAGAGAGCCATTAGAAACACACAGTCACAGGGGACAAACTCACTCACTAAAAATAAAAAAATAAAATAATTCAAAATTCAAACTGGATTCAAATGCCAAACTAGGCAAGAGCAGGATCACGCCTACCTGTTGCTTTTTGGGGTACTAAGCCATGCACGTGTCCTTTCTAGCCACGTTGTACCATGCCATGCTGGCCTCACTCATTCTGTTGCAAGCAGAAACAAAAAAGTACAATGTGTACCTTTGCTGTTGATAATCCATATATGATTACTTGTGCAGTACTCTGCCCTCTTACAATGGGAATCTCTCTCATTTATGCTTATTAACAGGCAGATGCTGAGCAATGCTGTGTCAGTGTGTTGGGAGAAATACATTTGATATAAGCTCAGTGCCAAATGTGTTTTCCCTGGTGCAGGGGAAAACCTGAAGGCAGCATGGCATCCCGTGTTTGTAAAGGCCGTGAGGCCACATTTCCTAGCCCAGCCTCTCTGTTGTTTTGCATTTTATATTGTTTGGAAAAAATGTTGCCGGTTTTCTGCAGTGGCCCTATGTGAAGCCATGGTCGTTTGGCACCAATGTAGTGAATACGTCAGCTTAGCTGGTTAGTCAGTATTTATTGAGACTGGTTTTACTGCTCACAGTCCCCAAAGATGTTAAATTATAGGGAACCCTTGTTGAGCTCAAACAGCAGGAGCTAACACAAGTGCACCAGTGGTTCAGCTTTTGTGTCAAGTCTGTCATCCCATAATAGCGCTGAAAGCACTAAAATTATTCATTCTCTCAAAACAAAAAGTTTTCAAATATCAGTATTTCTAGGCTTTCACAGAAACCATGTCACATGGAAGCTGTTTGCCTTCTTCAATTGGGTTTTAAATAATGAAGGTGTCAACCGCAGTGGCAGAGCTGGCCAAGATTTCAGATCCCAAAGAATATCAAGAGAAGCCCATTAGCCTCCGATGTCTTAAAATCTAATTATAACGCAAGAGAGCAAAAGCGACAAAACATACATTTCCAAGGGTGGAGGGTGACCGATGACGATCATTGTCTACCTTTGCCCGTTATTAAATGCCGCCCCGTGACAGCTCTTTAATCTCCAGCTTCCCATTACGCAGAGCTGAACAGCCCGGCCTCGGCCCCCAGCTCGGAGAAGCAGAGCCCCCTGGCGCAGCAGCACAGCCCCCTGGCCCAGCAGCAGCAGAGCCCCCTGGCCCAGCAGCAGCAGCAGCAGCAGCAGCAGAGCCCCCTGGCCCAGCAGCAGAGCCCCGTCGCCCAGCACAGCCCCGTGGCGCAGCCCCCGCCCCCGCAGCCCCTGCAGCTGCAGGGACACGAGAACAGGTAAGAATATGGCTCCGCCGAGAGCCTGCTGCTCCACAGAGCCCGCGCAGCCCGGTGGGCCCTGACACCCAGCGCTGCCGGGGGTTGCGCTCGCTGGTGGTGAATTGTGAGTGTCGGGCATCAAATGCAGTATGGATAGCAGGGCGAGGGAGGTGATTCTGCCCCTCTACTCTGCTCTTGTGAGACCCCACTTGGAGATCCCACTCTGGGGCTCCCAGCACAAGAAGGATATGGACGTATTGGAACGAGTCCAGAGGGCCATGACGATGATCAGAGGGCTGGAGCACCTCTCCTACAAAGACAGGCTGAGGGAGTTGGGGTTGTTCAGCCTGGAGAAGAGAAGGCTCTGGGGAGACCTTACAGCGGCCTTCCAGTACCTAAAGAGGGCCTGCAGGAAAGCTGGGGAGGGACACATTGTTGGGAGTGTAGTGACAGGACAAGGGAGGAATGGCTTTAAACTAAAAAAGGGCAGGCTTAGATTAGGTATTTGGAAGAAATTCTTCACTCTGAGGGTGGTGAGGCCCTGGCACAGGCTGCCCAGAGAAGCTGTGGCTGCCCCATCCCTGGAGGTGTTCAAGGCCAGGCTGGATGGGGCTTTGGGCAACCTGGGCTGGTGGGAGGTGTCCCTGCCCATGGCAGGGGGTTGGAACTGGGTAGTCTTTAAGGTCCCTTCCAACACAAACCATCCTATGATGATTCTATGATTCTTATGACTGACATTATTCTGAACAAGGACCTGTCCAGACTTCAAGGGTCCACTGGGATTGTATTTTTGCCAGGCAACTAAATACAGAAGTATTCTTTGCTAATAATATCAGCAGCACTTACAAAACATAGGTCTATCACCATGTGATCATGAGGTGGCCTTTTTTTCATTATCTTACATGTCATTTTCTTTTGCTGGTCACAGTTCTCCGGTCCTGAATATATTTTTATAACAGGTTTTCTCTAGGGTGAATCATTTTCCAGCCAATTTCTTGTGTAATTTATGTATATTCATTGACAAAGTTTATCTGTGATGGAAATGAAGTAGCAGGGGGATAGAAACTTGGTGACCAGCTGTATTAACAGCTGTATATATAAAAAGCACACTCAGGCTGTGCAGTGATACAACTTTCTGTGATCTCCAATCAACACTTCTTAGTCTTTAGATTAATTTTTGGCATGTGAAATGAGGCTGATTACACAGACTGTCTGTATGCTAATCTTGAGCAACTAACATACCTCATCAAGACCCTTGTCCCCAAACAGTAGGTGCTGGTAACAATTTTAACTTTTTGCTTCTTGAGGTACTTGCGTTCAGTTTTGAGTTAGGCATTGTGCCCTCTGGTTCTCCTTGTTTAACAGATGTAGCACTTTCACTTGCCCAAAAGGGCTTTCTCTCAATTAGTCACACTTGGCAAATTTCTTTCGCTTATATTTCATTGAATGCTTCTCTAAAAATGATCACCCCCTAGAAGACATACGCTTCTAACAAAATGCAGAGTAAAGCTCTCGCAAAAGTCTCCCTGTGCGATTGTAAGTCAATATTAAATGTCTGTTGAATTGGGAATTTTCAGAGGGGACCTGTAAACCATAGTAATTAAAGTTCCAAAAAGAACTTTTGCAATATTTCAGTTGAAAAGTATAAGCTATAATTGATCATGTCTCTGTTTACTTATTCCAAAACAGTTACAATGCCTACAACTGTAAATAAAACATCATCTTCTGAGAAACAGCTGTGGTAGTATATTGGGAACCTCCCTAATGACAGCTCTTATTCCAGATGAAGGTCCATTATTGCTAGTTCATATACTGTCAATTTACACCAGATTTTATAAACCAGACTACAGCTGGTTTATATAGCCCCGTACAATGCTTCTGTATCAAAATTAAAATACTAAAAGACGGACTCTTAGGAATAGTAATCAGTATTTTTCTTTCACTTTTAATAAGGCTGAGTTATCACAGGAAGACTGCTTGTCCGCCTTCTTTTTACTCATGATCATGAAATAGATCATGAAACTGAGTAGAGAAAATAAGAGGAATCTATGTATACATGCAGGTCTTATTATAGTTGCTACATACAGGTAAAGACCATGTGGCAGCAGTCTATTTCCATCTTCTCAGAAAAGTCAAAGGGAAATAGTTGTGGTATTCTCATGTGTGATTGGACACCGAGCTAATTCAAGCTGGTGTGTAGGAAGACCTGTCAGAATGGTCCTGTAACTGCACTTAATAATGAAGTTTTGAAACGTATCTAAAAGCATTTTGAAATGTTTAGATTATTTAGATTATCTTTCCAAAGATAAATTAACATGAGCAAAAACAATGCACTCATTCATTCAAACTGCCATTTATTTTAATCAATAAGTGCTTTTCAAAATCCCTTTCACAGTTGATGTGTCAGCGTATTGCATGTGTACATATACATATATAGTCATTTGGTTAACTGTTGTGCTATAAAAGCCCCATTTACTTTGAAATGTCATTTTCCTTTATTCAGTTAACAATGAAAGCAATAGTTTATTTGTTATTAATTCCTCATTAAGCAGATTTGCTTTCCTTTCACCCTGTGTTACTTCCGTGCATGAATACTGATATGGCCTGCAGGCTTGTAGCCAGGCACTATTATAGGGAGCGTGTAGTAAGAATACACACTATATTAACTTGTCTTATATCAAAGAATACCCCCCATTAAAAAGATAACAGCTAGTAGAAAGAATGCATCCATTTTTAACCTTTAGAAGCTCACAGTAATAATCATTTACATCAATGAAACAGAGGGGCTATGAATGTCTGCACTGATGTTTTGTTTACTCTATAGAAATCTTAATTCTGGAGAAAGCACTTGATAAACTCAGTGGACTGTTTTGGAGGGAGTATTGTGGGGTGTTTTAAGTGCAGTTTCATTTTCCAGGTAGGCAGGATAAATGGGAATCAGGATGCTTTTCTTGTTCTTGTCCCTCTGAGCCTAATCCTGATCTCACTGATAGCAGTTGGAAAATTGCAGTGTGACCTGAGGGAAAACTGCTTACAATCATGTTTCAGAAGTGCTCACTGATTTTGGATGCCTCAACTATTTACCCTCAAAAGTTTTGTTTATCTGTGAAAATTTGCTTTATGGAATTTTGCAGTCAGGCAATTTGCTTTCACTCCTGGATACGCCTTATAATACATATTTTTTAACTTTTTTTTGCTGCTTTCTGAAACTAAGCCATTTCGTCTTTCTCAGTTACAGGTCAGAAGTAAAAGCCAGGCAGGATGTGAAACCTGATATCCGGCAACCTCCATTTACAGACTACAGGCAGTCTTCAACTGACTACCGCCAGCCTCCCCTGGACTACAGGCATCCTCCTGTGATGGATTACCAGCAGCCACCACCTCTCGACTACAGGCAGCCACCCTTGATGGATTACAGGCAACACTCACCCGACACCCGGCAGTACCCCCTGTCAGACTACAGACAGCCCCAGGTACAAACTGACATGCTGACAGCACTCCTCAACAGAAAACATTACAGTTTGCAGGGAGGGATCATATAAATTATTAAAGCAGCTGAAGTTACAGAAGAAAAGGCACCTTTATTGCTTTTACACTGAGTTCCTGTTTCTCTGTAGAGGACATGAATCCAGAACCATTAACATTCACTAAGTACTTTGAGATCTGTCAAATAACACTGTGTTTATAATCGTGTGACTACAATCTTAAATAAATGCTACTTTTGAGGTACTGGAGAGTTAAAATCAAAGTGCTAAAATAAGCTTCCCTTGCATCAGCAGAAGTACTTAGATGAGATGGGATTTCTACAGCATTGTTGAAAATAAAGGTTTTATAAAATCTAGATAAATAAGTAAATACAAGCGAATCCTGCCTGATAAAATTTAGTTTTGTGTAGGTAATAGTTTGGATGAGGATAAACTACCTTGTATAACAAATTTTTTTGACATCAGGCATGATCTCACAAATTCAGAGAAATAAACCTTGGATGAACAGTTATGTTACCTTGGAAAAGATTTTGCTGATGACAAATATTTACTGACAGTTGAGAATGTTTGAAGATCTAGCTTAAAGTTCAGACTTTGAAAAGAAAAATCCCGCTTTTTTCTCACATAACTGCAAAGGAAAAAAAGTCAGAAATATATTAAATAACACAGCATAAATGTCTGGACACTGTATGCTGAAACCATATATAGATGCTATTTTTGTGTCCATATTTTCAAGGCAGATACATAAACTCTTTTAATGAAAATATCCAAATTCTTAAACGTGATACAGAGAAACTTCTGACAAGTTTATTCATTTCAGTGTCTAAAAAACAAGTATCTGTCCCCATATCTTATAGGATTATAAGACACTTCTTAGTATCTAGAGGTGCCTTAGCTGCCCATTTCTCACAATCCCATTTAATTTTTTAACCACTGGTGTATACAACTCAAGCTTGCTCCTGTTTTCATCCTTCTCCCCATGGCTTTTGTACTTTTGGCTGCCAATGGATCAGAAGCAACAGAACAAGTTCCTTCCTGGACCCCTCTGTGGTGGTGGTAGTTAGGTCCACCAAGGAAAACCTGGAATGATGAATCTCAGTCCCTGTAGGATGTAGAAAGGGTGGAGTTCAAACCTCCCACTTCCCACCTCCTCCTCAAAGCACATGTTTTAGCTGAAATGAGGAGAGTTGCTGCACTTTGGGCCTCCATGCAGTCCAGCTTGCTGACCAGGTTGCGTTCTGCTGGGAATTTAGGAGGTGTGTCTCCTGCTAATTTTTAGGTTATGATGGTGTTGTACAGGAACTGTCTGCTGCCCCACTTGCTAAATCAGCACTCTGCATAGATTTAAAGCCTTGCACTTGGGTACCATGAATGTATTGACGGGGAATATGGAAGCCATCCAGAGAACTTTTGGTACCAGGCAACTGCTGGATGATGTCTTTCAGGATAGTTTAGACTTAGTCATTTACATATTGATTGCTAAAGTTTGCTTTTAATGGCAGAAATAGGTGCTCTTATTCTCATCTATTCTGACTGTGCAGAAACATAATTTGAAAGTGAATTTTCTTACATTAATTGGTTAGGTGCATATTTGAAAACATGTATTTTAAAGTTTTCTTGAATGCATATTATGCCATTTATAGTTAATTGATTTTCATTTTGTATTTTTCTATATAGGACTTTGATTATTTCACTGTTGATTTGGAGAAGGGAGCCAAAGGTTTTGGGTTTAGTATTCGAGGAGGAAGGGAGTACAAAATGGATTTGTTTGTGCTGAGATTAGCAGAAGATGGACCAGCAATAAGAAATGGAAGGATGAGAGTAAGTAAAATACATTGTAACAATTTTTGTCAACTTTAACTGATATATTTGGTGATGGGATCAAAGAGAAAACAGGTGTGGTTATTTTGTTGTTTGTTTTTTTCTGATTGTGTTTTAAAGAACCAATACCAATTGATATAATTCAACCTCAAATTGATATAATTCAATTGATATAATTCAATTGATATAATTGATATAATTCAACCTTGTTTGTAGGAATCAATTTTCACTATTTGGCTGCATAGGTCATAATGCATTTGAGTCCTGTAGTGGTAGAAGTAATAATAATACCATGTCTAAATATGAAATTTGATAAAAGCACGCAAGGAAGAAATTCAGTTATTTATATATATATATACATATACGTTCTACATAGGAAAAATGGCCTAAAAATAACTCATTAAGGGTTGTTGATACCCTGCAGAGTAGCGAGTACATGAAAACAAGACAAAGAAACCACAGGTGAAAAAGACTACCAAAAATCAAGACAAAAATATTTCTTTGTATATCTAACTAGTGTGACATTCTTGAACCAATATTTAGGTATAAAGACAGGCAAAGGAAATTGTGTTCTTTACAGTAATAATAACAGGTTTTTCAAATGCTGTCGTTATTAAGCGGATTCTGTTTCTCAGTTCTAAAAATCTCGTCAAGTTTGACTTCATACTGAAAGAGCATTGACATCAATCTAAATACACAGTTAGTCTTTCTGTTTATAACTCAGTGTTTTTTTTTTTGTTGTTGATTTTTTTTATTAATCATTCTTAAATTGCCCACTTTGTAGAATTTTAGAATTCAGTTAGTGCTCAGTCATACCACGGAGCTCAAGTCCGTGAGCGTCCAACTCGAAGCTTGCATGGGGGATCAATGGCATAAGTAGTCCCTGTGAGGAGGAAACCAGGCAGGCAACTGGAAGCTGAGAACTACTCCCACAGTATTTGTTGTGTGAAACATAGGTAAATGCTGCAGCTAGAACTTTAGCTCAAGAATATCTTCTCTGGTGGGTGTTATTATTCTTTCCTTTACTGTAGTACCATCACAATCGATTGCTCCTAATAAAAAGCTTTAACCAAGATGTATGTTATCAGCCCCACTGTGATTAAAGATGAGGAAAAAGTTGAGGATTTAATAAGCTCTGGAATCATGTATTTGGAAACATATGGCTAAGAGAATAGGCCTTAAAGAACAATGCTTTTAGAGGGGTTCATGTCAAGTAATAACCTCTATAAGGAAAAATAAAAAAAATTAAAAAAAAAGAAATCTAACATTAAAATTTCTGCATCATATCACAGAACAAAGTTAGACTATCCACCCTGTGAGTAGCCTAAATATGCAAATTTATATGCATATATATATATGTGGTATGTATTTTTATATTATATACGTAGGGAAAGTACGATTTCATTAGGAAATGGCCTGTAACTTTTCATGAAAAAAATGTTAATTTATTTTCTAAAATAATGTTTAAAGCTTTCTGGTATAGCCACAGAGTGTGGCCAAGTATAATTTTGCTTAAGTAGCTGTAACTTGGAGTTTTATCTCCCCTTTAAAAGTAGCATTCTTTGAAACCAGCTTTACCCTCCAGCTCTGTTATTGAATCTTGGGTTTTATTCTCCTGTTTAATAGCCATTTTAACCTGACAGTCACAAGTGGGTTTGGAACTTACAAGACTTTTATCTCCAGCGACCTGTAACTGATGGATGGCCAGAACTATCTCAAAAACAGCTTCTTCAGAACAAAAATAGAAAAACAAAAAGAATCATTTAATTGCTGAAAGGAACAGAGGACATAGGAAGAAGAGTAAATAAAGCAGATTTCAGTACTTGTATCTCCTTTCCTAAGTTTACATCTTCTGTCAATAATGCAGGTTTATTCCCATTTCTTGGCTGGGACAACCAGCCTGCTTGCTGCAGTTCTATTTCATTCTGTTTCACAGATGCATCTCTATAGGAAAATATGCAAAAATCTGTTCAGTCCTTCTCACTTCATATACTATCTTCTTTAAAGATCACATTCTCTGATCCCAGACTTTCAGCACTCGAATAGTAAATGGTGCTTATGTGGTCAGATCTTATCAGGAATGTTTCCCGGTTAATAGTTCTTCTTATGGTCTACTTATCTCCATTAGCATTTTGCTTCCTGTTTCCTGCTCCTTGAAAAGCCTTTCTTGATTTAGCTGAAGCCTTCCAGAAAAACATTAAGCAGATAACACAAGGTGCAGATCATACTTACAGAAAAAAAAAAAATTTAAAAAATAATTCAAGTAACTCCACGATTATTTCTATTCACCAATACAAGAAAATAAAAATTAAACCAGTTAACTTGTTGGGGAAAAAAATAAAAGAGGATATAATGAAAGATGTTAAATGAAAATATGTATGTGTAATTAGTAAATGTGTTCAATGAATAACATTTTGTTGTCTGTCTAGTTATAAGCCAGCAAAAACCCCAATAAAGGCACATTCATATTGACATAAATCTCCTTCCTTACAGAAATAAATAAAAGAATATAAAGTACTTCATATTAATAAATCAACGTCTATAGTCGTGGGTCTATAATTTTGTATTATTGAAGCAATGCAATGTCTAACTGAAGACAGCTCCAGATAGCCAAGTCAGTCTGTAGTTTGTACTCAGTGGGCACTACAAAACCTTGGTGATGGGATGAGCCCCACAGCTGTATTCTGCTTGGACACATGCTAAAAAATGTGAAAGTCTCTCAGGACACATTTAAAAGATTCTGAGGTCTAAATACGTCTCACAGTGTTATGCATTACAGATACAGAGAATAAATTTAAACTAAAATCTGAGATTATAGGAAGTCAGATGTAAATAAAGAGCTGGTATGGAACTACCTCTTGTAAAAGGAAATAGAATAGGCACATTACTGAGGAAGGTAAGCATGAAAGGAATACAATATACCTACACTAGGAGCGAACAGAAATTGAACCAAATGGCAATGATGAAGATAGGAAGGAAAATAGACGATAGGAAGAAAGTGAAACCAAAATTGAAGCGTAGATGAGAGAACAGACATAGAATGAGTAGAGCAAGCATTGTAAGTGATGGGCTTCCACTGGCCCTGCCAGAACTGTCTGGCTCTGAAAAGATTAATGAAAGGGGGAAAAGGTTTCATAAAGTTTGTTATCCCTTCACTTTTTCCTTTCAGAAGTCCTGATCTTCCTTCCCCCTGAGAATGGCATGCCAGGCAGTTTGTGCTTTTATTGGAAACAAATCCACTGAGGAACTCTCCATTTTAGTAATGCAAGATCTAAAGTAGTGTTTAATTGCCCTTCGTGACTGATGTAGCTTTCTATTTCAATTTTCTGCTGATTTGTTCTGGGAACCTGAAAGGACTACTGAGTTGGTGTCATACAAAGTTCATCAGTCTTGCCTGCATACTGCTTTTCTACCCAAGGACCCCTTTCTGCCAGCCTAAATAGACACTGCAGTATGTCTTAAAGTTTAATAAATTATTCCCCTAAAAAGAATTTTTAAACTTTCACAGTTTTACTACCCTATTCTTAGTCCTGGTACTTTTACGTGCACTGAGTCTTTTATTTGAACTCAGACTGGTTCTGCAGAAAGCCTAGGCATACATCCTCACTTAACTTGGATTCATCTGTCACAAGACATGGGAAGGAAATGTCCATCAAAGGATCTAGAAGTCTATTGTAAGAGTATCTTCATGTGTCCTCTGTCTGCATAGTGGGTAAACTGTTCTCAGCCAGTGCTGGCAAGTCACAGCTATAACTGTGTAGCTGCATATAAACCCATATGTCAGGTCAAATACCATGCTTAACTTTGGCAGGATTTCACTGCAATTCATGGGTCAGATTCATGAAGGTTGCTTACAAATGACCTCTTTAGGGGGAAACCTGATCACTAAGCTGGAAGCTAATACAGATCCCTCTTAATTCTGTCAGCTGAGCAGACATCAAGTTACAATGGTTAATTCTGAAGCTTGCTGCAGCAACAGTTTACAGAACTTGAAAAATGAATGTTCACAAGCAGCAAGATATCTTACAGCTTATAAGCACTGAAGAAAAGTTTCATTAGATATAAGGAAAAGAACATACATGGAAAAGTGATTATCCAGAACTTTAAGTGGCAGATAGACTCTCTGGGACCTCTGAGCTCTACAGATTTATTTCCATCCACTTGTCTTCTTCAGGATGAGGGAACAGCAGAAATACAATACCCTGTCCATACAATGGCTAAGAGGAGAGAACAGGATGATATCTGTGCTCCATAATACAAGAATGTATTAAAAGAACCAGGAGAAAAGTTTGGAGAATTATTAGTATCTTTGATGTCTTATATCCAGAACTGGCAGAGGTCTGTTGGGAAAAAAAAATCTGAAACTAGTTCATGATGAGATCAATGATGGCAATGTTGGAAAACCAAACTGCAAATCTAGTCTCAGAGCAGGACAAGAATATGGCACACACACTCAGTAATTGTAATATCAAGCTGAATCTGTCACCAGAGATGAGAGACATAACACAGACAATGTGGAGCACAGTCCCTGCAGCCTTTGAAAATTCAGACTCTACTGGCAACAATTTTATAGGTCTATTTAGATAAAGCTCATGATAACTCATATTTTTCTTCTTATATCACATTGAGGACAATGATCAGCTGAGCCCTGCCTGCAGATCTCTATCCCTTCCTGTCTTAGAGGCGGGGGACTACTAACATCTCTCAGGAGAATTGTTAAGGATGGTTGTAGTGTTTCCGAGACATGTGAGATATGATCAACAGATCTCTTATTGCCTTGAATGGTATCTCTTGCAGCCAGCATGCTTATTGAAACCAGCTTCAAACAAAGAACGTGTGGCTGAGGGCTGCAAAGATACAGAGTGTCTTGCACAATTGGGCTTATTGAATGTGAAATTCATGAAGAATGAGGACACAATGTGCTTTTTTATACACGATATACATCTGTGTCATTTTGTCACTTTGTGAGTTACATCTTTTTTTTTCACTTCTTCCATGAAAGTCATACTTTTCATCTCTGACATTTCTGGTATCATTTTCTTGTCAACTCATTTTTCTCAGTCCACGTACACCAGTTAGCCCTATCACTAGCTTTCTCATATCTCCTGCTACATCATTTTTCTCATTCTTTTGTAGATTTTTTTGAATATATTTGCAGAGCTGACTTCTGAAACACAGACACTGCAGAATTTTATATCTGTCGTGCTTTGCATTCCTTCTCTGAGTCTTCATTCCTTTTTTCCTGTTTGTTGCTTCTCTGCTGCCTATGCTCCTCTCTTTGTTTCATTTGTACAGACTTGGAGCTAAAAATAGGCACAAGGGGAAGGCTATTCCTACAGTGTCAATTATAAGCTTCTGTGCTATTGTTGCATAGGAATTTGTGTGGCTTTGGTCTGTTCTAGCTTGCCAAGAGAGCACTGCAGTGAGAGCCACCCCATAATAGTAACCAACCCGTGCTGTGGACAGGTTCATGGCATTCTGCAGATTAGCACAGTCTGCGTATTTCATCCTTTCCCATGATAACAGAATTCACACCAACCTTATTCAAGAAATTTCATCCACCTACATTAAGAAATATTTCTAGCAAAAAGGAGAATTCAATATGCAAGAGCCAAGGACCCAAACAAGCAAGTAGCCAAGAAGAAGCCTGTCTCTTATTTGTAAGGAAAACAGAATTGAGGTTTCACATCATGGAAGGCATAAGCATTTCATTTGAAACTGCTGTCAAAATCCATGTACAAACATTCAACAGTATTCAAAACTCTCATTTCCCTCTCTGTAAGCATCCCAAATACAAGGTCAGGCAATTGCTTTTATTTTTTTCTTCTGATGACATAACTTTTGCGTCCTTGCTTGCAACAAGAAGGACAGGGCACCAGTGAAACTCGTAGCCTCACATTAAAGCCCTTTCTTAAGCCATGGGAGATGTTAGCTTAAGTCCCCTTTGAAAAGCCTCAATACCACACATCTAAACAGTAGAGTGTCAAATAAAAGTTAGCTATTGCTAACCACATTCCCCAGAAGGCATTAATTAGGATTGAGACCAACTCTTCAGACTTCTCAAGGCAGTATGAAATACGCAAGCAGCTATCTATCCGGACTTTGGAAACTCTGTACGACGGTGGAGTTTAACAAGGGAGTATAAACCCATCTACTCAG
Source organism: Anser anser (assembly GCF_964211835.1). Taxonomy (NCBI): domain Eukaryota; kingdom Metazoa; phylum Chordata; class Aves; order Anseriformes; family Anatidae; genus Anser; species Anser anser. Next base: position 12,836,241 of record NC_139720.1, read on the forward strand.
AACAGGACACTCCTGAATGTCTCAAGTCAGGCATTCAGAAATTACTTGAGCTATTCTGGGTTTGCTGGGTAGACAGGCGGAGCTGAAATGCAGGCAAAGTTTAGAGCAGCTCCAGGTAATTATGTCCTAACAGTGTCTGGGAAGGCTTTTATACTGTGCAAAGCAGAAGGTTTTTTTCTTAGATGATCATCATAGGATTTTTCCATTTTGGCTTTCTTGTCTGCTTGTTGTCACACACATTTAGCTTGGTGTTTGTCTAGTCACTTTATCACTATATCCATTTTTAGCAGACCTTGATTTATAGGTTTTTAACAATAAAAGTAATCTGTTTCCAACAATTAAGCTAGCATTCCCTAGGAATGTAACACAGCTTCCGCAGACACTTTTCAGCCTGTGTCACAATGTAATGCATCACCATTCTGTTTAAAAACTATCTTTACTAGCTGCTGTGTTGCATCTTAGAGAAGACAAAATCCAAGCTGAAATGGAAGGACTACTACATGTACTGTTTTGTGAGATTCCCATTCCACAGACAAATGTTTTACTAGCAACCACATGCGGTACCTGCAGCTTCACACACAGGTACTGCCTCCTAACCTTTGTGATTCCACACACTCCACATATTACTGCTTTGTTTCTTCAGACCCTCCAGAAAAAAGAAAAAAAAAAAAGAAAAAAAAAAGAAAAAAAAAGTTTGTGTAGAGGATAGGGTTGTCTCAGTTTTTTCTTTTCCCATTGACAAAGGGAAGCACAGAGCATCTACAGGACTGTTTGTTTCCTGTCAGAAATGGAGGATTAAAAGCTCAAAAGGAAAAATGAATGATTTCTTACTCTACAATAAATGGAAATCTTTAAGAGGATGTTGCAGTGCAGACCCCACAGCTTGCATTGGCTCTTCGCTGGTGGGAACCTCACCTGGATTTCTCATTAATGAAGAGCTCAGTGTCTGTTTTAGATGTTCTGTCTTTGATTAGCCCCACATTGGAGGGTTATTCGATACAATCTCTGGTGGAATGCACCGGCAGTTGCAGCCTGTAAGTATGGTGAGCAAGAAGTAGCTCAGCTCAGCTTGATAGTGATTAGAACAAAAAGTATTAAAAATAGGAGCCAAGTAATTGTCACACAGTAGATGTGACAACCAAGAAAGCTGCAGGAAGGAAATGGGAAGAAGGCAAATATGGCTTGTTCAGTCATTGCTTTCTTACAAACATGTAGGGCAATCACAGTAACCAAAAATTAAACCAATGATTGGCCGATGTGATGCTTAATTTTTGCCATAACAAAGTTTGGAGTCTTATTTGGGATCAGAAAGAAAACTGAAGCCTTGGAGATAGAGTGCTGAGTGACTTCTGTGAATCTCCAGTTCTTACAAGGCAATGAGGTCCTATGTTCAGAATATTGGAGAAAAGTGGATATTGCTATTGGAAGACTTCTTGCAGGTTTATGGTAGTTACAGCAAGCATAAAGGTGAAAGGAGCCTAATAAACAGAAAGGTCTTCTCCAGGTGGTGCACTGAGAGCAGCACGGAGCCAGCTGCTGAGCACTTAGCATGAGTGAGGGCTTGAGAAGACTGTCAGAAACCATGCTGAAAAGTCACTAATATTTAGATGTTAAAAAATGGATGTTATGCACACACATAAGGGACACAAGAACGCTCCTGGAGGATACAGTGCTCCACCAGCCTCTATTTTATTATAGTTTTATGCACATATCTGAAAGATAAATGCCTACAATGTGATTCATGTCAGTTAAGTAGCCAATCTTTCCTACGTAAGTAGCACTTACCCTTAAATCCTGCGGCATACCTGGCTTACTTTAAGCTGTAATATAAATCTTACCTTCATAGTAAGCATTCAGTGAATGTCAACACTGTCATTACAGTGGAACATAAAGACAAAGATATTCTTTGTCCCATCCATTTATTCTGTGATTTGTGATCCATCTGAACAGTACGGTAAGATGTTTAGCTATGCTTTACCACCGAATTGCATGTCCCTTTGGGGTAATCTCATTCATGTGCCAATTCCCTACTACATACATCACTGTCCAACCTCACTTGTAGAGAGAGTGGGTGTGATTGATCTGATCTCTGGGAATTCAACTGGAATACTCGAGCATATGAGCTGTATGTCAGCCTGTGGTAAGAGGAACTGCATGCCAGGTTAGTATAGTTGGCAGAACTCAAGGAAGAATATATTGACACATAGACATAAAGCAGATCAACATTCTTGCGTCTACAACAAAGAAATGCAAAATGAGGTCCTGAGGGATGCTGAATATATTTTGATAGCATAAAAGCATGATAAATCAAGGCTGGATTAACTGTAGGTGAGCTATTATTCAGCATTTCTCTAAAAAGCTGTGTTGTTGGTTTTTTTTAGAATTTGTTTGCAGAAAGATAAGGAGAAAGAATACACCTCTCATACATGTAATTAACAACATACTCTCAAAAATGTTCTCAATCTGACGAATTCAAAGCATCTTTGTAAATCCATGCCTAATAGAAAAGTCCTTCAAGCCACCTATGAAAAAGAACAAGTTAATAATCTTGCTTAAAATGGTTTAGTATGAAGTTTTATGAATAAAATACTTAGTTGGCAGACAGGCACCATATTTAAATCTATATTTTATGGAATATTTATAAGGGTTTCCAGGTCAAAAAAAAAAATTAATTAGCTGTAAATTCAAAAATTAAGAGTCCAGAGTGTTAGGGAAAAAATGGAGAAACCAAATTATGTGCTCTGACACCTGAAACATTTTGTCCAGCCACAGGCATAACAGAGGCAGCCTCTCTTCTGTGTTATCCCAAGCTGCCACAAGTCAGAACTGGAAGAGGTCACCTGTGAAGGTAAAAGGATACAAATATTAGATACATTCCTACAGCCCACCATCCAACCCAGAATCCTCACTGCAAGGTCAAGCACATGAGGCTTAGGAAAGGAAATATAGAGCATGTATGAAATGATTCTTCACCTGCTATAACAACATCCAAACCTCCAGCAGTCACCATTTTACAGATTTTTTTCATGCTGGAATTTTCATGTTTAGGATCCAGAATTACTTTTAATGATTTATTTGAATGTGCTTATGCTTTTGAAATTCCTGATACACTATATCAATGAGTTTCAAAAATGAATGTTTACATTAGTATTAAAAAATATTAATAATCATAGCTACAGCATAGTAATATTATGATTGCTTCCTCATTATCCATATTATCCCTTATTCTGTTGATCAACATCATATCCACCTTTTTCCGGCCAATGTTTAGCAATCTATTTCATCTTGCTCCATAAGGGAGCTCTTCTTCACCCTTGACCATCCTCATTGGCCTCCTCTGAACCATTTGTCAGTCTATCACATTCTTCTGGAGGTGAAAGCCCTAGAAAAACTTGCAGTTTTTAAAGATATTGTTGCTCCTCAATGACTTAATGATGGTTTCTCCTTTATTCCCTATTCTTTCTCTAATGGTTAACATTCTGTTTGCTTTCTTGACTGGGCTGACATTTCAGAGAACTAACCATAAAGAATGTAAGATCTTTCTGTTCAGGGGTAATGGTTAATTTAGAGTGATTGTGTGTGTAATTTTCCACATGTACTTCACTTAGCACTTAGCACTACTGAATTTCACCCGCTGCTTTAACACACAGTATTGTGCTATTTTTCCACAGCTTTTAACATTACATTTAGATTTGACAATCCTGCATGGTATTATGTTGCCTGCAAATCTTATCACACAATCTTCAGCCTCTTCACCATGCCACTTATAAATATGCTGAGCAGAATAATCACTATGGTAAGGTCTTTTGATTGTGAAAATTGACCACTTATTTCCAGCTTTTTTTTTTTCCCTTGAATTTAATCTCTTAACTAGAAGACCCTATTCTTTCTCCCATCACAGCAGAGCCTTTACTGAAGAGTTTGCTGTTAGAAGCTTTCTGAAAATGTCAGTGTACTAACCAGATCTCATTTATCTACATAGTCATTGACACCTTCAGTGGCCAGCAATAGGCCTGTGAGGAATGGCTTCCCTCTACAAAAGCCACACTGATCCTTCCCCCGTATATCATAATTATCTATGTGCCAGCTAACCTTCACCTTCCGTATTGCTTCCATCCGTCTGCTGCAATGAATGTGAGACTCAGTTGGTCATTTTCCAGGACTGTCTTTTAGGACTGGTGTCACACTTGCCACTTCCCATTCCTCTGCTACCAGGCCGTTTACCGAAGTAGGCAGCAGATTACATCCTGTAGCTACTAGTTCAGCAGCTTCATATCCAAATTCCTTCAGTCATGGGTGAGTGCCATCTACTTCTGGTGGTTTCTTCCTATTCGCTTCATCAATTTGTTCTTCAATCTTCCCACTGGCATTGCTATTGGAGCCAGTTCCTCATTCTCACCCCTCTGCTGAGCAGGCCCCTTGCAGGGTTTTGGCTGCCCTCCTCTTCAGTCAACATCAATGCAAAGAATTCACCTAATCTTTTTCCTGTGGTCTTTTCTATCTTGCTATCTTTTGACATCTTGGTTCTCTGACAGGCTCCACACTTCTGGTATGTATGAAAGTACATTCTTAGCTCTTATGTTTTATCAGTCTCCTCCTCAGAATCTTTCTGTGGCTTATGTTCAACTTGTCAGAGTTTATGTTCTTTTCTGTTTTCCTGTTTGGATACAACTTTGGATGGAGCATTCTCCATGAACACTTATGCCTAGGCTTCTGTATAGGATCTTTAAAATCTGCTTGTCAAATCTTGAGTTCACTTTGCATTTGCTTAATGGGACAGGCTGAGTCCATCAAGAATATATCAGAAACTTTTATTTTTCCTTTTTTACAGTCTCTACTGATTCCCATCCATGATTGCAGTGGTGAAATAGCTATTAACATTACATTATTCTACACTGAGTCATCCTAGCTCTGTTTAAAAATGTACTGGTATATACTTTTCTCTAGTAAGTTAATGAATTTCCCTTTTATCTTTGACATCTTTAATTCACATATACATGGATTATTTTGCAGCGATGCTGCCGAAGGCTTCAGATGTTCTAGAATACCATAAGTCCCCTTAGTTGCCCACCACTGCAAACGCTATTTTCGTTCATGCACGCCCCATTGTGCACAGACATTCAGTTATGCATTTTCCAGTTTCCAAGTTCTCTTTCAGTAATAAAATTCTAAATTTCTCCCTCTCTCAGAAAAAGGTGAAGAGGAGGGTTCCCTGCTCAAACAGCTGGATGGCCATCAAAGAGAAGAGTTTGTGACTCAATACCTTCATGGGTGGTTGCTTCAAATAATGCAAGGCACACAGCCTTGTAATTCCTCCAAAGAGAAATGTTGTTTCTCTTACCAAGACATCCAAGCCACACGCACCTACAATACACTTGAGGAAGTCCAAGACTAGAAATACACCAGGCTATACATTACATGTGGCAGTACAAATCCTCTGCCGTGAGGAAATTTGCACAGCAGATACCCAGCCTGTGTCTAACTCCAGGCAGTGATATCAGGGCTTGACATCACTTGGAAATTCACCAAAATAGATGTTCTGGAGTTGCTATGTTGTTCAGTTTCCAAGTACAGACAATCTCTCAGCTTTTCGGACTCATTAACAATAACAACAGCAACAAATAATATGAAAAAAAAAAGTTCAGTTATAAAAATAGAATGCCTATATAAAAAGGAATTAAGTGTAATTAGTCTCTTTCCTGAGGTTTAATTAGAAAATGCATTAATAAAATGACAGATAGCAATGCCCTCTGCACAAATCGTTTGAGGCTGCTTTTATCATTAGATTTCCTCATTTAACATGGAATGAAAATGTGCATATGCAATTAATTTCATTTTGTGCAACAGGGAACTATACACCTGCTCAGAGACAGTTTCTTACAAGCTGGCAGAAGCAAATGTACATAAGGCTATCGCAAGTGGTTTAGAAGTATGTTTGAACAAGGAAAAACTTTTATTACAGTAAAGCTATGTATGTTTCCTACTGTTTTTGTCTACTTCTCAAATTTTGTTTGTATGTACTGACTGGCTTTTTTTAAACAAGACAGGTAATAATTACTATAAAATATGGCCAGAACAAAGACTCTGCAGCAAAACTCACATGTAATAGCAGCTCTTTATTCTAATGATTCAGAGAAGCTTTACAATTTTCTTTCTAATTAACCTATCAATAGTGATGTCACTTAAACACTCCTTAGGAATATTATCTTCTCATTATTGCCAGAAAACATGCTGCCCAATTTTATAGCTCAGTTGTTCTTATGCATGGATAGAGAGTCTGAATTAACTTGAACTGAAACAGATTTTGTTAAGAGACATTTCCCATACATACAAACTACTTTCATAAATACATTTAAATTGTTAATATTCAACTTTAAAAGCATTAAGCAGAGGGAAGCATTCAGTGTTTACTTTGTGCTTGGACACTGTAAGAGTGTAAGAGAAGCATTCTTCTTATCGAATGCCATCGGGTCAGGAGAAGCACTGGTAGATGTGGGTAGGCATTTATATCAAAGTGAATGAAAATTCAGCCAGGGCCACATTTGATAGGAAGAAAGAAGCACAATGAGAAATTAATGTGTGCAAAAGTTGCCAGATTCATAGCTGGAGAGTGTTTCTTCATAATAAACACATCTCAAGCAACAGACATGCATGCTTCCCCAGCCAACTTGCCAGCCTTCAGCTGGTGGGAACGTCTGATCGCTCAGGCTTTGTCATCTCTGCTGAAGACTGCCAGGAAGGTCACAAATCAGAACTGATACCATTTTTCAGGGGGTGCCACAGGGCCTGCCTGTTGGGAGCAGAAAGGGATCCGTTGGCTGGTTTGCATGCCTGGCCACCAAACCGCATTCAGCCTGCATTCTTACAGCTCCACACACAGACCCCATGCAACAACACCTTCAGGTTAACGTTTATTCTAGACAGCCAAAGGCAGTCTGTGGCTTTGTGAGATTAAAATATTGGGTTTCAAGTGCTGCACTCTCAAACCTTTCCTATGCTGTTTGTGCATATAAAACTTGGTGATTAGGATGCACGCATCCTCTCAGGCTGTCGTGAAAAAATTACACCTGAATGGTGTGGGAGTTGAAGGTGCAATTTTAGGGATGGCTAACTCCACAGACTTTTGGAACTATTTTTTATGTTAATTTCTTGACAAAAAAAAAAAATGAAATCTGTAAGTGCAAAGTGACAGAGAAACCAAATACCATGCAAAATGATGATGTTGCGACATTGAAGCTTATCTTTTGGAATATCCTGGTGTCTCATGTGAAAAGCTTTATATCTCCACAAAAGGCAGCTTGCTGAAATGACTCTTATAAATAAGGGGCTGATATTCAAATGTGTCACTTTCCATGAAAGGAGCTAATGCCACAGGGTCATACCCAATAAAGGATTCAGACAGTCAAAGCTTGATGCTACAACACCTGTTAGGTGGCTGGTGTCCCATTAGATGCGGAAGGAAGATAAAATGTGTCAGAATGATATACAAGCAGTCTGCAAGAAAAGTGTAAAAGGTAACAAGGTAACATAAATATATTAAAATAAATATGAAGAGAAGGAAAGTACAGGTCCATCACTCACTGAGAATGTGGAGGAGGCTGAAATATTCAGTACTTTCTTTCGATCAATCTTCGTTGAGATATACAGAAGGACCATTTTCTGAACAGTACACCAATTTCAACAAAAAGAAATGGGTAGAGATAAGATTAAGGAGAAAACTGCTTAAAGAATTTTAAGATTCAAGTCAGCTGAACTTGTTGATGTTCACATATGCTCAGTGATTTAGAGAAAGTGATTTCTAGACTATTAGTAACAATCTCCAAGAACTCGTGGAGGACAAGAAAGTTGGTAGCAGACTAGAGAAAAGCAAACACATCCCTTGCTTTTAAAATACATTAACAGACTAAAATTCGTTTAACTTTCATTCTCAGAAATAATCCGTGGCAAGTTATCAAAAAGTTGAAAAAAATAACATATAAGTTGTGAAAAACAAACCTTGTCATATCAGTCTAGTTTTCTTTTTTATTTTCATTTTTATTTCTTTGTGCAAAAATGGGATAGAGAAGGTATGAGGCATCTTCCTTTCACCTTTCGAAAGTACCTTGTAGGAAATTCAGTCAGGATGGGGAAATAATGACCCTCAAAGGACGTTCTGAATGTTTTGTTCCTGAAGTAGGATTACAAGTGTGAAATTACAAGTGTGGTTCTGAAGAGTCTGTGATGAAACCAGCTCGATTCAATAATTTCATCAATAACTGGAGACTTATTGGTAAATAGTAACATTTCTTAATGCCAAGAGGTTATTAGTCTTAGAAGGCTTTGAGGAACTGACTTAGATTTCAAAATGAACTTTCCATACTGAAGCACTCAATATGACAAAATTCACTGAAGTGCACTGTGTTTCTTTAAGGGTAACGAAATTAGATGTGCAATTTAAAATAGGGGATAACTGTCTAGATAAGACTGCAGGGTATAGACTTGGAATCACAGAATCACAGAATGGTTTGGGTTGGAAGAGACCTTGAAGACCACCCGGTTCCAACCCCCTGCCATGGGCAGGGACACCTCCCACCAGATCAGGTTGCGCAAAGCCCCATCCAGCCTGGCCTTGAACACCTCCAGGGATGGGGCAGCCACAGCTTCTCTGGGCAGCCTGTGCCAGGGCCTCACCACCCTCAGAGTAGAGTCCAGGATAATCATGAGTCACAAATTTGGTGTGCTACAAACATGCAAAAATCTTATTCTTGGAGCATTATTAACAAGAGTGTTTCTCCCATAGGGAAGAATTTTATCACTTTGATCAGTTTTGCCTACCCCCTAGTATAATATTATCTCCATTTTGGAGACTGTGTACAGACTTGGAAGTACCCAGAAGAGAATTACCAAGAAGAGGTCATGTGTGGCATAAAACTACAGGAACCAGTCTCTGATCCTGAAAAGAGAGTAATGAGGATATGCTGTAAGAGGAACTGGGTTCTTTCTGGCCTGCTTATCCTCGCTTAGCCTTACCTCTGGCCTCACCTTGGTACAACTTCAATATGTGGGTATACCGGAGCTCCTCTTCAACAATCACTGGGTTTTAAAAAGGCAGAAATAGCCCCAGAACAAAATTCCAGGTCTTTCCCTCTCTCAGTGAGTGATCTACACTAGCAGTATCTGTCAAGAGTCACACGAGAAACATTTGCTTTAAGACAAGGTTTTGCTTTCTGAAAATAGCTGCCTGAGCAGAGAGAGAGAGAGACAGCCTCCTGTATCAAACATCACAGGGCTGGGGGAAGGCAGGGAGGTTTTAAATGTTAACTGGGAAAAAAAAAGAAAAAAAAAAAAGTGAATAAGAACCCACACCTTATTAGACACATGGGAAACCAATTCTCAGTTAAGGTTTTCTCTTTTGTATGAATTCCCCAGATAGGGGGAAGTCTAACTGAAGCTTTTCTCAGGGCAAGAGTGTTCATAACATTTCTCTTCTGTGTTGTTTTTCTTATCTAATCAGAACTGGGTTTGTGCTGCACAGGCAGTATAATTCAGTTACACATCAGTCAGCCACAAGACACAAATGCATGGAAAACAATTAACCCACTGCTCCTGCCACTATTTATTCTCACTCTGGTCTCAAATCTTGTAATGGAAATTTCAGAGTACCTAATTTTTACATACTTGTTTCTCTCCCCTCCTTCAGTCACATAACCGGAATGCTAGGCTTTAATATTCTTTTTTTTAAGTTTTCCAAGGTTATTTGCACCTATGATTTTATATTAAAAAGGGGGAACTATCAAATCAGCTACTTGCTGACTATAAAGAAAAAAAATCTACTGAAATACAGAAAAGGTTACACTAATACAGGATAGTTCCTGTATATTGACCAATGAGAACAGAATAAAGGCAAACAGCAAGGGAAAATGTGGCATTAACTTAACCTTTTTACATATTAAACTGTATTAAAATCTCCTCCTGTCTTTCTACTCAGGAGTGTAGAAGATTTTATTTGAAGGACTGTGCGTGCACTGAACAGCTTTCATCATTACTCATTTTAAAGGCTATATATCAAGGAGTGTTAAAAACACCTCCTTCATTTGATCTAATCTGGCACTTCTTCTCTCAAAACATGCTAACAAGATCATTTTAAATACCTTCTGCAAAACATGGTATATCCAGGCAACATGGCTCAAAAAGGAGCTATCTTTAAGCCTTTGCAAAATCTGACTTGACTTTTATAGGATTTCTATGAGGATTTAATTGTTTCATGACATTTAGAAGCAGGTTTTCCCAAACTGGTGGAATTTTGTCCGTGTTTGGCCTTACTAACATCATTGCGGGAAGAGTACAATAAATCCATCTTTCGTGTTTGTGCTGCAGAAGTGGCAAGAGGGATTTTCTGGTTTTGTTTTGAGTGTGTGCAGCAGCTACATCCTACCAGCGCTGCAAAAGTCAGGGTGACACAAACAGACCTGCATGGCCAAACCCAGTGGAGATCACTGCATGATCCGAAGAGCACCTCTGCTGCATGTCACATTGGCCTCGATGTCATCAGAAGTGTCTAAAAACCTGTACTGCATGCTACATCCATGTCCATTCCTCCTAAAGGAGACAATCCTCTAAGAAAGAAAGTTGCGCTGCAGAAATAAGGCCTTTTGACACTAAATAATCCTGATTTTTTTTCCTCCACTGCTCAGCCTACAGAAAATAAAGAGCACGATAGCAAGGCTCAGAGGTTTTATTCGGATCAATGACTTTTTAGTTAAATAAAGTACAGAAAGAGATTGTGTACAGTATCCTGGGAGAGTTCTTAAAATAGGCTGCAACTCCTATTGACAAGGTACGAATTCTTATAGAGAAACACTGCTGTAGTGCTTTTAGTAACATCCTTTCTGTCTCTGAACAAAAGTAGGGACTAGATGACTTCTTGACATCCCTTCCAGTTTTCTTTGATGCTAGGAGTCTTGTTGACATTTCATATTATGCACATTTATTTGGTAAATACTATATTTCAGACTCAGGAAGGAAGGAAAGCCTCTGGAGGATTACGCTTTCAGTTGACAGAAATACAATAGTAGCAAAGAAAGTGTATAAAACAGAAAACGTTTCAATGTCCAAGGCCAGCAAAGAGCTGGTTTTGTCAGGAGAGGCTTGTAAGAGGAAAGGGAAGTACCCATCATCTTGAAAACTGTATAGCCTCTTTAAAACCCTCTCTCAGATGCGTGCAGCATCGCTCTTTTAGTGAGTTGGACCTGCACAGCTCCCCACGGTGAGGAGGCTGTAGATGCAGACCAAGGCAGGTGCGATCCCACCGAGCAGATGTGCTCTCGTGACACTGATAAATGAGTTTGCTGAGCCCACCCAGCTGAGACCCTCGAGCAGCTCTTGGATGCACGTCACCTGGACCCACACTTCTGCCACCACCAGGGTCTTCATGCGAGTCAACAGGGCTTGGAGGCATCAGCAGTGCAGCTGCAAAACCTTCAGTCCAAAGGCTGTGGCGCTGCGAATGCTGGCCTGGAGTGTCACCTCGCCGTGCTGCTCACTGAACCGTCTCACAAAACAAGTGTGTGGCCGTGGTGCTGCACTACCAAGCAAGCTGTACAGCTGCTGCTTGCTCCACGTGCTGCCTGCTGTGCTGACCACGCAGAGTGGAAAGCAAGCGCTCCCCTATTCAGTGAGGGGGTTTCTAGCATCCAAAGCCAGTTCTTCTCACTGAGCAGAGCAGAGGCAAAACATCCCAGCGGGATGCAAGGCGGGGAAGGAGTTTGGGGTGGAAGGTAGACACATACATCAGTGCCCTGCTTCACAGCCAGAGAAATAGAGGCAGAGAAGTACTAATGAGGCTAACTGACTGCAAAGCCAGCAGGGAAATCAGTGGCAGAAATCTGTAATCAGAGCTGTGGGGACTGCTGCTCTGAATGGACATCCCAGCAAAAACCACCTGTGGGTAAATAGTTCAAAACGTGCTCCTGAGAATCCAGAAAACGTGCATGGTCTGTGCAGTGGCAGCCACAGCAGCTTACCTTTCCTTCTTTCGTAGCTTGCTTCATAATAACTCGAAATCTGGTGTGAAACTTTGCTACCAAGATTTGGCTAGTCCAATGGCAGATCTCAGTATTTGCACGCTGACCCTCTCTTTTCTCTATGAAAACAGCCAGTTACATGCAGCAACACTCTTCTCAGGCCAGCACAACACTGCAAGCTGAAGTGTAGCATGGGTAGCATGTTTCCAGTGATTCCAACATATCAAGTGGTTCAAAAAAACCTCTTACGTATACAAGGCACAATACAGGTTATAAGCACGTTACACTGATTTCAGCAGAAGATGAGCAGCATTTGATACACCCCATTCAGAATCCATCTCGGAGGTTATTTAATCTGCCCGTGATATCCCTCAGACAGACAGGAACAAATTTGCCTTGATGTGTCTGTCTGTCATTCAAGTAATCTGTGATCCATTGAATATGTCTCTTTCTGAAATGCTCATTTTCCTGCAATTCTGTCTGACTCAATGTTCTTCTTACCTGACAGGTAGGAGATCAAATAATTGAAATCAATGGAGAAAGCACAAGGGACATGACACATGCCAGAGCAATAGAGCTAATCAAGTCTGGTGGCAGGAGAGTGCGACTGTTGTTGAAACGTGGAACAGGCCAGGTCCCTGAATATGGTGGGTTTTCATCTTTACATATTTCTATGTGCATGCACCTATATAAATTTGCTTTGGTGTTAAGTAGCAGTTGCAGACTGATATATTGTCATGTGCTGGGGCACATTAAGTATGGACTTAAGTACTTACCCAAGTACAGGTGGAGTTATTCACATTTAAGTGTTTTCTTGGCGCAAGGCCCTATATGCGTACATCACTGTCCTCTGCTGCCCTCCTGACGCAGGCAATGGCTTAGAAAATGTGCATTGGAGGAAGCACTTTGAACTCTTTAGGGGACATCTCTGAGTGTGCTGGGAGTTGCTGATTTGCCTTTAAGCTGTCCTTTCCTTCCTCTATTGGTACTTCTCTGAACATTTTGAGTCACAGCAGCTCAGATTTAAACTCAAAGCATTAAAAAGAATATGCTTCCATGATAACCTCACCCACAGTATTATCTCTGACAATATACACAGATGATCAAGTAGAAGTTAACTCTCAATAGAAAAGGAGACTGCTCAACATGGTCAGAAAGTAAGATCCATTCTTCTCACATTTTGTTTCTGGGACTTTTTCAAATATCTCAGACTGTGAGTCATTTAGATGATATAAGATCTTATTTCACTACTGAAATGACAAGAAATAAAAATAAATTATCCAAAGATCATTCAAAGACCGAAAAAAAAAAAAAAAAACCTTTTTGAATGGAAATCAAGTCTTACAGGTCTTACTCTAAAATACAGCGTGACAATGTCATATATTTACATAAGTTCTATGATGTCCAAAACGGAGCCTTAAATATCTCAGCAAAAGGTTTGGTTTTTGTTTTTGTAAATGATCGTTCCTTAACTTCCTTATGCTAGAACATACAAATTCCTTTAAATTTTTCTAACGTTCTGTTTGAAGTTCCGACATAATTTCCTATTAAAATCAGTAATTGCAGTACATATGAAAATGCAAAGTAATACTTAGGCTTAAATGTAGGTTCAAGTCAGCTTTTGCTATCAACACAAATTCAATACCTCTATTGGAGACATTAAAATCAGTTCCAATGAAAGCCAGTGCTTTGCCAGCTGTCAGTCTATGTAGTAATTGTACCATTTTCCCCTCTCAACTAGAGACAATCCTGTAGCTGAGGCAATACTTGGCAAAGTGTTGGTTGCATTTTTACCAGCTTTCAGGAGTTTCTGGGCTCATCTGATGATAAAGTCAGTCAGTCATAATTTTTGTGAGTGGGAACAAAGCCAAAATAGCTAACAGTGATTATGATAAATTGGCACAAAGATATTTAATATCAATTTTAGCCAATATATAACCCCTCCAGGGAGACCTCCAGCAGAGGGTCAGATCACCTCCAAACCTTATTTGTAGAGAGAGGTGCAACATTTTTAATGAAAGAACAAACAAAAGTCCATGACTGACTTAGCAATAGTAATCCTTCTCAAATAGCAAAGGCATGTACCAGCCCTTCTCTCATCCCTCAGAAAATGATTTAATATAATGGGGGTCACAGGAGACTGCTAAGAGCAAAGAATCCATACCAGACCTGATTACAGTTCAGAGCCTTTCCAAATCTGACTTTCTTAAGATCCCAGTTCTGGATGGCTCTTAAACCTAGGCTTATGGGAGATCTTAAAATAAATGTATATGTTTATGCAATCTTATAGATCTGTACCTTATTCCAGAGTCATAAGACATTGTAAATAGATGGAAAAAATGTTCTGTGTATATAGCATTGTTCTGGGAAAACAAATCCCCCAACAGGTGTAAAAGAGCACAAGCTTTCCCTCCCCCAAAAATACCCAAGTAGGAAATACAAACAAACCGCTACAAATATGGGCACAGCTTGGAGTGATAACAGAAAAAAATGATGTGACTTCACAGGACTGTTTAAAGCTTTGCTCACCATTTGAAAATTCATTTGAAAGGCTTAGAGGAAAGGCTGTGTCAAAATGCAATGACTGCAATATAAGCACTAAGGCACTTACTTGATTTGGTGTTGGGAGTCAGTAGGTCAAGGTGATGGTTGGACTTGATGATCTTGAAGGTTTTTTCCAACCTAGATTGTCTTATTCTATGATTCTGGTTCTATGATTCTATAATATTTGCCAAGGGGAAAGAGTTAAACATTTTCCTAGCTGCACATCCAGCTTACTGCTCCTTATGAGAGAAGAACTAAGCAACAGTGCTTGAAATCCATGTTTACCTGCTGCACTGAAAAGCAGTGGAAGTGTTCAGAAATTCCTTTGTAGTGTACACACAACCTACAGAAAGCATAATAGCAGAGGGTAACATCTGCATGTCTGCAGTTCTTAATGTGAGCATGACACAGGCAGATAAACGTTAGGACTCTGTCCAGTCTAGTTAGAATGGAAACAAAATAAGAAGATGAAATTATCTGAGATCTAGGTCATTTCCAAAACAACGAGAAGTGTTATGAGAACAAAAAAAAGGTGCACATAAAAATCAACAGCACCCTCTTAGGAAGTTGAAAACAGAAAATAAATAGAAATTATTAAAACCAAAGGACATTCCTCGAGAAAGACAGAACCTCAAAGTCACTGCACTGCAAAGAGCATCTGTCAGCATACTGATGACAGTTTTTTTTTCCAAATAGTGGGAAACTGAACACAAAGAAGATTGTGACGATAACTCAAGGACAAAGTGGTCCTGAGGACATCAGAGAAATTAGTCCAAACTTAGTAGTTCCCTTTTCATCCTACCAGAACCGTACAATTGAGCTGTAACAAGACTAATTGCAGATTTTACTGAAAGAATCAGCCTTTTTTATTTTTAGCAAGCACGTGTCAGAAATATTCTTATCATCATCAATGTCCAGTTCTACAGCCCCTCAGTGGGAAATAAGACTTGGTTGAGTATCAAAATGCAAGGCTGTAGGACTGAGCTGGCATTGCAACGGTGGTATGGTGCAGAAGAGTAGGGAGGAATACAAACACAGAGGAGGCGTATCAGGATCCTTTCCTGGCTATTCTCTCTCATTCTCTGACAAGTGAAAAATCAGGGCTTCCCAAGTCAGCTGTAGTAATGCTGCATTTTGAGACCTTTCCAACAGCAGTGACATTCAGACTCATGGCATTAAGAAGGAAGCTTACCTAGAACAGCTGAAACCAAATGGCCAAAAAATGCCACATTATTGTCTTTCAGTCTTCAACTTTTTATTTGTGCAATATAATTAATTCTTCTTAAATTCCAGAACCATTGTTCTGTTAGTGCAAAATATGACAGTATGCATTTAAGTATAAGAAATACCAATGTAAGAATGATGATGTGATTGGCATCAGTAAAAGCAGTGTAAAGGAAAAGACATCAATGATAAGAAAGTGATCAGTGAAACAGAAGAATGTGTATTGAAAAGTAGAAAGCATTCAGCAAAGAAACTGAAAGCACCCCTGTGAGGGTGTAAATCTCCTGAATGAGTTATGTTTGTTTATACCACCTGGAAATCTGTCCCTATAAGTACATCCCAGGAAAACCTGGATGAGCTGAGACATTGCTTAAACCTGGGGGAAGGAATAGAGTGTTGCAAATGCACCGTTTACCTCAAGTCCGGCTGCTGATTGTGCTTGGAAACAAATTCCAGAGATCCCAGAGCCCTTCAGAGAGAGAAGTCCCCACGTAGCCAGAAATCCTATGCTAGCGTGCCCTCCTCTATCAGAATTTATGTGAAGGAGCAGGGATATGATTAATGTTCTGAAATGGAATCTGATTTCACAGCAGAGTGCAGCAAAAGAAGCTTAGAAAACAGATGTTTTGTCAGCCAGAATCTCAGAACATATTTACTGAGGATAAGGATAGCCAGAGAAACTGGGCTTCCACAGAAGGTGAATTACCACAGCTCATCCAACCCCAAAGAACAGCAGCATCATGTTTCATAGGAAATAGCCTGCCAGATATGTTCTGCAAAGAAGCAAGACCATTGTGAGAAATAGGATTACTGTGCAAGAAATAGTAGAGGTGCTGCTGGGGATCCCAACTACGTAGCATGCGTAGTGCCCAGGGAGCCCTGCTGCAGGGAACGTGAGGTCCCGCACACACCACGAGACGACATTCACAGCCAAAGCTGTACCTCTGAGCACTTCTCAGCCCAGCATTAAATACGACTTGATTAAAACAGCAGACCAAGATTTTTTTCTCAAAATGGCTGCTTAATTCCCTATTTATGCATCTGCCTGAGAGGTTATTGACTTCAGCAGGAGATACTGGGTGCTCACACTGTGGGAGCCTAATTACAGGCACTGTATTTTACAGGCCTTAGCCATTGCTGTACAACCACCATCAGAAACACATCTATATTGCGCAGCCAAGCATTAGGATGAAGAGGCATCCCTAAAGGCAAGATGTGGGAAAAAAACGTTCACAAAATCCGAAGATAGTAGCATTCAAGTTTAAATAAAACTAACAAATTGCAGCCTCCCCATCCAGCAATGAGCTCTGCAAGAGGCAAGTTGACTCTAATGACAGATCAGCCCCAGGAAGCTACAGTTTTCTCTGAGAACAACCACTATTTTTCTCTAAATATCAATGGAAGAAGGTCCCTAGAAAAACATGTGATAATGCAATCTTAGTCTCAGCAGTCCTGGCAACTTGCTTTTTCCGGCTTGCTGCTCCTAGCATTTCCTTTTATTACACAAAACTACATTAAAATACGTAAGTAGTTAGAAAGGATCTCAAAGTAATAAATTTTACAGCCAAATAACTGCAAACAAGGCAAAAAGGTGAAGGACTCTGAGGCATGGTTAGACCTTGAATGGTGACTTGTGGGTGGACTCCATCCCTCCAGCAAGGCACAACCTCCATCCGCAGCCTGCTTCCCTTCTGGTGCTGAAGAGGGAGGAGAAACACTGAACCTGTGAGGAACATCTAGACGAAAGCTGGTTTGGTTCCCTTCCCGCTTTCACAGCAGGACTTTAAAACCATACTTTCTATCAAGTTTGGTAGTTTCCCATTTGGTGTTAAGTTGCCTAACACCTCCTGCAGAAAGCTAGAAGTTTTAGAGACTCCAGCCCATTCACAGCAAGGTTTTTGAAAGCCTTTCCATTGCCCTGCCCTGGAAATCTGGGTCTGGCCTTGTACCCACTGTGCCTGGAGGACCAGAGTCAGCAAGGTCTGGTGAACAAGAGGTCTGTGTCTCATGGCTGGTTGGCACTTTATGGCTCTGCACAACGGTTGTTCCTCACCTCTCTCTTTCCCCTTGTTTGGCATTGTTAAAAGACATGTCCTGTTAAAAAGACATGTATCATTGTGTGTTTTCAAGATACGTTGAGGCTAAATCATGTACAAAACTCACCCTGTTGGTTTAAGACATGATTTTGCAGAGTTGGTTTAGATTCATTTTTGATTATTTAAGGGAGGACAAGTTGTGTACATAACAAGTAAAGTTTCAGTATACACAAAGTCATTGCTGGTTAACAAACAAAACATACAAGTTATTTAGCAGCAAGCCATTTTTGAAGGGTCTTGAAGAAACTCAGTTCATGTTTGAGCACTGCCCCACTGACTAAAACAAAAAAATGTCAGAGTTGTTACCAATGCAAGGATTTTTCATAGATTTTGGCGCAGTTCTGATTTTTTTAAACCCTTTGCTTTTCATTTGTTATAACTCCTTCAAAAAGCACCTCAAGATGTACTCCATATCCACAGTCCAAGTGACTCTACCTCCTGAATATATATGCATAGTAGTTGAAATTATTCACTAATATTTAGACTTACAGCATGCTCATTTGTCTTGGCTTTACAGAAATACTTCTTTCCTGTTACATAAAAGCTTTTTACTCGGTTGTTCTAAGCATACTAAGAATTCTCTGCTCTAACAATAGTGAAATATCTTTATGTCACTGGTTCTGTTAATTCTAATGATTGGTCCTAGGCTGTTCCTCCCCTTCCTTTAGGAATGGTACCTTCCAGTCTCTCCATGTGCATGAAAAGTGACAAGCATGGGTCCCCATATTTCTACTTATTGGGCCACCCTAAAGACACGGTTTGTAAACTCTGCATGTATATTATCTTTCTCTAATATGCTTTTGTTTCTCGCAATTGTTAATTGAGTCTTTTCCAGCTTTTTCTGACACACTAGCTCTCTAAGTAGTTTCTAAGCATTCAGCTCTCCTCTCATAACAGATTATCTTAGATATCGAAGCACCCATGCATTTTACAAATGTCTTTTAATATACTACATCATTTATAGATGGTTCTTTAAGTTCCACTACTGCTAGTGCAGGAAACACATCCATAAGTCTGCCATATATCTGCTTGTTCTCATTACAAAAATTAATGGTATGAATATGACATTTCAGGTAGCAAACCTTAAACTATGGAGAGTCAAAGCCATAATTATCCTCTTCCTTATGGTACTTGGCTTGCAAAAATATTAGTGATTTGAAGGTGGAAGTTAGATAATGATCTCAAACCATATTTATATGCAGCCTCTTGAAGAAATAACTAATGTAAAATTGAAGACTGTTTGGAACAATCTGTAATGCAATACGCATTTTTTAAACCCGGTGGCTATGCTGAATTTACACATAGCACTTTGCACTTGATTTCAAGCTATTTTCTTCATAAATCAGATCCTACTGCACAGGTTGTTCAGATACATCAAATTTGTAATACATGGTCATGGACCAGAAATGATACCGGGAAAGGAAAGGAAAAGAAAAATGTATTTTTCATATTTTTTATTGATTGCTGTCATCACAGAAAACTCAGAAGTGTTCAGATGAATTCAGTCTCCCTGCTGTTATTGACTTTGCACACTGTAGTGTATTTGCTATAATTATAGGGCAAGTCTCACGCTATTGAAGCAGACAGATTGGAAATAGAAAGGAAGCTATTCCCAAAGGTATTCTCCAGCCTCTGTGCTTTGAGCTGCTCCTCCAGTATAACCCCCATCGGCAAGCTGTGTTTAAGTGACCAATTTGGGGCATGCAAATCAGGATAATCTAATCAATTGCTTGCAGGTGTTTCCAGTTACAGGTTATTTCCAGCTTGTGTCTACAAGGAAGAATTTTCAGAAAGCAGACATGCCCCTGTATTTTGCTAGTGCAGAACTGGACACATCTAGAGGCCATCTGAAAAATTGCACCAATGTAGTTCAAGAGTTTGTACTGTACACCGGTGTCTTTCCCCACCAGAGACTAGTCTGAGGAACTTCTTCATTGCTGTGAGGCCTGTGTAGTGTAAAAAGCTGAATTGCACCAGTCCTTGCAGTCTTCCCTACCTTACTTCTTCTTTGCTGTCTTTGGCACAAAAAAGAGTAGGTCAAAGAGATCATGAGGATAGAAGTCCAGCCTGGTGGTAGGGCCAGTTTGCAAGTCTCAGTTGTCACACATAGGATGCTCAGTGAGTTGCAGTTCCACCACAAGTGTTAGACATTAATAACCATTACTTTCTATGCATTACCTTTATTATTTTTTTCCTCCTGTAGCATAACAGACACAGGAAATAAGTCTTCCTGAAACAAGTAGAAATGTAAATCCTCTATAAATGTATCTTAAGTCAGTTGTGCACAGTCACTCAGATGATTATGTATTGGGCAGGAAGTTTTGGGACAGAACTTTTTCCCAGCAAAATAAGTCCATAAATCAAAAGTAATTCATTTTGGGTCAACACCAAAACCAAAACACCCGATTGATTTAAATAATATATATTAAAAAAAAAAAGTAATGTCAAGTCAAATAAAAACATCTGTGTTATAAAATGTATTGCTTTCAGGTGTTTTTAATGAAGCAATTTGGTGAGTCAAGGAGGGATTTTTCCTAAAGAGACAGTTTTGCAGGGAGGCTGCAACTAAAATGGTGACTGTGCCACCTTCATAATCAAAGGCACATCTATTAGAGCACTGACCAAGGATGTGAATCAGATTTCCTGTTGCAGAACAGTTATAAACTTTCTGGCATGTCTTAGGAGAGGCCCCTACCATAAGATTATAGGGCAGCCTGTTATGAGTCTGCATTTCTCTCATGGAAGTTGTTCCATTTTGTATAAATCATTATTTATTGAAGAAGATCAGTTGGCTTTCCTGAGGTTAGATATAACACAGGAGACATGCAGGTGCTGGAAGGTAGTTTAGAAAGTACACCCAGATCAAGTGACATCTGGCTAAATTCTGTGCTTTCTTGCACCATGGGTTTGGTAGCCCTAACTAATGACAATTGCATTTATATTTGCAAAAATACGTGAACAATTTGGGAGTTTGTGTTTTTATTGTTTGGATATAGAAAATTTCCAGCCTTCAGAAATCTCCAGTTAGCTGCAAACCAAAATCTTCAAGTTCTTTAGCTCTGATAGTATGTCAGAAGCTTTTATCTTTGTATAATACAAGGCTAAAGCATCTTGGTCTGTACATTTAAGACAGATAGCCCTACCTGTTCAGAGTACTGATTAGATAATCCAATTCATCCTACTTTTAATACTCACTTTACAAATCTCCAGAGCTGAGGTCGGCTGTTAGTCAAAACTTGAACTAGCCCATGTATCATTCATCTGATGTGAGTGCAAAAATCAATAGTCATTTTGGAAAAGAGCCCTTTCCTTCTGCGACCACCTTGATGGAACTGCAAACATTCATTCATATTCATGTTGCATTTCCAATACCACCTTGTTATTTCTAGCAACACCAACTTAATTTCAGGAACCTGTGGTGTGTAAAAAAAAAAAAAGTATCAAAATACTGGTTAATAAAATTGGCCTAAAACCATCAGGCAATTTGAATATGAGCTCCCAAAGGTTCTAGCTGTTTTATTGCTATGGGTAAAAACTATTCAAGGACAAAATTGAATATTAAAATTTGTTTTGCAAACATGTCCTTAGTTTTTAATAAATATGTAGCAGCTGGCAGGAAAGTAGAACATCCTTCTGTTAAATAACAGCATATGTGTATATATATGTACAACAACTTTCTATTTTAAAAGATATATAGACCTTTTTCATAGGTATCCCTTGATACAGAAATAGAAAACAGTTTTGAAAGGAAGAGAGACAGATGGGAAGACTTTAGAGTTTTGTGGCTATGTTTTTTGAGCTTCTAGTGAAACTATCCCATTTCCTGACATTTAAATGCAGAAATACCAAGTCCGTTCCATAGTCCTAAATGTTGCTTTTGCAATTACACCTCCAGTGATTTTTGGCCAGTCCAGCTGAGTTCTCTAACTCACACTTCCCCCATCTGTATAATGGGAATAGTAATATTTACTTACCTATCTCATGAGAGTGTTATGGGGATTATTAATTTAATGCTTGAAAACCCCTTTAAAGATTAAAATTCCTAGTTGACTACTCAGTATTATTATTAAAGCAAAACCTCACTAATCCACATGCATTATAATCCACACCAAAATTGGCAGTGTTCCCCCACATCTGAGCAAAGATTTAATATTAAGGGTGTTGAGCAAGTTCTCTTATTACTAAGGCTTAATTATTATAACACAATATACTGGAGTAGCTTTACTAATGTGGTGTAAAGTGTAGCTAATTACAGCTAAACTACAGTAGCTAAAACAGATGAACAAACATTATCCTTGGCTTTGTTCATGTAAACTGGCAGTCAGACTTACCAGCCAAAGAAGGGGAAAGTCCCACTCACAAATCTTTTCTAAGAATTATTTTTGCTCTCTTCTATATTTCTGTTCAGTTGATAATATTGGATATAAGCACACAAAATAAAAAGACTAAAAGAATGCAACCATCTCACCCAGTCTCCACTGCATCAGTTTTTCCTTTCTTCTTTTAACCAGAGAAATAGGAAAAACTGGAATTCAGTGATACTTACTGTGTCTTTGTAATTTGCCATAGGACTAAGTCCAGTCTTCTGCTGTTGCAGCATATCAAGAGATAAAATCCCTTTCCTGTTGTGAATGTCTCAGTCCCTCTCATTTCCAAGTTCACACTGGGAATAGCACTCCATGGTGCTGTTCGTCAGTTAGCTTCCCTATGTCTCTGTGATGGAATCCTTACAATATAGAGCTCCATATGGACAGGGAAAGTATGAAGACACAAGTAGTTATTCCTGTTGCATGGCCCAATAGTTCTTATAGCAAAGGTCATGCAGTAAAAACCCATTCCACGTTTCTTCCACGCAGCCAGTTTTCTGTAATGGCACGTATTTCCCCATAAGAGCAGAGCTGCTCATCTGTATTTTGACATGAAGAGTGATTTGGAGGGGTCAAACTTCACACTCAACTGGAAGGATGCCAAAAATGTTGCGCGCCCACCTCTGGCTTGAAATACACAAGAACATTTTATCTTTGTGTGTCCCAATAGTCTCTATCTCTAAAAATATCAACTGTACTTGGGATACGGTGACTTTGAACTCATTTAAGTGACATGTTAAGTGATCTGTGGTTATCCAGGTGTAAAAGGTCTTGCTTTTTAGCTCACTTAAAAGAAGCTATAAACAGCAGTCAGCTCTTTTAGAGACAGCAGCACACCTATGAAAGTACAAGGAGTTAAATAAAATACAACAACAAGCAGACAAGGTGTTTTGCTTAATCCTTGCCAGGGGCCCGATGCCTGATACTTAAGTCTAAATGAAACTAGTAGATCTTCTTTTGGCTTTAGTCATTAGTATCTAAAATTTGATGAGTCTAAATAGTCATACAGAGCGTGACATAAAAAATATCATTCCAACCGTTAGAGAGTAGAAGGCAAGCTTCTTCTGTAGAGGGCATTGGCTGCACTTGGGTCTGCCTCTGCCTTCCGGGACATGTCTCACTCCACCATCCCGTGGTGCAGTTCCCAGCTGGTGGTTTGTGGCCCCACACCAGGCAGAGGCTCAGGGATCTCATGGAGCCTGCCAGATTTCTTAAAGCTTGTTACTCTTTGCTTGGAAACAATCCGTTGGAAACTGAAGTGCATTTTTTTCACTTTGACGGTATGTGGTTAACTCACTCTCCAACCCATGTTTAACAAACGTGACCATAGAGCATGTTCTATTTTGTTTAGCTGCAGCAACACGTATGCAACCCAGAATTTTAAACATCTGGGTTCATTCTGACAACGTGTACTTTGTGTTTGCTCATTAGGAGCTGAACATTACAATATTGCATTCACTTACTGATGCACTTCCATCTCATTAGTTTTTAGAGCAAATTGTCTCAGCGTCCAAAAGATGTCAGATACAACGATAGCCCCAACATAAAGCCTGGTCCCAAGGGCTGCCCTTTCAATGCCCAGTGGCCTCAAGTCTGAAAAGGGATTGCTAAAGATAGACTAAACTAATTCAACTGCTTCTAACCTTAGCAGCCATATTTATTCATGAACCTTGTAAATAAGGATGCAGTTGAACCAAGTTATGTGTTTTGCTTAAGATCCTGCTGAGATCTTAAGTGAGAACTGCCAACACAGCACCTGCCAGGAACAGCTTTCTAGGGGGCATTTGATCAACAGTAAAAATGCTCTGAATTCCTTACTTGTGAACTAAATTTTATGTATTATGTAGATACCTTTAATAATGACAGCTATTTATTGACCACACAAGATGTGATGCCAACTGGTAACTCCCATTTTAGCTCTGATAATTAATAATTTTAATATTTAAGTTTAATTAAGTGTGTAATATCGAGCTCTTAAATTATTCAGACTTTACGGAATGTTTTTCATTAATACCACACATTCTATTAACATATTTATGAACACCTTTTATGACTTAATGTGGCTTAATTCTATTAATAAAAACTAATTTAAAAGTCATTATCTTTTTTAATTATACAGTAACTTGTAATGCAGATTCTTCCAGCTCCACTGTGGCTCTGGAAGAAAACTGCCGAGGTTTCTGCAGCTTCTGTACTGCTGCCTGGCTATGCGGAAAATATAAAACCTTCTTTACGGAAGGGATGAGGGCCTATTGCCTGAGTAGCTTTGTTCTGATAGATATGTGAGATGCTCAGCACTTCAAAAAGTGTACCAAACAGCTTGAAGGACCTAGTGAATGATAACGTGTGTTTAGTGTAACATCATTCAAGACTAGTGTTTAGGTTGTCCGTAGACTTAACACCAACACAGCAGTGAGAATCTTGCTGCCTAGGAAAAAAGCACAGACTGCAGCTTTTCGTTTCAGCTGTTGACAATATTAGTGAGTAATCCTGCGACACTTACACAGATACATTAACTTAATTCAAGGAAAAAGTCAAATTTACCAAGTTCACTCAGATTAGTGATCATGCTCATTTGTTTAAATATTTAATGGATAGGACTATCTACGAGATTCGTATGTATTGAACAGGCTAAAAAGGGTCTTGGAATGAGTGATAAACTGTGTACTCATAATCATCTGGCCTTAAGGTTCACAGCCAGAAGACTTTTACAGTAAATAAGTAAATTGATTTACTAAATTAATTTACCTGTTCCAGGTCTGAAATATAAACAGATTGTATACTGTGCCTTTTTTTTTTTCCCTCTCCCATTCCATCGTAGGTTTAGGTAGCTGTTTTCTGCATAGAAAAATTACTTTTCTTATCCTCACTATTGTAAGAGCATTGTTAAAGTCATCTTTGCCTTATTTTAAGTTCTGACTGATGTTGTTGTAGACAGCTAAATGAGGCAGAGCTTAGGCACGTCACAGTGAATTGCTTATGGATGTGATTTATATTTAAGAGGTGAACAATAGCAGGGCAATCAAGTAGGGGCCAAAGTTAGATGCAACACCCTGGGCTCATCCAAGTCCAAGATACAACACAGTCCACTTGCTCTCCAGGACTCTCATACCCTGACTGTTTCTGAATTATTTGGTTATCTCCTGTACTAGCCTGAAAATTCTCAGGCCACTTACCTGTAGTCTCTCACACTTGCTAAAATGGGCCTGATATGTGGAGATGGGTCTAAATCTCTGAGGCACTCCACTCAGCTTTGATCCGCAGCCTCCAAAAAAGTTTCCCAGAAGGAGCTCCCCAGCACTGGTTATGTACACGTTCAACAGAAGAGTAGACATCTACTTCCAGCAGTCTTCAGAGACACCTCTCTTTCTCTCTGACTCTGTAAGGCAATTAAACGATTATCTCAAGTGATTAGGCCGGTAAAATACTGCTGAAGCAGTGTCATAATTAAACAGCTAACTCAGGGAAAGGTATTTACTCAGGATGCACTGGTTATAGAGTAGGGTCTGAAGAGTAAGAATAGGAACTCTTCAAGCCAGATAAATCACTTTCCCTGTTTCTTTGTTACCATCTTTAAAGTAAACATGTTACATAAAAAATTGAAAACCGCTTTCATCCATAGCACTTTATAGGGTTAATGAAATACAAATCAATGCATATGCTGACTTTCATGTTTCAAGAAAACATTCAGTATTTTTCTAAAGGATTTGTTCAAACTCTCCCTTGCAATGTGCAGTTTTGCCCTCCCTGCACTGTCTAAGTTTTCCTTTTCTCTCTGTTCCCTTAGTTCCAAAACAAGCAATATCATCTCCTGAACTTCTGTAGGTTTGGTCTTCCAAGTGTAACTAACAATCTGTTCTTTCTGAAGTGTGTTTCGATAATTCTCAAATTAGATTTCTGAACATGAAAGCACTTTATCTAAAAATACTCAATGCACAGTACAAAAATGGTGATTAAAGTGAATTTTACCTGAGCTATCGTTCAAGGTCTCATCAGATGGCCCTTACAAGGACTCTATGAACACTGTCTCTGCTGTAAAAATATTTGGGGCATCTTCCATTTAATATCTAGATAAAGGATAAAATGAAAAATGGATACAATGAACCCAAAGGAACTGAATTATTGCTCAGTAATAATTAGTAACATGAAAAGAAGTAGGGCAACAGAGGAGGATTGCACTGGGAGGGAATAAAGCAGGAAGCAGAGCTGTGCTTCCTGGTGTTAGAATAGGTCAATGGCTGTTTTTTCTGAATTTTCTGCATGTAAAATTAAATGTTTGAAGTTTGTAGAGGAGATAAAAGTATCCCTCACTTACCTTACATTTACAGTCACAGCTCCTCAGTTTCTGGGGACATCTGCAGAAGCCATGCTACCAATAACTCCCATGAGTAGTAGTGCCCTATCTTCCAGTATTAGATCAGTGATGAAGAGAAAAATGCACATCTTTGATAACAGACTAGATTTGGCACTGTTTCTTGTTCCAACATTAGCCTTTTCCTGATGAATCATCCTACTTTTGAGAAAAGCTGAAGCACAGAATTCAGAATAAAACATGCAGGGACTCAGATGCAAGTTCATTTTCGTGTGGTCTTTCATGCCTTTATATAATCCACTCTAGTTACCCTGTCCATCCATCCTCAACCTTTGCAAAATACAATGTGCAAAGTCAAAATAACAAATTACTAGAAAGCAGGAAAAGTCCACTCACATTTACAAGCTACTACAAATAGTCACCAGGATATTACTGAGCACAAACAAGAGAGCAGTATAATGAGTATGGTTAGACCAAGATTTCGAGAAATGAGGTTAGGTTTTCATTGCTTCAGAAACAAGACCCCATGATATCAAACAGATCAATTAACTGCATTAGTAGGAAAGAAAAAGTAGTTTGTATGCCCAAATAACTAAGTACAACCTAGATTTATTTTTGTAAAGGTAAATGGTATGTATGTCATTTTCAGACAATCAAAACATGGCACCCACAGCAAGCTGCTAAAAAAAAAAGACATAATGGGAATGCTAAGGATGAAAGGGCTAGCTCACCTGGACATGATGACTAGACAGTGAACAGCAGAAGGTGCCTAAATCATGCTGGTGTTTATTTCCAGACCTGTTGGTTTGGGTGTGGATAACAGCAGTGGAAGAATCGTGGATTTCTCTCCTTTAAGCCAAGCAAAGGGTAATTTGTGAGAAAACATTTGCATAACACTAGTGAATAATTAACAAGAAGTGAGAGTTTATAGCAGGAAGTAAGGAGGATGCAGTGCCCATTGCAACACACTCTCCAGGAGAGTTTGGGGCGTAGGGAGGGGAATGCATGATGTACTGTACCATGGCAGCTGGACAGAAGGTACCAAGAGCATTTCTGACAATCCAGACCTCAGCAAATCATTCATTTCTGCTGACAAAGGGTGCACTATGTCTGGGCTGAGGAAGCTCTGGGATGAAAGTTTAAAAAATCTTTAAATATTCTGAAATATCCCTCCTTAGAGAGTGTTGAGGGAAAGCTGCAGGAGGCCAGTGCAATCAGGAACATCACAAGCATGTTAAGCTGTAATGAGAAAGAGCCAAATTCATTCCTGGTGTAACGCTGCCAGCATTAGTGGATACTCACCAGGGGACAATTTGTCCCATTTTTGTTATTAGCAGCATCTGTAAGAACTGTTTGCCACCTTCTGGCAGTACATAATTTCAGACAAAAAGTAGGGAAAAAAATGCACCATATTTTTTATGTAATCAAAAACTCTTTGATTCCCTAGGAACATAATTCTGGAACGAGGTGAAAACAGCTGCTTAGACATTTCAGGAAACATTCATAATAACAAGAGTGTTCAAAGCTTTAAAATATTGTTCATTATTCACATACCTCAGAAATAAAAATGGCATTGAAATTTTATCGTACTTAAGTAACAATGTGATGTCATTTCCATTCTTAACATTACTATTAAGTATTGAAGAAATTAATACTTCTATCTTATACTTAATTTTATGTGATGAAAAATCCCACATTCTTGATAAACTCCCAAGCAATTATTTAAAATATTTTGATACAAAAGGAGAACCCAGCAGCAAATCTGAAGTCTAATCTCTCTTGACCTGAGATTTAAGCAGAGCAGCTAAGCAGAGCATGAACAGACTTGACACAATCTTAGAAAGGCAACCTGTAGTGAAAACGCAGGTATTACAGAAAATTAAATAAACTTAGTAGTAGTCTGAGCTCTTTCCTCTGACTAGGTACCTAGGCAATGCTAAGAAAGTAAGACAGGCAGAAATCTCTTCTCAATTAGCAATAAGGCTAGGCTTTTGTTGGTGGTTCAGATGCATCTATCAGCAAGCACTGGATCCAGAAAAAGAACTATGCTTTAGTTAAGAGAGGAGCATGTAGACATGTGAGTAATATCCTCATTTCCAGACCTCTGAAAGCACATAAGCTGACGCAGCAAACAACTCGTGTGTGTGTCAGGTCTACCCCAAACAAACAAAAAAAAAATCTTTAGACAGAAAACTTCTGGTCGTGATGCTTTCCCCTTGTCACTGTTCATCCAAAATGGCTGTGATCACCTCTCATCCTCCTACACACTGAAGGGTGTCTGTGTGTCTGTGCTGTCTCTTACTCAGTTAGCAATTTGCTCCTTGCCTGGGAGTTATGTGAAAGAGGTCGTAGGTGAGTCATTCTAGCACATTCCATAGAAGTGCTGCCAACCTGCGTGCCAGTCGCTCATGGAAACTAAAAGCCACCCAGAAAGCACCTCCTAAATTACTCCAAATCAAATGCCGTCACAATGACAGATGATAGTGCTGCCCCCAGGTCATTTATCTTGTCTAAACTGGTAGGTCAAGGGAGATTTTCTCCCTTCAGAGAAGGGAGAAGGCATCTATTAGCCTTCAGTGAGATGTGTAACTTCAGAAAATCATTTCTCTCACAGTAAGTATGATATCCGTAGTGACAAAGTAAAAAACAAATTTAAAACTACATCAACCCTAAATCTCTCCTGTAGGTTCAGATGGATGCGATATCCTTCACTTCTGCTTATAAGCTGTTTGGGCATTAGTATTTCAAGCTCTATTAAACAAATGCAGTCTTCAATTCCTCCCAGGACCGAAGAGGAAAAAAAAAAAAAAAAAGTCAAATCATTGCTTTGTCTCTGGTTGAGTACGTTTGCAAAATGTTTTGAGAAACTTTGGGATAACAGAAACTGAAAGTAGGTTATGTTTGCACTTAACACCACAGATTTTATGTAAAGCTTAAAAATTAGGACAAAACGTTACTTTTTCAGATGTATTAAGAAGTTTTTCCAAAATGTAGTTATGCCCTCAGAATAAGCCTAAAAAGAAATCATTAGTTCACTTGCTCAAAAGAAAAAATTTGGCGTTTTTCTCATGTTTATGCTTGTTATGGAAAAGCAATCGTTTCAGTGCAGGTTGAACAAGTCCAAATGAACATTTATGGCTCAAACAAAGCTCTTAAAATGTTTTTTCTGTTGAGCAACAAATTACTTGTATTACTGTGCTTTGCTCTACCATAATAGTTTTGCTATTTTCCTATAATTTTCAAATATTAGAGAAAAGTCAGTTACAATACCCTACCATCAGTATTGTGCTCACTAGCCAGGGACATCTTGCAACCATAACTTGTTGACATGAA
Source organism: Anser anser (assembly GCF_964211835.1). Lineage (NCBI taxonomy): Eukaryota > Metazoa > Chordata > Aves > Anseriformes > Anatidae > Anser > Anser anser. The sequence continues at coordinate 12,866,119 of NC_139720.1, forward strand.
CATCTCCCAAAGCTGAGGATGACTTTTAGCCTAATTTCCTTTAATTTAAAACAAAAAGCAGATTAGGTTGTGTTTTTGCTGTCTTGGGTTGGCAGCGCCTGAAGCTTAGAGAAAGTTACTTCTTCAAGTTCTTGCTTGCGAGTACTATATTGCTGGAGAATAGGACTGGAAGTTTTATTTCATGGCAGATGTTCCCTCAGCCACTGGAAACAGAGCTTACATAGGTGCCTGCCCAAGGAGAATGCCAAACTCAGTGTATCAAACAAACTGCAGCCAATGTCACACCTGGGGCTGGGACAGACGAATTTCCCTTTAAGCTATGGCTGCAGGACTTCTTGCTTAGTTGGTTGTGGTTTTGATTTTGTTAGGGTTTTCTAGGAGATAGCCAAAAATCTGATAATGCCTATAATATGGCAAGTTCTAGCTAATAGATAACTACATACACTTATTATTAGATGTAACAAGTATGTACCTGCTGACTCACTGTTGCTGAAGTAGCTTCTAACTTGCTATAGTTTCTCACTGCAACATTTGGTGATTCTTCCCTCCCCTCCAAAAATGAATACTGAAAACAATAAATAAATGCAATTGTCTTGAAGTACAGTCCATTAATGAATCAGGATGGGATTTCCCACAGCTATCCCGTCTCCAGGGAACAAAACAGCAGGCTGCTTACCCCCAACTCCCTTTCCTCTGAGCGTCCATAAGTAACAGGTACAACATTGTCCTTTGTGCCCCAAAGGAGCAGCAAGTGGTGTTTGCAGCCCTCTTTTTGCAGTGTCCTCCTCCTGCCTGGATGAGAACCAGCTGATTTCCACACAGTGGCACGTTTTGTGCAGAAGTACACTCCTTACCCAAGAGCATCTTGCTGCCATTTGATGTCTCTACTTATGTGTAGCTGATGTTTCCCAAAGTAACAAGGTATTTCTGTAACTTCAGATGCTCTCAGGGCCTTACACGAGATCCGATAATGGCCCTCTGCTCTTCACTACCCCTCAGTGAAAAATACCATTTTAGCAACCAGCAGGAAACAAAGACTGTACTTAAGTCAAAAACATTGGCCAGACCGATGCTCGTCCGCACCTGTACCCTGGGGAGGTGTGGGATGGAGTGTGGCGCTGCCGCCAAAAGCACAGACTGAGCTGAGTTTGTTTCCTTTTTCTTCATTCATGCTGCTCACGTACCGATGACTTAACGGGAGAAAAATCACCCTGGGCAGTTTGCAGTACTGCGGGGTGCGGGGTCTCTGCGCGCCTGTCTCTCTCTGAAGTAGAGGTTAACACAGGCTAACGTAATCTGCAGGGAAGCAGTGTAAATTAGCTTGTCCCGAGCTCCACGCTGCTGCAGATGGATTAATTTGCTAAGAGCCAAGGTGGTTTGTTCAGCGCCGGCGCAGGCACCTTGCTGGTGCACAGTGGCAGGTTCCCACTGCTTTGCTGAGTCCCACGCTACCTGTAAAGAAATTGGGCAAAGGGACTTGGGCCCCATGAAGGATCACTGTTTTGAGGGATAACCAAAGCAGAATCTCCTGGATTTTGGATCTAAGAAAAGCCCAGGTGGGTCTGCTCCTCGCTCGCCACCGCAGCCTGTAGAATTACAGAATTAAAGAACCAGCCTGGAGAAGCAAATGCTTTTTGTAGGCAAGCTCATAAGAGCTGATAACTCTACATGCATGAGCCTCCCTTTTATTTTTTCTTGCTCAAGTGCCAAGCAGGGAGCAGATGGTACATTACTCAGCCTTAACTGGAGGGTAAGAAAGTGTGATTTAAAAAAAAAAAAAAAATCATTTGAGACCCTCAGCCCATTTAGATTCCAAGCTCAAAGTTTATTTGTCTTACACAGAACTTGTACTTTTTCCCCTCTCAAATGCTAATCCTCTCCACACATATGCTCATTATGCAAAAGCATATGACAAACACCATCTGGGAAAATAAATAGCTCCTCAGCTAACTGCACTGCTCCCTCCCCTTACGTCACCCACCTCACTATTGTCTCTCCTATTTTTATCCGCAAAACAGCAATCACTCAATCAAGCTATTAACTTAAATGTGCTGTCTCAGTCAAACAAGCTGCAGAGCCCAGATTGGGCAGTAAATCCCATTCCATTTTTCAAGATGATGTGCATCTTTATGATAATTTGAAAGTAGCCGTAGCACTGAGAAAAGTAAACGCGGCATTTAAAGGACAGTTGGCATCACTGAGAGATGCTAGTCCTGACCCACAGAAGCCCAGGCTTGTTTTCCAGCTAGAAGGTTACATTTTCTCCCCCAAGAAATATGCAGCTCTTGCCACGGGTTCCACCTCGTTTCCATGGATCCCTGAGACAGTCCTTCATCTCTGACAGATTATTGCTCATACTGTTCAGAGCCAGGCAATGGTGCTAAATAGGGAATGACATTAGCCAAGTTCAGTGATTTCTCTAACCTCAGTGTAGACGGGTAAGAATAGGAGCTGTGCTGTCATTAGTCATGATGGATTTGTAGTCTGTCTGAATGTTAATCAAAAGCAATGAGGACCAGATATGCAAAAGAAAGACATTTGGGGACACCATCTCAGAATATTGTGTTTTGTACCAGTGGATTAGTAAAATCATCATGATTCAGCAAAGGAGATGTCTCTTTGGCTAAATTAAACAGAATGTGCACAACCCGACCATATTGTGTTGAGGCTAAGTAACCAGGAGAAATTCAAAATGCACAGCCAAGAGACTTAGTGGCTGACGCTGTGATATAAAGGCAGAGCTCTGTAAGCACCCTGTAAGAATTGTGGGGCCATAAACACTGCAATATTATATCTGTTTAGAAAAAATATGAGACAGAATTCAATGATGACCTTATCTGGGCTACAAATTCTTGTCAATTATTATATGCTTGTAGGGACATGTTTAATAGATGGCAGAAAGTCCTTCTCATTTGTTCTCAGAGACAGCGCTGATATTGCCCAGCTAAGAAATCCATTATACAGCTACAAAAGAGGCAATTTGATTTCATGAGCACGTGTCTTTATTATTTTAAGAATAATTTAACATAGGAGGAGAAAAGCAGAACCTGTATGAAAAAAGACCGAGGTTTCCAGCATGTGCAGTTACCAGCCCTGCGGTTCTTTCTCCTCCCGACTCTTTTATTTTTATTTATTTGGCTGGGGGTGGATTGTGTTTTGTTTTTTTTTTTCCTCCCCACGGACTTCAGTGGGAGTTTCACTTCGCCTAAAAGACCGAGGAGTTTAATTCGCGTGCGTGGTTCGGGTGTTGATGTTGCTAAAAATGCGTATGTGTATGAAATACGTGCTCTGCCTTGCTGCACACACCCTTAACTCCCTTCTCTTTGCTGTCACAACAGACGAACCAAACTCCTGGAGTGCTCCCTCTGCCACCTCCCCAGGTCTGCCGGAAGTAGCTCTTTCCCTCGACGACATAATCTCACCATTATCTTCATCACACATAGCCCCACCCTCTGACCCTTCTCACCAGATAAGCCCAGAACCAACATGGGATATCAAGAGGGAACACGACGTAAGGAAACCAAAGGAGCTTTCGGTGAACGGTCACAAAAAGAAAAGGTTAGGAGAACAAAGAGAAAGGTCAGCAAGTCCTAAAAAGGTAGACAGGTCAAAGCACGAAGAGGCTTCTTGGAAAGGATATTCAGAAGGTAAAAATAAGACCACTGATGGTGGCAGGCACACCTCAGAAAGCAAAGTGGTGGGACACAGTGTTATGATCGAGGCTGGCGTGAGAGAGCACGTGTGTGCTGGAACCAGTGACGAACAATCTGGGAGGCTGAAGAAGCCGGAAAGCAAGAGGGGAGGATCTCTTAGCAAAAAAGAAGATCACAAATCCACAAATACCAGTGAGAAGAAGTCAACTGCAGCACCCGACCATGTCAGGCTTGATACAGGTGCTACCAAGACGTACAGTAGCAATCGCTGCAGCTCGCCTGGAAGCGATATGGACCACAGCCAGAGGGACCCTGACGGGAAACCCAGCGAGTTCCCCAGGAAGGGACATCTCCACTCCATTAGCACTCGCAGCACCAACACCACAGTTCGAAAGGCAACAGTCTCCCCGGGGCCATGGAAAATCCCTGGCTCGGATAAGCTACCTAGTGTCCTGAAGTCTGGTACTTCTGCCATGAGCAGATAAGCACGGGACTGTTGCCCTCTAACTGTCTCAAATCGACGCAGAACATTCTTCTTAGTTTTTGTCTCACATTGATTTATTTTAATTTATTTTAACTATCACGCATTATACACAAAGCATTGAGGAATGAAAACATTAGTGTGTAATTCCATGACAATGTGCACAGTATCTAATAAGTTCAAAAGCATATAGTCAACACGGAGATTTAAAACCGACCCTAAAGTCCCAGTTCCATTTTAGGGACTTTGGCAGCTATGGAAGAAACCAAAACAATATGAAGGACAGTACATCAGAGAAAGGGTAGTGCAGTGTAGCTTTAGCATTTTTTTCCACTGCATGAAGGACTTGGATTTCATTCAAACTTTATATCAAGAAACTGGAACAAGTTAGAGCAATCGCAAACTGGAACATCGCCTTAAATAAAACTGCACGGAGCAAGCTGAAACTGAGAGAGGATCTTTTCACGGAGCTAAAATGTTGTAAATAAATCGTTCTCAACATATCTAGACAGGGGTTAAAGGGTTTCTTTGAAGCATTCAGAACTGTATGCCCATGACACGTCTCCACTGTTACCACTTTGGGATAGTCCACGTGATACCCTGTAGCATAGTTCACTGGGCGCTACGGGAGGAGTTGGGAATCTAGTGGATTAGTTTCTGTGATACCATTTCTACTGCCATTTTTGTGAACAAACCATATTTCTGTACATTGGAAAGGAGTTAGGGTGGAGTTGTATTTGCAAATTATTCTCCAAAGCAATTTACTACAGGTTCCCCAAATCCTGCAAGGTAACGTTCAAGCCAATTGGCCAGGCTCAAAACTTAAGACATCCACAAGGCCCTTGCAATGAAAGGAAGATTGCTACAGAGAAAAAGCTGCAGTTTCCTTAAGGAAAGGCCTTTCCCTCCTTCAGAAAATGATAGCTTCTCTTATCAACAGTGCTATGTTTCATACCCACTTGCATTTAGTTAGGATGCTCTCACCTTCCATCCCCTAAGTTTGGCAGAGCAGGTGCCTTTAAGGCACACGTTAACAATAGTTAGACTGAAATTCCGTCTTCGGTGTCTTCGTTCAGTAAATTCAATATATTTCCATTTTTTAAAATGGTTTCCATATTATCATTTCTTCCCTACCTCCATTTTTTTTTTAGCATTTTTTGCTTATCTGTTTTGAATTTCAAGCCTTAAGTGCCAGGTAAACATTCCAGTCTGCCTTCACAGGAAATAAGTCCAAGTTCAGTCAATCGGTCACTATCTTGTTTAAAAAAAGATATTGTGTGTATGTATAAATGTGCATATGCTTATCTGTCTGACAAAATTAAAACAAAATCCTGGGCAATAATACATTGGTAATTCCAAAAAAAAAAAAATACTGTCAAAAAATCATACTTTAAAACTATTGTTCTCTAGCAATCTTAGTTCCTCACATGCTCTGCTGAAAAATTAGATTGAGATTGGCTTTGTTCCAAGAAATTAGCACATTACTGTACATTCCAAACATTGCACTGGACTGAGAAATTTACAGGCATGTTTCTTCCTGTCCAATTATTTGAAAAGCCTCAAGTAAAGGATTTTGCAGCTTTCAAACAACTTTTTTTTTTTAAGAAAAAAAAAGCCCATCTATAATTTCTAAAAAAGCACAAGTCCATGTAGCTGTTTATAAAACTCTTATTTAATGAAAAAAAAAAAAAAAGAAGTAAAAAAATCTTTATCCCCTGAACTAGAATCCAATATTATTTGCCATTAATTTATTGAATCTGATTTTGGACAATGCTTCTGTAGTGTAGATGCACGCCCCAGTATCTTATTTTTATGTATAAAGAAAGCAAACAATGAAATCTGAAAAACAGTTGAGATTATGCTTGCATAAACTCTAATTTGCACAGTTCACAGCTACTCCTTGTGCAGTAATTGCTTTATGCGGCTGTAATCGATAACCTGTGAAGACAGCACATCATCTAAACCCCATTCCAAATAATATTTCTGTGTAGTGTTAGCTGTGAATTTACCCTGTACAGCTCTATCTCTATAAATATAATTCCATGTATTAATAGTCACAGAAAGGCTGTAAGTGAGCAACTATTTTTATGAAACGCACCACTATGGATAAATTAACTTTTACAGAAATCTTGTTTACTGTATGATATTCTAAACCACTGTCAAATAAAATATATATCCAAAAATCTTTTTTTTTTCAATTGTACATAGCCTGTGTGAATTTTGAGTGACATGCTTCAGTGTTACACCGAGAAACAATCATTTGCATGCATATGAGTAGAATTAATGAACTATTGCATTACAGATATGGGAAAGCTCTGTTTTTATTTCCTACTCCAGAGAGGGGAGTAATTAATGAATTTGCATGTAGGCAATCAAACAAGTTCTGTATAGACACCTTAAGGTGTAGGAGGGTACACAGGTGCAGGAAAATGTCTCCTTTGGTTGAGAACTGAACTCTTATTTTCCTTCCGGCCCCGGGAAGCACAGGAACAGGGTGGTCGGGCTCCCAGCATCCTCAGAGACACATCGTGGGCATATACAATACATGCAAAAGGAATTTGGCAGCTCTAACTAGCCTTAGAAACGTTTGTTTGCAAGCTGGGTGAAGGGGGCATAATTTGATTTCCAGTTTACTTCACAGAAACAATGTCTCAGAAAGCATCATAAGGATGTCAAAAGAATGGTAACGAGACAGCCTGTTCTGAGGCCTAATCCATCTCTCACTGAGCAGAACAGAAAAATGCTCCTTACCTTCAGTTAGGCAAAATAAATCATCAGCTTACAGACTATAGGCACAGTAAGCTGTGCTGTCTGGAAAAATACCGATATTTTTCACACAAATATAGCATTTTTTAAAAAAGCATTTCCATTTTCCTTAAACTAAATTTTTGTTTAAAAAATAATTTGCCTTCATCCACAGAGTCCTTTTCCGAAGAGCCTCATTTTTCAGAAGATTAATGTTTCACATAAAGAAATTCAACCAGCTGAACTAATAATGTCATTTTTCATTACAATAAACACGTAACAAATTTGAAGCACCTTTAATACTCCAAAAATTGATGCTGCTCCTTAGATAGCATGGCCAGAACTGAGTATGGGCCTGAATCAGACCCAACAGTGTCACGGGGAAGCGTGCTGAAGCCGTGTAGGCTCATCAGTGTGTTCCTCTGCCCAGTCTAGGGGCAGTTCATTTTCCTGTTTGTTTCATCTCCTTTAAACAACACTGGCACAGTAGCATAGTATTCGCATGGTATTACTATTCTTGTGACCCCTTTTTATTTAATTTTTAATATCCGTGCAGTAACACAGGCAAGTGGATATTTATTTTGATGCCGCTTTGCTGTCCCAGGCCCCGTTGCATCCTCGCTGGCTGGCATGGGATCAGCAGCACACAGCTGGGGAGGAGTTTGGGTGAAACCTCACAGGCAGGTGTTGGTACAGCCCTTCTCTCAAACAGCAGCAAAGGTTGTCCATGGAACTAATCGGGCCATCACCGGACACATTTTTTTCCTGAGTGTTGAATTCCTCTCCAGCCAAATACCGTATGTGTCTACCGTATGTTTCTAATTTTGCCAGTCCTTTCACTCATTCCAGGTCTAGGGAGGAAGGGAGGAAAGTAGAACTTGGTTTCTCATTATTCAGAATTTAACTTCTTCATCCATATCAACCACCTCTGGCAAGCTGATAGTGTTTTATTACTCTTTATTGAAGAATCAAAGCATATGTGAGCTTTGGGCCAGGTCCACGCCTGGTGCTGAGCAGCAGAGCACACAGAAATGCCCCTTACTCCAGAAAGATCTTCACTGACTGCTACAAGAAACAAATAAAGGTGACATGGGAGAGTGCAGTGAGATAAAAGTGGTCATTGTGATGGTAATATGGTCTGCCAGGAGCCAGCTCCCCAGACTTGGGATATGCTGCACCCTCCCCTGTCAACACAAGCCTGCCAGGAAGAACGGGTTCTGGGGCTCTGTCCTTCTCAGGGTATTTCTCTGCTTAGTACCTTTAAAAAGTCCACATAAACCATGGGGTCTGGAAGAGTGAGTTTTCAAACAAGTTTCATTAAAGAAAAAAAATACAGAAAAATGTAAAACTCCCATAAGTTCTTGCCAAATATGCCATTTTTTTCTAGAAAGCCGATGGACTCATCAGTTAGTTACAACAGAGCTCAGGCTGCTCTTGTTTCTCTGACACCATCGTCCCCTAAACAGGAGGGACATTTGTAGTCCACGGTCCATCTATATACCTACTCCATGGTCTCAGTGACAAGGCTGCCAACAATTCAGCACCAGCGCAGCTAGTTGCCTGCCAGGAATTGATGCAGAAGTTCAAGCACAACTCCATTTCTCCCCAGAGATATTTCATCTCCCCTCTGAAGTGCATTCAACCACCATTGCCAGGAATGTCTCATCTCCACCAAAGACCAGCTGCAGCCTGATTTGCACCATCTCTTCTGAATATTAATATTTCATGCTTAGCCTCCTATATCAGGTGCCCTCAGTACCACCAGATCCATCCTCTTCCTTCACAGCTCCCCACCATTTTTGTTCTTAATCCTACCTCTGAGATCAGATCTGCTGCATTCCAGTGGATTGATTCTTCCATTTTGTTTTCTATTTGCATCCGTCAGAATTTTGTTTTTCTCCTTCTCCTGTTTCTGTCCAGCCCTTTCTCACCATCTGACATCATTTACCACTCACCCAATGCCTACTTTACATATCTCTGCAGCTCCACGTTAAGCACCTCTGCAAAGTCACTCACACTGGCCAATTAATTAACATACTGCTGAGTGTCATATGAACATATGGGTGTCATATAAATGCACCCAACACCTTGTATTGAAGCCCAACCCAAATCATCTGCAGTGGTTATTGATTAAGACATGCTACACGCAGACAGTAACTCTCTTTGCGAGTACAGATAATGTTTTATTTTCAGTTCTATTACAGCTAAATGTCTAAATGTCTATCAGCTACACTGATAATGATCCAAGCATTCAGGCTGGGTTTTGTGGCTGCAGCATGCTATGATCTCTACTGGAAGTTTCCAAACTCATTTTACAAAGGCAAGGACAGGCAGAGCCACAGGCACATTTCTGTCTTGGCTGCTCTGCTCTTTTTGTACACCACAGCTGCAGCAGAAACCTGGGGCCAGAACTGCAGAGGCGTGAGCAGAAAAGCACACCTCAGCTAATAACGATGTCACCTTCCACATTTCTCCTTGCTTGGAGGGAAGCTTTGGTGTGAAGGGGAAAAGTTTCTTGGTTCACTGCCATGGAGCTCAAAGTTAGCGAAAGCTTCGGACTTGCCCAGGGGTGATTGATCTCATTAGGGATTTACTTCACAGTTCACTTCTGTAAGTTTCCAGAAGGCTCCTTTCCCTCTTTTGTCCCCTGGACTCCTAGGATACTTTCTGTAATTGTTGCTAAAAAGGCCACAGAGGCAAGGCAGGCCGCCTGCTCTTATGACTAACAGAGGGCTTGGAGAGAGCTTCCACAGCTATGTGGTGCCGAGCTCCCACCTCCGTGTCTGTTGTACTCATTGTCTCCCAAAGCTGTTTCTTTATCTGTCACGTCAGAGCCAAACATCACCTTTACCTTCACAGCTGTCATGGAAAGAGCGAGCCTTTTTAATTAGCCTTTCCTCCCAAAGGAGAACCCAGTGCACCATCTGGGCGGAAACAGCTGTGCTTTGGAAAGGGCCAGGCTCAAATATCAGCCATACCCCAAGTCCTTTGTTGGACAGCCGGCAGGACACCTGCTCAGCACCCCGGATTTGCCTGGCCTTTGGTGTAACAGCAGCATCCCACTGTCCAAGTGTCCATAGGCTCTACATAGAGCTTCACCCTCCTGGAGCCAGCACAGGTGCTCTCAGTCTGTCCTTCAGGGTCCCAGAATATTTGTCTTGGTATTTCTAACAGCGATGACATGATCCCACATTATCTCCATAGTTGGTACCTCAGCTTCAGGCAATTTTTCTTAAATATATCAAGACTCTGTAACATCAGACATAAGCAATTCATCTGAATTATAGGCAATCTAAAAATGGTGCTGTCCTTTCCTGCCTTTAGTGCCTCTATGACAGTAAGTCACTCTGCCAGTTCAGTTAATCGATAAGGAAATCTTTGCTTACACAGGACAAATATATTTCTTTTAAAGAGTCGGGGGAACATTGATGCACACATACCCACTCACGCTCACTCACGCAGAGGCCTGGAGCTCCATCTTTTCCTCCTACTCAAGAACTTCCCAAATGTCGTGTCTGAGGTGAGTGGTTTTCCCTCTCAGAAAATAAAAGCATGTAAGGATGTAGACTAATACAGGAAGCTATCATTTTTCCACAGATGAATGGCTGTAAACGTTTTAAATTTGGGATATATTTAAAATGAAAAAAAAAAAAAGGGATAGAAGAAAGAGAGGGGGTGACAGAGCTTTCTGCGATGTGAGCCTTGCTGACCTGCTCAATTGTCATTCTCTTAAAGCTTTTAAGTTTGAATGAAAATGAAATGAAAACAAAAACAAAGATGACCTTTCAAACACAACAAATCCTGCAACAAAGCTTTGCAAGATTTGCAAGATTTGCAAGAGAAGCTATTCAGTGCTTATGCATCTAAAAACTGTAATTTGGGAATGGGTGACTGCAGGATGCTGATGGGCCCTCCCAACACAGAGCAGCTCCCCTCCTCCTCCAGCGGCTGTCGCCATGCCGAGCTGCCCCAGCAACCTGCTAGCACTGCAGTGACAGCCCAGCAGCAGCGATTGCACCCATCCACGCAGCAATGTCTTGGACCCAACCAAAGGCCACCCCCGTAATACTGCACCCTACCTCTGTGCCCCAGGATTGCTGCTTACTGCCAAGGGACAGTCCTGCTGCTCATCCAAGCGTGCTGCAGATATGGAAGCAGTGGAAGGAGCAGCCAAAGCATGAAAGTTAGAAGTACTGTGAGAGCCCTGCTGCAGCTGAAATTGGGGGAAAGGAGCTGAGCACCCCCAGAGCCACAGCTGCACCAGGAGACTCTGCAGGATCAAGGCCAGGGCACCGGCATTCATCAGTCCCTCCCCTCCTGGTAAATTTGGGCCAATGCTATCACTGAAATAACCTGAATTTTTATATACTGTTTTCTAACACACTACAAAAAATTAGGTTTTGTTTTCTGGATTTGCTAAAAAATAGTGAAAAACAACATGCAACCCAACCAATCTAAACACTCCCCTGCCATCAGCAGGCAGCAGGTCCACACACGGCTCTGAAGTGTCTGTTCATACATATGTATGAAATTAATGAATTTTGGTGTTTGTACTTTCACAAAGTGATTAAAAACTATGCCGAGAGCTTTAACTAAAGTGTTTAAAAAATTGTGGTCCATAAACCAGAAAATTGCTCACCCTGTCTCTAAACCACCAAGTACAAAGAGCTACATTTAGATAGCTCTTTGGGTATTTAATTCAGCAAGAAAATCAAACCTTTCCCAGCATAGCCCACAAAGCTCTGTATGTATGAAACACATATTCCAATTAGCACTTCACTCACACCAGAAGTTTTTGAAAAATAAGCCCAGCAGGCAATGTGGAGCACTGTAGTGTGTTAGTACAAAATATTTCAGAGTGCCTCCCAAACCTCAATACACCATGAACAATACCAACTGATTACTCTGTTAAATCACCCCGTGCAAGATGAATACAAGCATATGTCTCTTTCTGAATGGCTCCTGCGTTCTGTATTCCTGGCATTGCAGTTTTGGGGATGGTTTTTGGTAGACACATGCCCTGAGTGCCACCATGCTGTGCCAGCTGCAGCAGGTCACAAAGTATCCTGGGGACACCGCCACACCAGCACGCAGTATCCCCGCTGCACTGAGGAGCATGCAGAGCCATTCTGTGTGGCATCCAGCTGAGGGGGTCACTCCCCATCTCCTTTAACAAACCCAAAAGAGCCCTGACACAGGCTCTGTTGATAAAGCCTCTCTTGAGCATCAGTATCCTCATTCCTGATGGGCAGACTTCTCCATCAGCCTCTGTGCAATTCCCCACTCCCTTCTCTCATCCTGCTCTCTTCATATCAAGCTTTTTTTCATTCTGGCATACAAAGGCAAATGCAGCCTGAATTGATCTCCTCCACACCTTCAGTACCATGAGGTTAACAAGTAGGTCTCCACTTCCCAATTTTATAGGTCCATTATGTTCCTTGATTAGCAGCTCCTTCCCAGACTAAATGGTTTTGAAATAAATTCTGAAGAGTTGATAACATTTTTAAGACTGATTGTTAAAGTGTTTTACATGTTACAGGGACATTATACATATTTCATCCCCACTTATAAACTCTAGCATCCAAGAGCTTCATTAGGTACAGCAAAACGCCAGCAAGCACCCCAGCGGTGGGCCTGGAGGAGACAAGGTGCCAAGTGCTCTGGTCCTGGATGCCACCAGAGCTCTCTGGTCAGCCAGAGCTTCCCACTCAGGTGTCCCTGCTCTGCTCTGCAGATCCCATATCCATCTCCCTTGGTTATGGAGCTGCCGAAATCCAAAGGCAGCTAATGATGGGCCAGCACAGTGGCAAATCCCCCAGGTCTCCCCATGTTATCCAGGCATTTTCCTGACACCAGCATTAAAGAACATTCACACCAACACAGAGCCTCGCCACCATCAGCCCCGCAGCAGGATGGCCTGTGACAAACTTCTTACACCCCTGGAGAAGGAGATGCTGATTGTGACCATCCAGGTCCAGATTGCCTCCCGGTGACACAACACAGAAGTGTTCGGGGCCCTCTCAGCCAGGCCTGGCCATGTAAACATTGCAGGCTCAGATGGAGTAACTGTGGCCTACAAGGCGCAGGGGGTGGCCCACGCTGTCGCTGTACAGCAGCAGCAGTTCTGCTCACCTCAAGATACTGAGCACAGGAACCCGGCCCGCATGGCCTGAGGGACAGAAAGGCACTATCACACCTGGTTTTTTGTAAAAGTTTGCATTGAAGTTTTTTTATAGGACAGAGGAATGGTGGGAGCTCCTTTATGGAAAAGGGGGGAAAAGTTAGGGGGAGCAAACTGCCACTGATGATGCCATGTGCCCTTGAACAGAGCACACACACACACCCACACGCTCAAAGCAGAGAGCACAACAGCTCTGCGCCTGGTGCTGGCTCTTCCCTCAGCCGCACTGCTGGTGAGGGACGCGTCTGATGGGTGGCCATAGTGGCAGCTGCAGAGGGCTTCAGGGGGTAGCTGGAATTGCATCCTGGGCAGTTGAGAAGTCTTAAACTTCGAAAAGTTTTTTTCTGCATGGTAGCACAGCAGCAGCACCTCCTGCCCCTTCTGTGGCTCCTCGTACAGGTCTCATAGGGTCACCCTCGCTTGGGACCCATCGTGGAGCCTGGACAAGGAGCACCACCACGGGTCAGAGCCCCTTTCCCCATGGCACCAGGTCCCTGCTAGCACCAAGGCCTCAGATGCAGATGGGTGTTGCATCCCCTCCCCACCACAGATACGACAGCCCACAGGGCATGACTCAACATTCATGACCTCAAAGAAGAAACTCAAAGGGCAGAGGAGCACGAAGGAGGTTGGTAGAGATTAGGCAAGGAAGGGGCTGATTGACATCCCTCTGAGCCACGCTAGCACCTTCCTCTGGTGCTGATATTCAGCTGTGAATAATCCTGCAATCAGGGACCTAACCTTGGCTTTCTTACCCAAGGAAAACATTTAGACTGAGGTCTTTGGCTGCCCAGTAGTTTGAGGCACATGTCCAAAGTGTACGAAATCAGACATGAGATCTGAATTCAGATAATCCCTGAAGAAAAGAATAAACTTGAACTCTCAATTTCCATCCCAGGCTACTGGATATACATTGGCATGGCTCTGCTAAAGCTCTTCTACTCTGTATGCAGAAGTATTTATAGGCAAAAGAAAACTGACTCTATAACCCCGTGTTGATCTTCTGAGCTTTAGCAGTTAGTATTATAGAAAATGCAAACACCGTATTATCTACTAAGGTCTCTCAGTAGAAAAGTGATTCACCATCATAATAAATGCCATAACGCTTTAAGAGGAAACATTTTTGTCCTTTAAGTCATAAATACTGTATGTAGTCAAAGAATTCTTATAATTAGCTAATATCATACCATTTTAAGAAATTATTGCAAATTACTTTGTAAGTATGTAACCTTGGGGAACTAACAGATATTTTATGATTTCTAATGGAATCAAGGCTTGAAAATGCAGAATAAAACTGATGAAGAAAAAGCACCAAGTCATAAGAACACCCATCACAGCAACATAGTTGCATAGACTGACCTACAGCCTAAATAACCCAATGGATATAATCCATAAGCAGTAAAGAAAACTAATACCACATACATTTATAAAGCTATGATGAAAAAAAATAAAATTAAAATAATAAATTTGTATTAAAAAAAACCAACCTCCGTGTCTTTGGCAGAGAAGAACTATCCTCCCCCAGGCTTATATCCATGTGGTATCTGGTCAGCCCAACACCAGCTGAGGTCAGCTTCATAAGAATAAGGCGTTTCAACCAAGGTCTGTAATCCCTACTCTGTATGTACATTATGTAATGTCTGGTTTAGTTTTCCACTTTGAAACTTTTTTTGAGTTTTCCTACGTCTGACCCCATGGAAGTTAACTATTTCATCGTGGGTCACTGTCAAGAACTCAAAGGACACATAGCCTTAATCAACACTGGGAATCGGTAATGGATCAGTCTATACTACATAGCAGGGCCCCCTGATGAGAGCACAAATATAGGATGCTGGCAGAGGAACTCCCTAAAGGATGCATTACAGGGACAGGATGACACTGGGGTCCCAAGGTCACAAACACAAAGCACAGCATACCAATTAACGGCACCAAAAGCAATGCAACCTCAGAAGCTAGCAAGAACATGTTTTAGGGCACAGTGAAAAATACAACATGAAATATTCCACAGAGGACGGCAGCACAAAGAAGGAAGCAAGAGGGTACAAAAGCAGTCATAGACCCTACAAGAACAAGATCAAAGGAAGAAAAGAGAGAAAGGAATTGCTCCAGCAATGTCTCCTTTGGCTAAGGACTCTGCTGCTTATCTGCAGTAGTTCCTCTATCACCTCTGGCAGAGGAAGTGTGCTGCTGTTTGATTTGCCACGTTCTGCCTTTGCAACTCAGTGGTCATGTCTAAAGGGTTATCTTCCACTGTCACTGGATGTTAAGAGCAATGTGTGTGTGCATGCATGTGTCTGTACATGCTTTCTGCTCCAGCTTTCCTCCCTGACCCAGTGATACTGCAGCACTCAGATGCAACAACTAGCTATTATGGATTCAGAGCAAGTCCTCGCTCCCTGTAAACATTTACACAGTGTAGAACAAGTGAGACTGAGAATACTCAGCAGCCCAGTGGTTAGGAAGATGAATGTTACTGTCCCAAGTTCAGTCCCTCCTCCAGATTCTAGCAGGATACAAATACAGAGCAAGATTCATCTCATCCAAGTTTAGATGGCGACACTGGCACCAACAGGCTTTTTGCACTCAAAGGAGAGAGATAGGCACCTCTGGAAGGAGTTTCATCTTATCCTTTTAAGATGACATTAATTGTCCTCCAGAAGCATCAGTTTCTTTCCATTGCCTGGACAGAGTGTGCAGAGTCACTATCTGCAAGTCATGTCTAACTTCTTAGTTCCTGAAGTCAGAATAGACATATCCCTACTCAAATGTTCCCAGATGTCTTCCGTTTCAGACATGCCTTGAGTGTATCTATAGGATCAGGCTACACAAAGGAGATAAGCAGGGAAGCCCCAAGGGTTCAGATGGAACTATTAAATATATTATGCATGCAACACCTCCACCCAGATGCCCACAGCTGATGCAGGGACTCAGCCCTACAGCAGCTATGAGGCAGCTGAGCTGCAGATCTGAGACATCCCAGAGAGCTGCCACTGGCACTGAAGAGGCAGGAAGGGGACCAGGTTCTCCTGAGGGTCAGGACCTTCCTACCTGGAGAGTCCTGCTGAAACCAGAACTGCCTGCACAGCTGCAGCCTGCTCCTGACCCCAAATCCTTTGAAGCAGAGCACACGTGCAATGCTAAGAAAGTTTAAAAAAAAAAAAAAAAAGTAAGTGTGGGTGTTACAGGTTCATAAGAACAAATATTTCACAGTGCATCTAAGTAGCAGGTAATTGCTAATGTGTTTGCAAAAGTGGCATGCTGATAGCTCTCTCTTTCTGAAGTTCACATCCATTTTGCAGAATCTGTCCTCTTCCCAATGACACAATGCTGCTTTTCAGCAGGATGTGTGTTCAGGTGCATAGTGACAGCAATTTAGAGTTTGGCATAAACTGTCAGAGAAAAATGTTTGACCGTGAGACAAACTCGGTTTGCCTCAGAGTGCAATCCCCTTATGGCTAATCACAGCTCCTTTCTTCCAGGTGCTTGTGCCTACAACACGTCAATGCATCTCCCCCGGTACATGGTTCACGATCGCAAATTTAACTGTATTTAACTATTTTCCTTTGCTTTTTGCAAACCCTTGAATGATTCCATCTGTTTGGTCCAGTTTTTTTCTTTTTTCTCCCTAGATTACTTATACGGATTTTTTGTTTGTTTGTTTTAAAAGGATTTGGGGTACTTTAAAAATCTAAGCCTGGGTCTCCCAAGGAAATTGGAGTAAGTCCTTATGTACCATAGAAGAAATCCATGCCTGAGTACTCCCTTCTCCCTTTGATGTCACAGGCAGAAGCAGAAAGTTTTTCTGCATCCTTATGTGTGTGTTATGATTGATGAGGAAGAGAAAATGAAACAGAACTTTGCTGCCAAACAGGGCATGCATGTGCACACACACACACACGGCCAGCCACACAAGCAGCCCTGCTCAGCCAGAATTTTGCCAGTAACACCTGTAGGGGCCTGAAACTCTCTCGTACTGGGATCATCTTGGCTTTCTATCATGAAAACTGACATTTGACATTATGCTTCTTAGGTTAACCCTATATTTTCAGTTATATATCAAATGATTGTCCTCAAGGAATTAAAAGGCAGCCCGTATGAAAACAATGAAGTGAGGGTGCTTAGCCAGCACAATCTACATCATGCCTGAATGCCAAAATACCCTGTACATTCCTGAGTTTTCTGAAGGACGGGTAAGAAACAAAGCAATTAAAACCAATCCCACTACACTGCACAGTGGCACTGGCAGAAGAATATGGTCATGATACTTTGAGCATCTTAGCTGAACTGTGTTTGCCCATTCTAGAATTAATCCATCCATGATTTTTGTCACACGAGAAAGAGGAAGATTACAGCACTACCAAGTGAAGTCTGCAGTTACAACGTATTTGTACCATTCACAGGTTGACATTCAGTTGCAGCTGAATAGGTGGCATAAGGGATAATGAGCAAGTCAGGACACATCAGTGGCAATTTTCAATTTCTTACCTAGGTGATACCTTAACTAGCTGTGTTTGTAGCATAGGGGTTTTGAGAATTGGAATTCATAAGTGATTTTTTTTCGTAATCCCTTTTACCAAGAACACACATTTTATTTCCTTTTAATTTCCCCCATGGAAGGAAAAGAAAAAAAAGGAAAAAAAAGAAAAGAAAAAACTTTTGTGTTAAACTAATGCCAGTTGTCTATTACCGGATGGCACAGAGACAGAAATTAAGGGGTAACAATATTCTGAAACTAGCATGACCTTAAATTACAGGAGGTTAATAAATCACTTCAAATGGAAATCTCTGTCTGCTCTCACCTTGAGTTCTGAATACCTTTAATCAAGTAGCATAATAGAAATTGTGACGATCAAAGGCTCTAACTGCTGGAAGAGTGAGCCTACGAGTTGGAGAGACAGCTGGGACTAAAAGTTTGGGCTGTTCAACAAAAAAAGGCTTTGGAAATTCAGTCCATCAGGAAGCTGTAAAACCTAATAAACTGATGGAACAGGTTTCAGTATTTAACAAAAGACAAAACGTCTTGTAAGAGCCCAGCATGGGCGGGAGCCTTGGTGTTTCTGGGCAGGAACTCAGAGACACCAAGGAGATGGAAAGGGAAGGGGGAGACTTTGGGGCACATCCCAAATCACTGCCCAGGAGCACCACGCTGTGGGGTGGCTGTGGCAGGCTGTGTCCCAGCAGGGCTGTTCTGCAATGCCGTTACCCCGGGAGGAGAGCGGCTGACACCACCAGAGCTCAGAGACCTGCGTCCTGCAACACAAGCACGTATGGTGTGAAGCACAGCCACAGAACTTGCAGACCCAACGGTAAATGTTTGGGGTTTTAAGTCTTGTCAAAGACGCTGTGGGAAACTGCAGCACCAGCATCCTAATGTCTTGGTCTGTACCAGCCAGCAGCATCCTGGCTTGTATCAGGAATAGGGTGGTCAGCGGGACCAGGGAGGTGATTGTCCTCCTGTACTCGGCTCTGGTGAGGCCGTACCTCAAGTACTGTGTTTGGTTTTGCGCTCCTCACTACAAGAAGGACATTGAGGCGCTGAAGTGTGTCCAGAGAAGGGCTACTAAGCTGGTGAAGGGTCTGGAGAACAAGTCTTTGAGGAGAGGCTGAGGGACGTGGAGTTGTTTAGTATGGAGAAGAGGAGGCTCAGGAGGTACAGCCTCATCGTGCTGTACCTTAAAGGAGGCTCGAGCGAGGTGGGGGTTGCTCTGTTCTCCCAAACAACAAGAGATAGGACAAGAGGAAATGGCCTCCAGTTGTGCCAGGGGAGGTTTAAATTGGGTATTAGGAAAAATTTCTTCACTGAAATGGTTGTCCCAGTTTCAGCTAGGATAGGGGTAATTTTCCTCACAGTAGCTGGTATAGTGCTGTGTTATGGATTTAGGATGAGAATAATGGTGATGGGGAGGAGGAAGCAAATGGCTGTGTAGTGCTGAGCTGCCAGCTAGGTTAAACCACAACAGAAGCGTTGGAGCTGGCTGCCCAGGGACGTGGTTGAGTCACCACCCCTGGAGGCATTCAAAAGATGTGTAATGTGGTGCTCAGGGACATGGCTTAGTGGCGAACTTGGCAGTGCTAGGTTGGTGGTTGGACTTGGCGATCTTAGGGGTCTTTTCCAGCCTAAATGATACCGTGCTTCTTGAAAGCTGAGGCAAAGCTACGAAGTCACTGATTGTGTAGTCTTCTTTAGCATGAACGCAAAAGAGACTTTATATATATGTATGTATGCAGAGCTCTGGCAGTATAAACAAGCAGTGTTTATAAGCTTGCGATCTGAATATCTGGGAGGAGGAAGATGTAAGGGCTATTACAAGAGCAGCAGTGCCTGCTGTGCACACCTCCTGTCCCACGTGGAAGCTGCGCTGTGCTGCTAAACCTGTGCTCGTGTTCTCCCAAGCATGTCCCCATTCAGGCAGCTGCTCTCCAGGCTCTTCCCACTGGGGTGCAAGGCAGCAGAAGTGGTCGTGGTTTTCTCCCTGTTTAGCAATATGTTTGCTTACAAAACACCCTCGTTTTGGACACATAATTTGGAGGTATCCTTGTCCCTCCATTGTCAGGAAGCTTCTAAAAGGACAAAAATACTTTGTTTGAACGTACCCTTACAAGAATAATAAGTTTTATACAGCTCTAAATTGTATAAAGCAGAGCAAATTCCCTACGAAATAAAGAAATAAAGCTTGGCTCCATTGAAATCAAACATAGGCTTCTGAGTTGGGACACTGTGCCTGAGTTCTTGGGGGTGACACCTGGCAGCCATCCCTGTCCCTACACCCAGTGCAGCCGGACCAGTCTGCAGCCCAAACCCCGTGCGCACAGAGCCAGGAGCAGGGCTGCCGACCTGGTTCCCTGAGACTTGTTGCCCCAGCTTGGGCAACATGAAAAAACACAGTTTTTTATTTTACGTATAAAACAGAACATCCTAAATGCATATAGGTATGTACGTATAGCTGTACGCGTACAACTCAGCCAGTTTCTTGCAGAGGTACTCATCAACTGCAGCACTTTGGCAGAGCTGTGCCTTCAAAACGCAGCTTTCAGTCCCCATCTGCAGGCAGGATGGAGCAGAGCACGCAGCACTCAGCACCCAGCACCCAGCGGGGGCATGGTGCTGAGCCGGGGTGCGGGTGGAAGCTCATCCCGGTCCTCGCTTAATGACTCACCAGTCAGTGCTTTCAGGGCCTGGACCCCTGCTGCTGCAATTTGCCTGTTATTCTGCAGCTCTGCGAGACAGTCAGGCTGGGGTTAAAAGCCCAGGCTGGTTATATGTACACATACATACTTGGGTAAAATGACAAAAAGCAATCGTTTTTAAATTGAGGAAAAATGATACATGCAAAGCACCCTGCAAAGTACAGCACCTGCTGCAGTTTCCCGGGTCTCATACCAGGCGGTGGAATTTCATGACAGCTGGAAGAAGAAAGCAAACTACCCAGACAGCAGCAGATTTATCCATCGCATGAGCAAAACCAGACTGATTCCCATATTTCTAGTGCAAGAAAGGGATATACACACAATGAATTTGGGGAGGCTGCGCACGCAATTTGTCTGTGAGCTCTGTGCCACCCTCTGTTCCCTCAAACACAAGCACTCACCAAGCTCCTGCCTATGCCAAAGGTTTTGGCTGCTTGACAAATTGGTGCACAAACCCTAGGGCGGTGAAATCATAAAGGCAAATTTTCCTTGCTCCCTTCATCCACAAGCGGTGACTGAGAGCAGCGTTTTTAGCTTCCTCCAAAGCAGAAGGAACGTACAGCTCCATCAGCCCTCTCAGGCAAGAGGATATTCCCATTAGCAGAGGAAACTCAAGGAAATTGAGGGTTTGACTCAACTCCACCTCTCGGCCCTCCCTCATGTGAGGAGGTTTCAACAATATCCAAGCATCCTCCCTTGCCCATTGACAGACAGCTTGCTAATAGATGCATTATTACTCAAACTTGTCAAAAGTCATTTGAAATCCCATCAGCAGACTGGAAAGGAGAGCATTAACCCCCAGTTCCAGCTAGTTGGGAACTGAAGTTCCACTGGTTTTTAATGAAAATTACTCTGTAATAAGTTTGTCTTCGTTTTTTGTTGTGACACAGACCCTTTATTAATACATTTTCACAGCCAAAGTAATGAGTTTCCTCTATCATATCTGCCTGATAATATATCTTCCAAGAAAAATGAGATTAATCATTATTTTAAAACATTGGCTTCATGATTTTTTTTTTCATTTCATTTACGATATCTGCATAGATAAATCAAAAAAATAAAGAATAAAAGTTTTCATCACCCCAGCAGAATGGGATTAATTTACTATAACAAAAATGGATGGGAGCATCAGAAGTACTCACTCAAAATATGCTCGCGGTGACTAATATCATGAATATGAAAAGCTATCTTAGCTGATTCCAAGTTGCAGATGGATCTTGGCAGAAAGGAAGCCGAAGGAAATGAATGTAATAGCTGCAAAATATGTAAAAATGACACGGAGAGGGAAGTCTAGACAATGCGAGATGATTGCCATGTTTTCCAGTTTGGGATGCAAAACTCGTCGTTTGATTGTTCAGAGTCGGCTCTGCCGAACACACATCGCTCTTCCAACCCATATGGGCAAGTGCTTTGCCATATGTTTCAGGATACGACACAAGTACCCGGAGACATATTACTGCTGAAAATAGAAAAGAAAAAAAAAAAAGAAGGAAGAAGAAGAAGAAATGCTGCCTATATATCGGAGGTGCACACTAGAGGGTGGAGCTTCCTGGTGTCCAACAGCATGCCTTTACAACGCACCTTTTCCTTCTACGTGCTCAGAGCCTGTGGGCATGAGGAGCACCTCCTGCCTTCCAGGTCCAGGTGTGCACCACCGCCATGTCACCACCTTGCATGGAGAAGACAGACATCCCGCAGACAGACATCCCCCTCTCTTCCCACCTCTTGGGAAACATGGGAGGAAAACGCGGGCATGAGGACACATGATCCAACTCTTTCCTCTCCCGCTGTGCAACCACCACACACCACTCTCCCTCACCATGTCTCCTTGACCCATTCTCTGCTTCTCAGGGCCACGTCCTAACTCCCTTCTCACAGCCACGTCCCAATTCCCTTCTCCCAACCATGTTCCAGTTCCCTTCCGTCCCCTGTTCATTCCCGCAGGAATGGAAACACAGCTCTGTCACACAATTAACATCTACTGCAAATCATGAACGGAGCTGTCAGATGGTAATGGCTAACTAAGGAGGGTGAGGGCTCTCAAAACTTCTAAATGCATTGAAAAAATCCTCATATTACGGAGCAGAGCATCTAAATAACTCGTGCAACCTCATGAACTTACTGCTGCTATTTTTGTCCAATGCACCATTCACTTGAACGGTCATCAAACCTCAAGGCATCCCGGTTAAATCAGGCAGTGGACACCTGAATGCAGCTTATCTCTGGTCTTTTGAGCTTGATTATATTGATGCTGGTTATTACTAGCTGCAGAACCATTGCCACTAAAGTTTTAGGACACTAAGAGCGTTTGCCTGTAGACAAACATTCAGCAGTTTACTGCTGCTTAAATCTAATGGATGTCTTAAGCCAAAAAAGCAGAACTTCAATGCACATTCAAGTGACAGTTGTGTATAAACACTCCAGCCTGCCTGTAACATGACGATTTTCCCCTTGTCAACTGAAAATAGCAGCGTCACAGGCACATTAACCAGATAATCCTGCCAGTTTTATCAAACAAAGTGCATGTAGTACAGCAGAGGACAATACCTAAATATCACGCACGGTCTTTTATATCGCCACTTCCTTTTTGCAACAAAAAAAAAAATAACATTTAACTAGGTCAAAATTGGTTGTAAAGACTAAATGGTGCCCCAGGATCATAATTCTGTGTGTGCTGCACATAACTGCATCCAGCTGCAGCCATGAGGGAGCACGTTGCCTGTGCTTACACTGCCTCTAAATCCTAAAGTGTCTGGAAATGATTTCTCCAGTAATAATTGAATTAGATAAGGAGCATTGCAGGGAATTAGCAGTCCTGCTGGTTGATCTTTGTTGTTTTTTATCTCTTGGTTTACTTTGCATTCTGAGATGATGAAATTCTTAGCGTTTTTAAAACACAGGGCTGTGTATGCAAGGACACCTGTGGCTGAAACAGGTAGGCATGAGGCACCAAATTTTGGATACCCCTCAGACTAAAGAAACTGGTTTTCAAACTGGGGAACGTTCAGTTATTACTTACACAAAACATTTGTGTTACTGCAAAATAAAAACCCATGAAGAAGATCATTATCTTCGTTAAAGTATCTTACAGTACAGATATTCTGCATTTATAGAAACTCAGCTTTGCCACTGACTACTTGAGGCTTCCAGGACGGGGCTCACAAACCCAACATCCCCCTCAGAGCACAGATTTCCTTTCTTACCTTTGCAAGCCAGTGTCCAAGAGAGTTATTGCTACCAGGTTTTGGCTGTAGAAACTTTCAAACACCTTTAATGTAGAACAAACACCTTTAATGTAGAACAAACACCTTCAATGTAGAACATCAAACACCTTCCCACTGCTTCTTCCATGCAACCTATTTTCCATAAACACCACGCAATTCAGAATTCCCGTCCTGTGAACTCTTCCGTCATCTAGGCTTCAGCTCTGGGAGAAATTGCACATAAAAACAATCCCCACACAGCCACAGCTGTGCAGAGCCTTTACCTGTACTGGCTAACACCACTGCAATGCTGCCCAGCTGCTTCACCTTGCCAGGCATGGAAGCTTCCGAGGTGACACTACAGAAATCCCAGAAGGGACTTCTTCCTCGCTAAGGTCAGAGGCATTTTTTTGTAATGTTCCCAGAGATACCACAATCACGTCTGAGCTGTCAAATCTACATCATTTTCTTGTGCTGCTGTGACAGCTGTTGGGTTTGCGGAGCTGGGCTGGGATCTTGATGAGCTGAAGCCCCAGCTGCTGCTAGGAGGAGCTGGTTCAAACGATCAGGTGTGGGGAAGAGAGGTTGGCAGCTCTCAGTGTCCCCCATCTGCGAGCCCCAGGTGTTAAATCTTTATTAGCAGTAGTCACTTCAACAAGGCATCAACCTTAGCTTTAGTGAAATTATATTTATTTATTTATTTATTTATTTATTTACACCTGCATCTGGGGGAGTTTAATGCTATTTTCAAGCATCAATAATCTATTTTGCATTTTGTTTCAAGAGAGATCACTGGTCCAGTTAAGGGAATTGAAAAGAAACAATATAAAGGTGGTGGCAAAATCTGTTTCGCCAGTCCCAACAGAGCATCCTCTGGCTTTGTGTTATCAGGCGAGGACGAAGAAGGTTTTGAGGGATCCCATCACGCTGCTGCACAGAGGAACAGTACTAATTAGCACGTACTCGATATGCTTGGGAAATTATGACTCCTTCAAAGAGTCACAGCAACAAGTGAAGCATCTGTTGCTTCCTCCGAGTTATAATGAGTATTTTGCAATTATCCTTTCGCATGCCTCGAGTTTCTGATTTTTTTTATTTTTATTTAGGAAGGCAGGATTTGCGGCACCACCGAAATGCACAACAAGCAGATGTGCGTGGGAAAGAACAGGAAATAGCGGAGCTCTCCAACTGCTGTGTTATGTCACCTCAAGGCCAAAATTGTCGCCTGTCTACATTTTCTGCATTCACTATATGAACTCCACTCTATACACAGCGAGAATTGGTCCCGTTTCAATAGCTTGGCTCCTGTTTATTCCAGGGGGGATGCCAGTGACCACTGTTGCGTGCAGCTACACGACACACCGCCGGCAGCCAAAAACCAGCTCCAAGCTACAGCCCCTGCCTGCAGCGCGCTGCTCGTGCAGCTGGGCCGGCACAGATGCTCGTGGTGTAAACACCACTGCAAGGAGCCGTGCTGAAAGGAAAACCACACCTGGGCTGGAGTAGCAGGCTGAGCATGGCAGCAACCGTGCAGCTGTACTTGGGGAAGGAAGAAGGTGCTGAAGTCAGCTCCATGAGCAGCCAAAACAAGGCACAGCCGGGGCCACAGCCTGCTCCCAGCACAGGACTCCAGTGCCAGCCCCTGGTTGTCTCCGTGGGGTTATTTCTCCCGGCCATATAGGTCAGCTGAATAAACACAGCTCCCCAGGTACGCTCAGGAGTGAGAAGGAAGTTACACGGTACGGGTTTACAAACGGCTGAAATGACGAGGCCAGGCTGGATGGGGCTTTGGGCAGCCTGGTCTGGTGGGAGGTGTCCCTGCCCATGGCAGGGGGGTGGAACTGGGTGATTTTGGGGTCCCTTCCAACCCCAACCATTCCATGATCCTGTGATTCAATGACAATGCTTTGCTGGAGGGGGGTAAAACATCGCTGGTTCTCCCTCTGCAAGTTGGATTTTTTTGCATTATTCCTGCCAAGTTTCACATCTGCATCTAAATTATCCACACTATTTCCCTTTCACATTCAAGAGAGAAACGCCCCAGAAGATGACTAGAATCGGTGCCACATCAGCCGGGTGAATCCCCCTCTGAAAGGAAATGGTTTTCTACGGAGTGTAAAGGCAGCGTTGGGTCAGTTCAACATCCAGCTTTCAGACACCCGAGACTGAGGTCAGTGACTCCTACACGGCTTAGGACCATGGCCCTGGGTACGCGGAGCTGTTGGAGAGTGGCCTTTCTTTACGGGCAAGCTCTTATCCCCATGACCTTTCTTCATGGGCAAGCTCTTGCCCCGAGACTGCTTGACTTGGCTTCACTCCCCTCGAGGGTCGAGCAGCGCTTGGCCCTGCTGCTGAGGGTTTAAAGGAAGACCAGCTCGCCCCTTGCTATGCCCGAGGAGAGCAGCTCACTCCCCACAAACCCACACCCTCCCCATTTCAGTGCCAAGCTGCCGCTCAGGCTCCTTTTGGCCCAGCGAATACCGCAGCTAAACAAAGCAATTCGCCTCCCATCCGTTCCCGGGTACGGAACAGAGCAAAAGCAAAAGATTTCATTTCATGTATACCCGTGCGTCTGGAGACCTGGGTTTGGACTGCAATACTGTCAGGAGGCAGCCACCTAATCCCTGGTAAATTTCATTACCAAGAAGATTACACTCGGCTGGCAGGAGCTGCTTGTAAATAACTGCTGCGGGTTAGAGGCACAAAGAGAAGTGGGGGGCGGTGTCTAGGTGTTTAAGAGTGCAAGCGTGTGCACAGGCATAAAGCGCTGTCATTTTCGCACATAAAGACTGACACAAACGAAATGAGTTGCATCATTTTGGGAGTTCGTCCCTAAACTGAAGGTGCTTTCTTTCGCTTGAATTGATTAAACAAACGTAGGAAACAAAGAGAGCCAAGTGGACAAATCTTTCTGCGGCACGACCTTATTTCTCACGCCAGATAATACACTCACACAAACTCACACTGGGAAAATTGAATGTGAGCAGCACTGGGTGCTGTTCATTTCAGCACAGGTGCCTGCGTGCATGCTAAGGGTTGTGCTGCTTCCTCTCTCAAGGGCTGGAAAGGAAAAGAGAATCTCTCTTGATTTCCCTCTGAGCAATCCTCAGTCTCTGATAGCAGGAGACGCGGCATTATTTGCAGCCCAGACAATTCACTTTTTATCAAGAAACCCAATCTGTGGCAATTTCTGACTTGTGAAGCTTGGTTTAAAGGAGGCAAGTTGTCAGCTCAAGTGTAAAATGATCAAAGAGACAATAATAGGGAATGAAAAGGTAAAAAAAAAAAAAAAAAGTATTATTTCCTCGTAGCAATTTGGAGGAATAATTTTTAATGTGTTGAGTTTACATGTTAATTCTGCAACACAATCTAAGCTAAGTCTTTACACCTGTGTAATTAAGGCATTAAATGAGGAAGTGTACTGGAGGTACCTGGGGTAAGTTCTCAAAGGACTAACCCCTAGCAGCAACCTAACTGCTAACGCAAGTCACAAAATCGGAATGTTTTACTTGCCTTTTCCTACTTATTTCTATTGTCACGCTGTGAATTTTCCCCGGTGCAACCGAGATCACACTTGGATTCTGGCCTGAGCTTTTACGTTAATAAATGACAATGAAAACCCACGGCCCTCCATGTGCTAAAATGCTGTTGTGTGGTTGGAGTACCAGCGCCAAAGCAAGACCTCCCGACACGTGTGGCTGGAGTACCAGCAAGACCTCCTGACACCCTGGTGCCAGAAAGCCCTGCCCGCTGGCGTACCACCAGCTCACGTGCAGAACTGCGCATTCACAGGCATGAACTAAATCCGACTCAGAAATATGCTGAAGATCACTAAAAGATATAGCTCACCGCACTTTTTTTGCTTCTTTTTCACCATCAACCATAGAAAGCTTTATTCCACGCCGGATCACGCTTTCAGTTACAAAACATGTGGCGAAAATAACAGTTAACACGCAAGATCTGCCATATTTCTACTTGCCTCTAGTTTCATACTGGGTTTTCCAGACCGAGGGATACAATAAACCTCTCCCATTTTTAAGATAATGAATATATCTAATGGTAGCAAATAAAAGGTTTTTATTATTTTTTTTTAAATTTCATTTCACACGTATTTTACTCCTCCCAAGTCACCATTGTTAGTGCAACAATCCAGCACAGTGCTAGTTGCTGAGGTATATGTGGTTAAACTGATTTCCCATTCAACCAAAACTGCAATGTTTTCCCACCCTTTTTTTTATTATTATTATTTTAAAGGTACTGAAACAGTATATTCACCATTACAGATTGTGTTTTTTTAAAGAATTCCATTCTAAAGAGTGGTTTTGTACTAGTAACAGGCTGTAGAAAGCAACAGCCTTATCTTTTATCCCCCATAGAACTCCTGCTGTACTTTTTTTTTTCTTAAAATATATTTTGTGCAAAATTAAGTTCTATGTAGGTCTGTACCATAATTTGGAAAAAACTGTGTATAAAATGTACGTAATTTTTAAAAACAATCCCAACATCGGACAACAGAGAAAGAAGAAACAGATCAGATGCAAGTTTTCACATGAGAAACTAAAGAGAGTATGTTCTTAAAGCTCCAGGAATACATTCTTTCAAAAACCAGAATGCACTTTGGTCATTATTAAACATCAGTACAGAGGCAAATAAAATACAAAATGCTTGTTTGTGTTGCTTTATATATAAAAATATTTTTATACCACAGAAGTTTAAGATACATTACTTCAAATCTTTAAAGGTAATGAAGATCAAATCTAGTATAATGTCCGGACTCTTGTAACATTACTACCGTCATTTTTCACTGTGAAGCCATTACTTTAGAAACATAAAATGTGAGAATACTTGAGCCAATATTAATTCTCCTAATGTAAGTGGAAATTCTGTTGAAAGCAACTTAATTGTACAGGGGTGACCATTTCTTTCTGTCATGATGAAGAACCGCGAGTCAGTAAGACTGGTCCACATGTGAGGCATGGACAGAAGGCAGGGGGAGAGGTGGGAAACCGAAGGCTCAAGCTCGCTGGAAAAGCACTAGGGAGGAACGGGGGGAAAAGGAGGTTATCTGAAGACACAAATATGAGAGTACATGGCTTCATCAGTTCTGCTGCCCACCAGAAGAACTCGTTTTCCATGTTTAACTGTTCTTAAACTTCAGTGTGGTATGAATGGCATATACTATAGTGGACAAGAGGAGAGCATGTATCTTACGCTCAGTTACTCGTAGCATTCCGTTCACCAGTATGTCTTTTGCCTGTTTAAATATTCAGTTTCACCATATAATATATACTGCTCCATAGTTCACCATAATATATTCCAATTAATATACATTTATATGTATATATATAAAGTTTCTCATTAAAAGTAACAATAAAAAGTGCAGATATTGAGCATGCACAGTCAGAGCTGCGCAGAACAGCCCAGTATTTCAAATAAATACAATATTTAATTTTTATCAAAATATCATACAGCATGGTAACCATTTACAATTATTGCTCTAATAAAAGTGTTAACAAAGAGCACTTGTTGACCTGTTATATAATACCTTATTAATATCCCAGGGTACTTAAACTGAAGTCTCCATCAGTTTAGATCCTGGAATTACTCAAAATATTAAAAATTCCCACTTGCTTCTAATACTAATATAAAATATTTCTGCTACCTGTCATACTGTATTGTCAGTACCTTGTTTTTTTATGTCTTCTCTATTGCAACCAAACATCTAGTGATGTTCTGTTGTCCTTGTAAATGATTGGTGCAAATGAAATATTCTAAGCTTTTAC
This sequence comes from Anser anser, assembly GCF_964211835.1. Taxonomy (NCBI): domain Eukaryota; kingdom Metazoa; phylum Chordata; class Aves; order Anseriformes; family Anatidae; genus Anser; species Anser anser. The sequence continues at coordinate 12,895,353 of NC_139720.1, forward strand.
CACACTTAATCAAATATCAAACGACTTTCATATGCAACTAAAAATGTTCAACATTGGCCTCAGCTGTAACAGCAAATACAGTAATTTAGCGTGTTCAATTGCTAGGATTTCAAGTTGTCAGTTGCTTGGTTTTTGACCCTTCTGAAATCTGATCTTTTCCAAAACTAAACAAATATGTTTGAAAATAAAATGTCAACTAAAATGAAAATAAAACAGTGAGAAGATGAAATAAATACAAAGATTGCACAAGACAGTCAGATGTAAACACTTCAGTTTTTCAAACAACATCCTTGAAGAGGTTGTAGCTTCTGAAATACAGATTCAGTGGCTGCTTTGAGGCAGTTTTGTCAATCAGTGAGCTTTTCTATAACACTGTTATCTCATCTTCTTTACATATTGTCAAGATTTGATCTTCCACAGCTGAAAAAGTTAAAGCAGTAAAACATTATTTCCCATCTCAGTTTTACCAAAGCAGCAATACCACACCTTTTTTCTTTTTGCATTTGCTGCACGTTCAGTAATACAAAAGTTAAATTTTATATTCATTTACTTGTAATAGAAAAAAATGGGCAGATGTAAGCAAACTCAACGGCTAATTAATGGCTTTATCCTACAAGCTTGCACTAAGGTGTCCCATCACCTGAATCTTGGAACAGTTTCCAGAGTTCAGAGAGGTTCAGAAAGTAGGACCTAATGAGACGGTCCTTAAGCCATGATAAAAACTACACTGTGTAACGTTAGTCGTGGTAATACTGTATCTACTGTAATACTTTACTGCAGTGCAAGACAAAAGGATAGCTTGCATCTCTTTGCATCCAAAGATGCAAAGTCAACAGTGAGGAACTCGAGAGAGAAATCAGATCTGGAATACATGGATAAGTTAAATAAGGTCTTGTACTTGTGTGTATAAGTGTTTCTGTATTTATGTCTATGAATTCTTCACGATCGTGCCCTAAATAAAGTTAAGGCACCACAAAAATGTGTAAAATGTTAAAAGGGCTGCTGTGACAAATACATCACTGTTTTTCTGATATAGCTTAAGTTTCACAACCATTTTCAAACAATAAATTTGCTAGTTAACACAGTTAAGAATTCACTAATTTACAATACACGATTCAGCTACCATAAGTCTGAACACCATGGTTAAAAAAAAAAAAAAAAAGATGCTTAGGAAGTACTTACCTTTAGATTAAATCCAAGCAAGTCGCTGATGACACCAGAAACAGCAGACAGGATGACAACTTGGGTGATATTATAAAGCAGTGGATTCATTGTAAGCCCATATAGCCTAAAGGGACTGTCCAGTTCCTAACAATGTGAAACAATGACATTGTTAAAAAGCACAAATGACACAACGGTTTGTTCATTTAAGTACCAGAAGGAGCATTTATCCATTAAAAACTACTTATTTTCTTGCCTTAAGTTGCTTTAAAACATTAAAACAAACTGGACTCTGAGAAAATAGAAATAATGTTTCAAGTGTTTACATAATCCTTCAAAAAATTGGAGACTACCCATCTGGAACATCTACCAATTTGCTCGTGAAGACAGGAAAGCAGACAGCTAGTTCTGCTGGTATCAAGGTCCCAACCTTTTAGAATTCCTTATAATTTTCCCAAAATCATCATCAGCATTAAAAAAAGCTAACAGAGGAATACCTCGCTACTAGGAAAACTAACAAAAATGTCTTTCCTAATCCCTTCCTTTTCCATTAATTTTGAGAATAACTAACAATGAATATAGACAGAAAAGGAAGATAAAGGATTAAAAAGAACACTAATAAGCATTTAACTGCAAATATTTTACATCTTTATTAGAAAAATCAAAATATTAGCCAAAATTAATCTGCAACAAATTTGAACAAAGCAGCTTTTTCTTGTTCTTGGTGAGTTAATAAAGTCACCAAAACACTTCTGGCCTAGAAATATATCAAAAGAAGAAAAAGAGTTTTTAAATACAACAATGAATTATATGAAGTATAACAACTATCACCACTTTGGTCGTCTGTATTTTCTAGCTTTAAATTCATCTTCATTCTCCTCCTGCCTTACATCCTGAGTCTTGAACAAGATTTTATAAAACAAATTTTAATAAAGAAGAATTTCAGACCTCTGACTCTTCCTTTAAGAAGAGATGAAATCAGAGTAAACTACGTTTCAGTTTAGATGTAACATGGTATTAAACTCTGCTGCAAATACAAAAGACACAAAAGACATGATTCTGAAGAGAACAGAAGGGAATTTCTTTAAGGGAAAAGCTTTCAGCTTGTGGATTCATCTTATAAATGCTGGGAGTAAGAAAATAGTAAGCATATTCATTGTAGCAATCTTCAATAAAAGCTTGAGGATCAAAATGATCCAAAGACAAAATTAGAAAACAAGTACATTTAGCTGCTGGGCATGAAATAAGTAATTTTGTTGACCATTAACTACCAAGAATTCATTTAAAGCTCATATTAGGTGGTTTGGAAGTCCCACCTCACAAAAAAAAAAAAAAAAAGGAAGGGAAGGGAAGGAAAATACTTTTATAGGTGCCTAATAATCCCTAGAGAACTGTTCCATGTGAGCACTCTATGTTGGACTAACTGAAAAAGTTGATTCCCTGAAGGAAAAATCGAAACGCTGTTATTAAATTCCCTCTTAACCCCAGAATAACAAGTCAGCAGCAGCTTTTAAGAACTTTACCATACATGCAGAATGTATAACAAGATCTGGGTAATGAAAGTTGAAGCTAGACAAATTTAATTTTAAAATAAAGTTTACACTTAACAGCAGAAGTGTGACTGAACACTGGGACACCTTGCCATGAGAGGTAGGGGGGCGAGTCATGAATTTTTCTGTAGCATCAAAACTTGCTTCCTTTCTGGGGAAGTCCACTTCAGGTAACTGTAAGTTATTTACTGTTAAATTTAGTGCAATAGCACACAACTAGATTTAATTGATCTTGTTTGGTCAAAAAAAAAAAAAAAAAAGAAAATTTTTAGACATTTTAGAAGTTTTTCAACTGTTAAATTATTCACTCTTATTTTGCATTCTGGTAACCTTCTGGTAAGTTTTGGATTAGGGAAATGTTTACTCTGAAGGAGAATGAGATAGTTACAGAGCAAGAATTAAGCTCCAAGACAAATGGAAGAATAAAACAGCTTGCTTCCCTGATCTATGACAAATCGGTGAGTTTGAAACAACAGAACTCAGAAAAGGCAGTTTAGGATCAAATCCGTCTTCCCAAGAACCTCAACCACTGGGTTGTTCCTAAGAATAACAACAATAAAGCAAGCCCAAAGCATGTCCATGTTCTACATCCAGATAAGTAAGGCGATTTTTCTTCAGCACAATTCCAGAAATCGGAAGTGATAAAAAAAAATACAATTCCTCTCACCATGATGAAATACCTCCTACCCTCCAAAGACAGTTGGCAAACAGGCTAATATTCTATTAGCAAAATCTTTTCCACAGATCACTGAAATTCTATGCAAACATGCAAAGAAGTTGGCCCTATAGTTCAAAAACACAGCCGACGTGGAATACATGAAATGAAAGCCGTATCTTTAATTCATATATAAATGGACCTATGTAACAATTCCTGTAAGTAAAGAAGACATCAAGCATAATCAGTAAAGAAGACATCAAGCATAATCAAGTATTAGTTTGAAATGCTGACCACTAGGAATTTTTAAGAGGAATTATTTTTGTGGAAGAATACAAGTCATCTAGTAGCTTATTATCAGAAACAGATATCAAGACTCAAAACAAAACTGCGTCATTTCCTGAGGGTTCATCATCCTGTCCACCCTAAAGTTCCTCCTCTCACTCTACTCATATAAAGAATAAAACTTATTGTATATAAAAATTATTTGTAACACACACTGACAGCAAATTAACAGGCTGAAGTGGTATGAACAAGTAGAGTCACTGTGACAGTTACGGAGATGACTTAAACCCAAGTGTACTGTATCACCTGAAGACGTAACACAAATGATTCATTAAGTAGCCTATTCTCCATCTCACATATAATAGAGTTAATACTGCTTTAATTCTTACCTTCAGTAACTTAGTAGCAAGTTTTAAAACGTTGTTCACTAGTGTCAGTTCCTCCTTCTTATTAGGCTTTTTCTCCATTTTCAAGTACAAGTTTATCTGATTTGAACAAAATATGAGTATCACCACTTATTCAGAATTTAAAGGAACTCATCTGGAAACATTTTATAATAAAATGAAGTAATTATTCAGCATGTATATGATAGAACAGCAATGACATTTCTGCAAGCAAGGAACTTCCTTTGCTTTCTTTTTAATTTTTAGGAACAAATACAGGGCTCAGTACTTTAGGAAAATAAAATGTTTTATGATACAACATTTGACACTACTTCAGGAACAATTTTAAAGATTAATTTCATCTAAAAATTGGACAAAGCAATTTTAGACAGAGTGTCTGCACATTTTTCCTTCTTTGATTGAGGTTTGTTGATTCATTTCCAGAAATTATTATACTACTATGCAGACCTTATAGGCATAAAATCCCCAAGTCACTGAATTGACTAAAAGGATAAAGCGTAATTCTGCTACAATATCATTCCTTTTAAACTATTTTAGTATCCTTGAATAGTTCATGAACACCTTGATTGCAGAAAGTCTTCCCAGTGCCTTGAAAAATATGAAAAGTTATTGAATTAAACTCATTATTGCTGTAGAAGAACACTGTATCAATCATTTTAATATTTCTGCGATGCAGACTTCTTTAGATCATTGTTTCCAAAAAAGTTTAGCTAAGAGTACAAATTAGCTGTCTTCTGGCAAGTCTGAAACATCAGCTTTCATTCCCAATTGGCCTATCTGATATACTAGACCAGGCAAGGTTACCTTGGTGGTTTTTTTTTTAAATTTTATTGCATAAGAAAAGCAAATGAAAGGAAAAGTATCTTGATAAACACTGAACTATTTATTTTAGGGTGATAACAATCAAAAATATACTAAAAAATTAGCAATACGTTCAAGTAGTCCTTCAGATGAGAGACTCTAATCAGCTATAGCAGCAAAGTTGCCGAAAAGAAGTGTCACTATAGAGTCCTGTTGTAAAGCAGTTACTGAAATAAGGACACCGTCGTGTGAACAAGAGTAACTGGATTTTATCATCCCTCTCTGAAAAGGCCACTGGAAGTTGCTTTTATAATTAAGTTAAAATCAAAAAGGATTCCTAATATATTCCAAGGCAAATTAAGCTCCCCAACCATCAATTTCATTTCAAAGTAAATTATGCTTTTAGAGGCAAAGTGATTAGAGACCTTAAATAAAAAATTCTTGATTTCCCCAATTCAAATTTTTTAGAAACAGGAGTAAACCAAGAATGAAGTCTAAATTTGGCAAATCTGGGGAAAAAATGTTAAGTAACAAATCCTGGGAAGGTTCAAACCTGTTTTAACAAATTTGAACAGATTTCTCTAATTTACCCAAAAAATTACCATTCAGTAATATCCTTTGAAACTCGAGGGGAGTTTGAATATGCATATCCCCCAGCCATCCACCATACCCATTTCTGAAGCTTGAAATTGGCAAGACAACAACTTGGATCAGAACATACCTTGTATTTTTCTCAACAGGGAATGCCACAGACGTACTTACTTTACAAGAGCAAATAAAAATACTTTCAGGACTTGGAAAAATTAGAGACAAACAGCATACATTTAAAAATGCCTTGACGATCTTTTAGTTTCCCATCATGAATCCTAATCGTTAAATTCATAGGTTGAATATAAAGCAAACAGAAGAGCTTGGAACTTTGCTGATGCAAAGTACAATTTGCAACTTCATCTTATCTATCTGAATCTGGGGATTAAGGCTTTTTTGCTCATTTGTGTTTTTAATGTTGTTGTTTTAAAGCTTCATTCTCTTTTTACAGCAAGCCTAATGCCATTAGTGTCTGATTTTCAAGGATATGAGTTCAGAAATACTTTTTTCGGATAATCAAGTGAGTGTAAGCCAATAGTTTGGGTTTGGTCTCTCACAACAGGCCAAAACATCAGACTTATGCGTATAACTCAAGAACAAACGCAGCATGGTATCCAACTAATACATGTAACCACTCCAAAAGGAGTTCTATCTAGGGTGACATGCATCCTTTTTATTTTCTCAGAAACAATTGTGAATTATATTTTGTTTTTAATAAAGCACTCTCTCAGGGCCTTTATGAAGGAAATGAATTATAATAGGATAAATTGGATTCAATACATGTCTGATGACATAACACTTCCTGAATTTTTGTTTATTTATTTACTTATAGTTCTGGGGAGCAAACAGAGAGACTGCATCTTTTGACTTAAATTTTTCAACTTAACTGGCTTAAAATGTTTAAGGGCTGATTCTCATGAAGAGTATAGCTTAGAAACCTAGGAAAGTAAAATAAAGCTGGACTTTCCCAATCTCTCTCTTGCCTTGATCTTCGCATTCTTTTACTTTCCAGTACCTGTCTCCAACACTTCTTTCCATTTTCATTCCAAAAACAGGACAATAACTTCACTGGGACATTAGGCTACTCACAGTCTGCGGACCATCAGACCAATGCAAAGATCTCTCGGGACCTGTGCCTATTGTACTAGAGGATCCCACCAAACTGCATGTCACACTTAGTGTGACTGATTTGACTCCAGTCTTCTCTTTGCAGGTCTGTTCACATGCTTGTACATTTACTCCTAGATTAAGAATCTAATCTACTCTTTTTGAGTGTAACTGAACTGAGGTACTTTTCAAGAATAATTTAAACTAACATTTTCAAATGAAATCCAAAAAGTACTAAGTAGTGCTAACATACTTCCATTAGAAAAAATGAACAATTGTGACAGTCATCAGCTTGGAGTTCATTCAGAAACAAAAATACTCTTTTTTGCTATTAAGTGCAAAGCATCAAGTGATTTAAATAAATGGTTTGTGTATTTATTAAAGGTAATGTTTAAAATTCTAATGAAGGATGAGGCTGCAACCATAGGAAAATCACTTTACCTTTCAAGTGTTAAAGCCCATATATAAGATATTTATGCTGAGCACCGCTTAAAAGCAACTTCCTGTAATTGTCAATACGAAAAAGAACATTTCTTGTTCCTACCCTACCATATCTTGGATGTCTTCCTCTGGCATTCCAACCCCAAACTCAGAAGATTAAGAGAAATGGAAAATCTTGCAGAGCAAAAAGTTATATTGTGTGTATTTAGAAGCTTCATGTAAATGAGACTTATTTTTTAAAGACTTGTTTTTAAAATGGTTTTTTATAAACATTGAAAATTAGTTCAAGTCGGGAAATAAAATCTTCCACACACTCCCAAAGTCAGGCTTATGAAGTGAAGCTTATGACAAATGACATAAATGACTGCTTATGTATTTTGCTCAATGATAATTCATTTTTTCTTATCAAAGGTAAATAGGCAGTCTGTCTTCTCGCTGCCCAGCCTCATCATGTCCTGAATGATGTTTTGAACTGGTGTGAAACCTCTCAGACCAAAAAGAGAAGCTTCTTACCTGACAGTAACTGAACACATTTAGCCTAGAAAACTATCAGCAGTACCAGACAGAGCAGAGAGGGAGTTTGCAGTACAAATGCTGAATAGAACATTCCTGAGGGTAAAAGTAAGTAGATCCAAAGCCAAGCTTAAGAGATGACTGAAAGAAGAAATTTCCATGGAGCCTAGAGGACACTATATGTAATCCTTGTAACCTAGAAGCCAAAATTACTGGACTGCAGAGTGACTCACTGCAGAAAGTAAATTTGTTTTCAAATCTTTTACTCTCAATAAATACTTTGAGAGGTCAGGCTTTTCCTTATTTAAGGACCTTTTTGTTTGTGTTCTGTTAAATCTTTAGTCATATCAATTGACACATATTCGTTATGTCTAAGCATGCTTGCTTAAAGAGATGGCTTTTGGCCATCTCAATGTTCCACACAACTTTTAAACAAAGACACACACTGCCTAGAGAAACTTAATTTCAGGTTGTAAGGATCTTGAATAACTTGTCTCACTATACCACAATTAACTCTCCAATTCAGCCTATGCTAATGCATCTACAACGCATGCTCAAGACCTACTAGAAGAATGTTTGTTTAGATAGAAAAATGTACAATTACACAAATTCTCACCTGCTCAGTAAGTAATATTGAGGTATTGCTGTATTTTTTACTGGTTTCAGATCCAAGAGTAACAAATCGTAACAGAAACAGTGTTAGTGAAATGCACCAAATTACTAGTTCCCAATTGTAGTGACAATCAAGGAAGATCTCATGCATGTGAAGCAGCTGAAAGCAAAAAAGAAAAATTAAAATTGAGTTCAGATTAATATTTATGTTGCAACATAAGGAAAGAATTACATACCTCCCCCAACTCCAAGAAAAAATTCACAGTAATAGGTACATGGGCTGTTTTAAGGCATAAAAGATTTTTGAATCATAATTTAAAAATCAAAATTTTGTTAAAGATATCAGATCTGAGAAAAGGCTGAATCAGAAAGTGAAATAAAAGACTCAGAATTTAGACGTCTTTTTTTCATATTCTAAAACAATAGAAACATGTATTACATTCTAAGAAGTTAAACACAAGTTTGAACTTGCAAAGACACCACGTGTGATGAAAAACAAAACATACCTTCAAACATACTGAATTACATCGAAAATTTAATTCAAATAGTGTTATTGCTAAATTATAATCATTTTAAATATTTTATAGTTTGCTGCCAGGAAAACACATTAGCATTAACTAGGGAAGGAAGTGGAAAAAATGCAACTAGAAGCAATTCAGAAGCTTCCTTGTATGCTGAAAGAGAAGTTCAAGTACAAAGCTTCGTTACCAGTAAAACTCTTATTTAAACTTAGATTTGCTTACTAAAAAATATTCCACTAGAGGGCAGGCTATTACAGCCAACAAATTCATCAACTAAGGGCAATCTCAAATTATATTTTTTTATATACCTTTGCAAAGTATGTTTTGAAGTAATATGCTAGAAGAAACAGTCTTCCAAAACCCACAATGCAATGAAAGAGGGCACATTAATAGCAATAATAATACCACCATGCCAGTAATTACACTAAGTTTCTTTAGCTATTAGAGCATGGCTAGGGGATAATATTCTAAAGTAAATAAAATGAACAATATAAATGGAGCTCAATCTTCTGAAAAGCTATAACAGCTGTTACTGATTTTTCACTGTGGTCTTTTACCTTAACAGGAACAATCACACAAAAGGCAGCCTATTATTTTAAAAACTATTTAAGTCATGTGGGATTTCCTCACCTGTGCACAACAGATAAATACAACTGAAATAGTCAGTAGGAAGGCAGATGAAACTATGACATCAACTGAGCGCTGAGGACCTCGACGCTGAAAATAAGGGAGATGTATATATGAGTGAGAAGGTACCTAACCAGCAGTCATATTTAGTGCATCGAGTTAGATTCACACCTAGAACAAAGTTTCCTCATAGCTTGCAGTTTGGTAATTTAAGTTCAACACAATATTAGAACCTATAAATATAACTACATGTGGATACCTCCAAAGGCATATAAGATTTAATTCAGTTGCATACATGTAAAAACTATGAAAAAAGAACATTCACCACTTTTTCAGTCTTTCATAATGTGAAGTTGTGAAGTAGCAAATTCAATACAGCACCTATGTGGAAAACGTAGGTGCAGTTGTGAGGAAAAAAGGCAAGACACTCTCCACAACGATGCCAGCATGTGCAGTTTTTAAAGCACAAGAATGAGATTTTGTTGTTTAAATGCTGCTATCCTTCTTTCCTCCCACCCAGCAACGCAGTACAGACTATAAAGAAAAAGTGTAAAGTTTAAAGGGCACATCTTTTCCACAGTCTACCCATACTTCCATAACACAAGGGGTGTTGTAAACAAACCACTTCAATTCCCCTTTAAATAACGTATCTTTCAAATTCAAGATCACATTTTACATTAAAAACTTTGCCTGCTTGTATTTCCTGCTTTCCACACTCCCCGGTCTCCACACCACAGCTTCTTTGTGTTTTCATAATCCCTTACATAGTTCTAGAAAGGATTGATAGCAGATTTTATCTAACCTTTCTTAACTGCTGTTGGAAAGGAGCAAAGATGTAAGCAAAGTTATTGCCACCACTAAAAAAAAGATTATCAGTTGCTGTTCACCAAAAAAGTGTTTCAAGAGAAACCAAACAGCTTCATCCGTGTTTAGAAAACTTATTCTTCCTCTTCAGGATGAGCATTTTGAAAAATACCTAACTTGGAAGTCAAGCCTAGCAGTAATGGTAGAAACCAAAGGAGTGTTCTAGAAATTAGAGGAGCTTAGACAAAAAGAAACTGAATCAAATTCACGTTGAAAAGAATCAAGACATTTGCAGTTAACAGGTGAGGTAATCTATCATATTGTAACTACAGCCTATGAGAACACACCAGCTTTACCATATTGTCTATTTGTAAAAGAGGTATCTGCCTTACAACCCTACCGTTCATTTTTCTAAAGATTGACACTGATGGCATAGCACTCGACAAAAGACATGAACAGAACTACAGGACACCGCTCTACAAATAACTGAAATTGAGACATTTTACGTCTACCAATGTAAATTAAGTTCTGCAGTGTTGGTCATTTTTATGGTTTTATAATAGTCCTCAACAGGGCCAGTTAGAAACTCTTTATAAAAGTGATTATGCCTTTGCTCACTTTCATTAGTGATGGTGTTTTAAGACTGAATGAATTGATCCATGCAAGTAGGTAATGAAAAGCCATTTAACATCTAAGATGAAGAAACAGCCCACGCAGACAGAAAATGTTTGTGCAAAATACAGGAGAGAGTATTCAGTTGAGGCAATTCTTGGACACAACTTTGGGTAAAACTCTGTAATGGAACCTGAGAGAGATTAGGCAACTAAACAATGCTAATCCCTGAGCCTCTACTAGTAACAAAACATGAGTGATATTCATTATACAGGACTCCTCCAGAAAACTTAAAACATGAGATGGCTGCAGAGCTTCAATTAGTTATCCCATCAATGTCACGAGCAGATGGTTCAGATCCCACTGAAGGGCAGCTGCTTCAGTAGGGTGAAGTTTCAAAAAAAACATCTAACGATGTGGAGAGTTTATAGATACCCAAGGCAGAAAAGGCAGCAAGTGCCATCAGTAATTGTCATGACATACCAGTTACAATGTACAACAAGCCTGATAAGAAGGAAAAATATTTATTAAAAAAAAGATGACAGTGAAGTCAAGGGCTTAATGACTAAATGCCATGCTGCAGGCACCTAATGCAGAGAGAAAAATGGAAAAAACCTTGCAAACAAAAAGCTGAGATAGTACGATCCTTTTCACAAAGGATCATCAGAATGCTCTGGCTTGAAAAAAGCACTAGAGGGATATGAGGAGATGCTCAAATGTTATGAGTTGTCTTGCAGATTCTACTTGGGCATAACTTCTAGCTTCACGTGGTGCATATGCACTCACAGTACAGAATATGCATGCAAACTGTCTTGCTTCATAAACTCCTTGCGTGTTAACGACACTAACTAGTGGAGCTCTTCAAGTTACTGTCAGTATTATTCCACAAGTGGTGATTTACCCAATATATTCACCTGAGACACATTTCCGCTAGCATTAGTTAACACAAGACTTCTACTCTGAACACACTCATATTCTATACCAAGTTAAAAAACTAGACATTTACTTCCTCACAATCTAGTTGCTTGCAGATGCTGCTGGCCACAAGTCACCAAAATGAAGCGTGTAGAATACATGTACACCAACAGGAATAAATTCATATAGGGGGAAATTCAGACCAGAATACCAACTTTTCATCAAGAGCATATGGGATATTTGACATTAAAAGCAGTAGGAAAAATGTACATTATTTCACCTTTAGATAGGACCTGAGAGAAAGCCACATTTTTATATTCTGTACTTTCTTCAAACGGAAATGAGGAACCTCTGATTTTCTTGCTCTTCTGGCAGACGTTAGATGACCAAAAAGTTTGGCAAAAAGTAGCCTCTGCAGAGAAGAAAAATATTAATTTAACTATCAATTCATTTTTGAGGGCACTAAAAAGAAAACGGAGAAAAATCTTAACTTAATATGTCAAAGTAATGTACAACATATCAATGTAAAGTAAAATATGTCAATTATAGTGCAGAAATAAGAGAATCATATTACTAGTAAGAGAGGATACACTAAAAAGTTGTAAAAGTCTGCTTATTCTAATGAAAAACAAAATTTAGCCACACTTCCTTTCTTCAAATTTCAGATGACAGACATGCAATGCTATTGAAATCTGGGAGAGAATCAAGCCAGCCAATCACTTGCATTAAAGAGTGCTCATCCCAGATCTTTCTTCCAACAGAAATGATAAGTAAAGCAGGTTAATGCTGTTCTACTGCATTAAGTCCCATGTTTTAACCATAATTTGAGAAAAGAAAGTATAATTTTTTTATTTTGTGGACTAGGTAAGTACCCACACTCTGAAACTATTAAGCTAAAAGGGACATTCTTTTTAAAAAGTTTAATTGCAAAAAGAAAGCAATAAATTAACAGGTGTATTTCTTCAGATAGCAATGCTCTCAGTCTCTGGCCCTGGGACAGATCTGCCAGCAAAGCAGACAAGACTCTCCACTAGGGTCTGGACTGAACTGTTTTGAATTGTACTGAAATGTTTTGAATGAAACACACTGGTGGAACAAACCAGAAATTTAGGGAGCTTTTACTGAAGCTTCCTTCTCCTTGAGGAAAACTGAGACAAACTGAGACATGTCTAAGGACTGGCCAATGAGTTGAGCCAGAAATCTGAAATAAAAGATAGAAAGTTTACCCTCAGAAATGCTTTTCTGGATAAAAGACTTAGCTACAGAGCTCAAAGGAAACTTCAGTCATTTGCATCTGGGTCATCTCCTAAACTGTAATCCCACTGAAGAGTTTGTCATCATTGACCTATGAATCTCCATGCAATGTAGAACAGAAGTTTCAAATATCCACAAAATCAAAGAGAAAAAAAAATTAACACTATTTTGTTTCAGGTGAATCCTCTTGATTTATTTTATGTACCTGTTTGTATGTTCTCTCTGCTACACACAGCAGGAAAAAGAAAATCCACACTAGAGACACACGGACCACAAAACTTATGACAACCATTGAGAGAACCAGTATGTCTCCATTTGATCCGAATGCAGTAATACAAAGTTCAGTGGCAGAATGTGTAGCTAGCTGTTCCAAGTCTTTAGCTTGGGAAAGTCGAAATACAAATGGCATTAAGCCCAAGATTAAAGATATGACGTTTCCAAAAATCTGATAACCGATTCCTGGTATATAACTGTTCACCTAAAAACAAAAGAAAACAAGTTTCATTTTTAATTTTGGAATTAATCTTGTCCTTATTAATATTACTGTCTTACTGTCACAAAGAATACTTTATAATCTGATACATTATACCTTACTGATACATTATTACCTTCAACCAAGCATCTTCATAACTTACTATTAAGAAAAAGGAAGTCCTCAAGGAGCATTTAATACATAGCAATCAAATATGACAATTAAAAAACACCGGCAACATAACATGGCAGTGCAAACTGTTCAATGTATATTCTTACATTAAAAATTAATTCAGCACTGAATTAGCAAAGCACACCAGTCCGACTGTGTTGCTTACATCCTGCATATTACTCCTGTTTGTGTTTTGTTTTTAGGTTGTAAGTTTTTAATGGAATCCACGTGTTTACAGTGCATGTAGAATTAGAATTCTGTTGTGCTGGCTATGGCTTTATTAAGGTTTACCTCTATGATGACTGCATACAACACTGTATTGGTTCTGAGTCATGTACAGGGATCTAAACCAAGTTTGTGAATACAGTTCTTTTAACACGTTGCAGATGGTAAGTATCAACTTCTCAGAATAACTGATTGTTGTCTTAAACTATGCGAAGATTTTACGTTCAACCCTACAAAATATCTAAATTGTCTATTCTGAAAAAGAGTACAACGTCAATTAAATGTTTATCCACCTGCTTCCTGAAGAGTACTAGGAAAGGCAGAAGTGAGGACTCATGAGACATTCCACTTCATTTTCTAATCTTAACTTCAGCATTCAAATACTCAGACCTGCACAGTCCTAACCCAACATATTAGTTGTTCGTAAGAATCAAGGAGATAAATAATATTAATGGCATATACCACCTTAGAAGACTAAAACAGAGGTTGGCTATGTCACTAAGCACTTAACAGAACAAAAGTATTTTATTGTACAATACTTAAAATTCCATATGTCTTATAACTGTTAGTAATGAGTAATCTGTGCTATAAGCCGTGCAGCCATAATGCCAATAGCAGATACTTTTATAAAGACACTTAATGAACTTCTTTTTGGTTGTGCTTAGAGTACTAAATATAGTATTTGTGTAAAGTAAAAAGAATACTCACTCTGTTCATTATCATACCACTGATTTCAAGCACAGACATATCTGCTTTCTTGCACTCATTACCCTCCCATACAATTGCACTTATTTTTTCTAGTCCTGGATTCAAACTATGGATCCAAGGCAAGTGACTCTGGGAAAGACAAGGATAATATTTCATGAGTGATATCAAGCTACTGTTATGTCAACTTGTATTTGTCAGCAATATGCTGATGAAAAAAAGTCTTTAGACTGACACAAAGATTGTTATACAGCACTCACTTCTACTACATTACTATATGTTAAACACACTCCTCAAAATCACCCACTTCTTTTTCAAGAAATATGTGAGTACAGAGATTTCTCCTTCCTCATATTTTATTTTCTAATAACTTGGATTCAGTGTGGTTGAGGATTTATTGGCTACTTTTTTTTTTTTTTGCGCAAGCATGTCAAAGAAGAGTGAGGAGTGAAAACAAAGATCTACCTATAAGTCATCTTTAATTTTGCCACCCATTTAATGGAATGTTGTTATTTTTCTGATTTTTATTTTCCCAACAGTTTAAAAAGTAATAATCTTTGGCTCAGCCTAGGGTCAACATTTTTTTAATGATATTTGCATACTTCATAATTCTTACTATGAATAAAGTCCTCCTGTGCTAACCATAGTCTGCGGAAGACTCAGACAGGTAGGACTTTGATCAATATATCCTGCCCCAACAGCCAACTAAACCTGGCCTAACGTAAGGAATGCACTTATGGCTGCATTTACTCTAAATGGAGAGGAAACAAGTGAGAACTGAAAGATCTGGAAAATGCTGAGGCATCAAGTGCTGCTGCAGCCATTTCTTGATTTCCCTCAGCCCCGTCTCACTCTTCCTTGTTACAGGTGATTAAAACTGCTCTCAGCCCTGCTTGGTCAGCTAGCCATGTGCATCAAAGTGGTAGAAGGGTTGGTGTTGAGGGGCATATTTTTAACAGTTTAATTTGCCACCGATTAAAAGTGAAGTTTTGTTTTTTATTTTTATAACTTACTTTATCAGTATCTGAAATCTTCCTGTACTGCTGAGTACTCAGTTGTCTCTCTCTCTTTTTTTTTTTTTTAACCATTAGAGGGGGAAAAATGTAACTATGTTGTTAAAATAAGACAAATATTAGTTACAGAAGGACCTTTTTAATCACATATTTCCAATACCTCCCTCCAGAGGGAGTATCGACACCAGGAGCTGAAACTCAAAAATTCACACAATCTACAATAAAAGAAAAAAAAAAAACATTGCAGAAAAACAAAGTCAATTCGTATACTGCAATTCAATTCTTTATGGTAAGGGCTTCCACTTTAGTGTTTATACGGAATATAAGCAAAAAGATATAAAATAAATTTAAAAAGCAAAGAGTGCATGAAATCCAAATTGCTATCTCTGTTGGGTTTGGGGTGTTTTGTTTTATTTGTTTGTGTTTTGTTTTGTTTGGAAGGGGGAAAGGGGATTATAAATACATCATTTTCAGTTCTAGTTATGAGTGAAAAGCCTGTCTTTTGAGATTTTTTCTTAGTTAGCATTAATACCATCTCTTGCATAACATTCCTTAGCACTGATGTATACAATACCAACACACATTACATGCTTAACCAGAAAAATATTTCACATTCTCCACGACTCTTTACTTAAATGGCTCCAATTAACAAGCAGCATGCAATTTAGAGATAAACCTAGTACTACAAACATAACTGGCACGGTCTGACATCCAAATTTTTTTTTTTTAAATCAAATTAAAACTAATACTTCATTGTAAATTATTAACTATTGACTGTGGATTCTGTCCAACATCAGCCGAAGGCAGACTGCTACTGAGCTGTTACCCAACAAACCCTAGAATTTTCAGAAATGACTGCCAATATGTTGCTGCAGAATAGCATTAAAAAAGTGAAATAAAATGATTTAGTTTTAAGGTAAAAATAAATATCTTACCTAAAAAATTTATAATTATATATGTAATATCATATGTCTATACATACAGATAACGTTAGATTTTGTTATCTGTTCAGTTATATGCATGTATTATATATATATTTTCTTCTGTTTCTTGATTTCCCTCATATACATAATGCCTGAAACTTGCTCACAAAAAGTAATTCCATTAGAGACAAAAACAGGACAGAACCATCTACCACAGGAAGCTTAAACCACTGAGTCCTAATATCCCAATACTCAAATATTCTGCAGGCTCTTTCAATACATTGTCATATCCTCTTCATTTGACAAATTAATGACAAATTAATGACTGTGTAGTAGAAATCCAATTTTCCTTGTTTTAATTCTATCAAATCACTTTGGCTTTGTTACTTTCATTTAATATTGCGTTCGTTCTTCCAGGCCTCCTGAACATACGATAAAGCTGATAAGACTGAAGATGTGTATGCTGTAAAGGTCAAAAATAGTGGACACCAACCTGATGAAACGGGTCATCTCTATATTCTTTCTTCACACATGGATTCACTTGAGGGCTTTCTACATCTGTTTCACTGGAACACGAAGAGTGGCACTCTGCACAGTGTAGGAGGTCCTCCCACAGCACATCTTCAGTTTCTGATTCTGGCCTTGCACTCTCAGAATCTTGTCTGGAGCTTGAACACCGGGAACTGCAGCTAGTACCTGATTTAGGTGTATCCTGAAATTAAAATATTTGTTGGAACTAATGCAGCTTTTGTATTCAACTTTGTCTCCAGATAATAGAACAATGATAAAGCTCAAACGCAGTGAGTTCATGTTTATCTGTTGATGTTCCAATCCATTATCTTTCTAATCAGAAAAAATTATATGTTTATTGAAGGAGTGGTTATTGAAGAGGCTGCACATTGTTATGTTACCATACAAACAAATAACAGTGGTCCCTGATTTGTTGTGGGAAGGGTCACATAATGAAGGATCAAATCATATGCACTATTAAAAGGAAATAACAATTTTACAGTTTTTTAAAACTCATTAATTTAGACATCAGGAGCAATTATCAAGCCACAGACTCCAACTCTATCTCAAGCTTCTGATTTATTAAGTCTCTTTCAAAACACATTACAGCTTCATTATTTTAGTGAAAATGTAAAAGACACTAATGAGGCTTAGGGATATGGAGACTAACCTGCAATTAATATAGAAACGTGACAGTGAGTAAAACCTCATTCACAAAGTATTTTTAAATTATTTTGCCATTTTGACTTTCTATCTCTTACTGTTTGAGCTGAACTACTTTAGCTACTTAAAAACATACTTTTTTTTCCCCTAGTGTAGCTTTTAAAAATATTCACAGAGAACCTAGATGAAAGCAAGATTAAGGGATTTAGGGGACAGTTTCCCTCTTCAGCTCCACGCAGAAATTGGGAATAGATGGAACAAAACACCAAGCCTTAGGTATAGTGACACTGCACACGGGCATTTGCAGACTGCCTACTTCAGTTGTAGATTGGCAGATTCAGAACCGTATTGCCACACTCACTACTCACCATACTGTAAGGGACTCTCTCTCTAGAAAGGGCAAGAAGGAAGAAGGTCCTGGAGGAAGAAGGGACAGATATTTCCAGCCATCCAAGACCTGAGGCACTCAAATAGACTTCCAAACAAGCAGCGTGGACACAATTTTAAAAGAAAGATTGCTATGTTCCAGAAATACATTCCTAAATGTAACAGCCTATAATAACAAGGGAGTTGACTCTCAATGTCCAAATTACATACCACTGTTCTTACTGCTAACATACCTTCTCAAAGACAAAGAATGTGAACTTGTTTGAAGATAGGTATGCATCAGGTGTAGAGAGAAAGAGTAGACAGACCCCAAATTAAGTATGTGTGTGTTCTGCAGTCATACATAACATTTTAATTATTTTAAACGAAGTGTACTTGAGGAACAAGCATGCATGATTATTTTCAAATTTTACCCACACCTTAGATAATCCTATAGAAAAACAGTAAGTTTGGGAGATTTAAACACCCCAATGCATATATATAAAACAACCCAATGTTTTCTTCAGAACAAAAATGCAGACCTTTAAACTGCTCTCAAGAGTTATCAGAATCGGTTTCCTGCAAGACAGGTCGGAAGTCTTAAAAGCAGTACCATCCTACTCATCACCATCATCTGGCATTTTCAATTCCCTTTTACAGCAAAATTTATTTCTTACAGTTTATCTCAAGAATATACCCAATTTTCTTCACTGAAAAAATAATCAAATAACATTACAGCAGGCCTACTAATTTAATATGACTTGTAACGCTTTACCATCAAAAGAGTTACTTGTTCTTCCTGAAAATTTTGCTTAATATATTTTATGTAGCCATTTTGTAAAGAAATACATAGAAAAAAATACTGTTAACTCTTTTCCATTCTTTTATAAAGTGAGAGATAACACCAATACAAAAGATAGTATCTGAAATTTTTTTTCTTTAAAAAAAATCTTCATAGAACACAGTCACTGTAGGGTATCATTGAGTGAATAAAGTAAGAACATTAAAATCTGACAAGTAAATATCAAAATAACAGAGATGTAGGACGAAAGTTGAGAGCATATACACTGACTTCACTATTTTATTTTTATTTTTTAAATACGAAGAAAGCTTTCACAGATTTGAAAACTATTGTTTCATTTCCTTTGTAATCATGTGGGGGGAGGAGAGCTGGTAACAAAAAATAAAAGCTTCCTCTTTCATGGCATCAGTCAGAGAAGTAAATGGGGAACAAGTGTAAAGCACTACTGCCAAAGCTATACAGAGCAAATGTGGTCTCTTCAGCTTCTGAAGATATCGACACAGTCTTCCCTAGCCAACATTTTAAAGTTTTAAAGCTCTGAAGCACCCTATGGAAAAAATACGTTTAAGATAAATTTGACTGTAATCATGTCTTTCCAGCTGCAGTAGTACTTAGTCAAGAGACATCTTCTGTAATAAAAAACTGAAATATTTCCAAGTATTGACCTGTTCAGTTAGCCTGAACCAACTATGCATAAGACATTAAACAGTTAAATGAATTAGTGTTCTGTGTTTTTCTAACTGAAGTTTGTGAGAAATAAATGAAAGAAGAGAAAATTATATAGTTTGCTAATGTGCAAAGCTTAAACTTCATGGCAATTATTATCAGAGAAAGTAATTATTTGAACCCTTCTAAGAAGACATTGGTTATATCAAGTAGAAGGCTTTCTTATGATGCTCTGCCTATTAAACCCACCTGTAAGTGGACTCTTGCTAGAGCCAAAATTACTCTTTACACTCTTTTCTCATAGTCTTAGGGAAAAAAATAGCCTTAAAAAAAAAAAAACACACCTGAAAGTTTCATAAATCCGTTAAGTTGCATACCATCAGCAAAAAGGGCGTAAACTCTTTAAAACTGAATGTGAACAAGAGAGCACAAGAGCATGCACTGGAGAGAGAAAGAAAGTCTCTCCCCTACACACACCTTTGTCTTTCAGTGTCTGAATCCTTACCACTAAGGATTCCACTAATACAGAATCAGTGGATTCCTCCTCCTAGCTCTGATGTCATCAAGTCTCTTAAAATTTCAGTATTTTGTGTGTTCTTGTTGCAATACAATGATCAGAATTTTGTTGAGATTTCAAGACAGTATTTTAATGACTTTCAATAAACATGAAAGAATGAAAATTCAGAGGTAGCCTGTTAGGTTTCTTCTCAAGAAGGCTAGTGAATCTAAAATATAAAGTAAATGGAGAGATGAAGCAGCCCTAGCATGATGAAAATTTGAATACTGCCAGTTACAACTGTTTCTGTAACAACTCAAGTTTCTAAAGTAGTTAATTACAGAGGAGTTAGCTAAAATCTGATGCAAGATCTACAGAATATATTTTAGGACTTTTAAAAAAAATGAAAAATAGGATGAAGCTCAAATCAACTAAATAAAAAGCTCTTAAATACAAAACTCTGCCATTCGAAAACTTCCCTCTCCCCCGCTAGCATGGCTTCCAATTATTATAATCCTAAAATTCAGTATAAGAGAAAAAAAGGTTGAGAAAAAAAACATTCTCAACAAGAACCCAAGAAGTTTTAACAATGCACAGAAGAGAGGCAACAAAAAAGACTATACCTCCAGAGGATAGTGTTTCTTATAATGGTGAGATTTCCTGTTTCGAAGTGTGCAGTCACTAGATGTGCGCTCTACATTGCGACGTAACGAATATCCAGTTTCAGGCCCTTCCTCACTAGAAACTTCATCTGATAAGTTTGTCACAGTTCTGTGAGCATCCTAGTGCAAGAAATATAGCATTACTAAGACATACACTCATACTTACCTAGTCTTGTTCTAAACTATTGAAATCAATTTATTTCTACAACAGTATATATATACTTGGTTAAATTAGATATTAACGTATTTCTAATTCTAAAAAATAAGTGGTACAGCAGCAATTATAAAATAAAATCATAGTATTAAATACACCTTCCCCAGATAATGAATGGCTAGTTCATGTTATCCTGAAAAACATTTCTGGCATTCACATTTTAAAGGTTTAAATTCAAAATATCCAGAAGATGTGAAAATACAAAATTGTGATAGCAGACACCATCACACTTAATTATCTATATACATGGTACAAAGAAAGAAGAGACAAATGCTAACAACCATAAAATGCACCAAGATTTGTTTTAGAACACTGGGATTATAAATTTATCCCACTTTCTATTTCCCTGATTTTAAACTGAAGCGAAAGCAGACCTTTCAGAAACAGGAAGATTCAGAAACAGGAAGAGAGGTCAATAAAAAATTGTTCAGGTACCCAAAACTTTATGTATATTTTCATTTATTATGAGATCACTGGATAGGACCCTGTAAAGTTTTTTTTTGTAAAGACTTTATAAAAAAAATCTTGATTTGTTGAATTTCATCAAGAATACAAAATGCTTGGAATTGACAAAGACAACTGAATCACAGTTTCTGTTGCTGCTGAGGAAACACTTCTTGCAGACCAACAGACTGAAATTACTGCCCTGAGATGAACCTTCTTCACATTCATCCTGACTTAATTATAAGTGTTGTTAAATAGTTTGACTATGAATTTCCCCACAGAATGCCTTTCCTTTAATAAAAAAATAAAATAAAATAAACTTCCAGTAACTTTTCCATTTGATATTACCATGAAAAAGAACCCTGCTCTGATTGATCCATGACAGTAAATACTAGTGAGACAAAGCCAAGTAAAAGTGCTGTAATGGCAGTCAATATATGCTCAAAAGACAATAATAATGGAGCCAGGAAAAAATACTTTGGAAAGTCTTTTTTGTAGAACAGTAGGATGAAAACAGTATATCCAGGAGATAATTAGATCCAGACTTAAAAGTTCCCCTTTCTTTCACGACCATTTCTTAAGCTTCCATCTCATCCCTATCTATCCCCTCTTCAGGGGAGCCATGCCTATTTCACTGAGAGGGAAATTGGCCTTTCCTCATCTTCTACAGAAATGAACCAAAAGAAAAGAATGACAAGTCACAGGTAAACATTCAGAACGACCTCAAAATTACCAATTGCCAGTAATGTGAAATTTGTTCCATTTTAGCATAAAGACAGACCTATTTATGCCAATAGTATCAAAGAGGCAGGAAAAGGTACAGTGTGTTGTTCAGCAAGTCTGAAAAAAAATCATATATAAGTGACAGCACACAAAGTTGTGTATTGAAACACAGAACAGCAAAAAACGTTTATATGACAGTCAGTAAGAATCCTCTGACAAGAAAAGGAAAGGCCAGGAGTATAGGGAATGAAATAAGAAGATGTAACATCATTTTGGCCCCAGCACCTGGTGTCGGGGCCAATACTTTTAAGGATAAAGTAAATGAGAGTATATCAAAAGCATCACAAAAATACAGCTTATATATCACCTGACAATTTAGTAACCCAGCTTTGAAGGCCATGAGGCATACTTACTTTGTGATGACTGGGATTGTTGAAGGTATCTCTCACCGTTGCAGTGCTCCACCCTAACTCTTCTGGCTTAACCACTTCACAGAGACGTTCATGGGCTTGTATACATTCTTCGCTGCTTTTACCTGTCTTTTTCCCATCAAGGGACACGTAGCCGTTATCAGTCTCAGTGGATTTATCTATTGAGTTTTTTGCTTTCTTAGATCTAGATTTGAAACAAATGCAAGCATTAATGATTCTCTGACTTGACTTTTTTTCCAGACTAATCCTGTTCACCCTTCTCAACCCATGTTTTAGTTCTATAGTTAAGATATACAGAAACTAATACATAATAAAAATTAGCATTTGATGCAATATTTGTAAGGTGTTTTTTTTTTTATAATCTTCTCATTAACACTCATTACTCTTAGCCATTACAAAGGAAACAGTGTCTGAAAGAATATTCTACAAGCTATGGAGAAAAGAGAAAAGGAAACCCATGTTTTACAGCTAGAACTTCACAGCAATTTTAGCAACAGAAGAACCACAAGCCCCAAATGTAAATGAGCTTTTTTCTATTGTGTCAAAAAAAAAGTTAGAAGTTTCTTTGTGTTACTAATTCAAAGCAAATGTGCCATTTCTTGAAGCTGCAAACAGACATGCTGCATTTAGTACTTTCTATACAGATTTTTTGTTTTAAATTCACTTGGCTTATTAATAAGTCTGCTAAACACAACGGGATTTACTCGTTCCTATATTATCCAGTAACACCTCAGAGGCATATTTCAATATATCCTACAAACACAATAATTAAGCTTGTTTCAAATCGCAAGTGTATGAATTATGCTTAAGTATAATTATTCTTAAGAGAAGACTACTGATATCCATAAATAGCCTTCCATAACATTTTCTAAAAGTCAAGGCCATTATCTAGTCAATAAATGTAGAAGCAGTGTCATCTAATGCCAGGAAAAGTCCTTCTTAAAGCAAAAGTTTGTAGGATCACATTTCCAAATTAGAAAGCACAGTAAATGAAGGAATGAAAAAGGAATAGCAGCTTGCTGCCTTATCAACAGAGATTACTTCAAAGCTGAGTTTCACTTAAGATTCTCTATCTCAAAGTAAATAACATCAGAAGTCTTTACCCAGAAAGCAATGAAAATCATGTATTTGTTTGATTTCCAGAACGCTTGTAAAAGAGTTATAAATCAGATTTCCAGATTTTATTATTTATTAGAAGAACATTAAACACACTTGATAAAACTATAAAGAACCTGCTTGATTATTATTATGCTCCTACAGGGGAATGTACATTGCCCTTCTCTTTAAGGAGGGAAGCATTCAGCGAGAGCTTGGATTACAGGGCAGGAGATTAAATTCCTCTTTAATATGGACGTCATACAAATTGGGACAGTTACCCCAAATTCCTCCCAAGATAAGGTATTCTTATACAGTGGCGACCTGAACACACACATGGCTAGGGAGACCTACGCTAGGGGAAAAATCCAAAAAGGAACAATTTTTTTTTTTAAGAACATGGACAAAATAATGAATAGAAAAGGCAATGTTACTGAGGCTTTTCATCTTCCTTTACATTCTTTAGTCTTGTTCCACTTTCCCTTACACTTTCCTAGAAAAAAAACTAACAGCATTTTTTTTATTATTATTGCTACTTAAAAAGAAACAAAACCTGCTACTCCCCTAATAGGAAGCTCTTGTAGGAAGTTACAGAACTTACCTACTATTCCCTTACCTATTCCCAACATTCTTTGTTGATGTTATTTCTAAATAAGTGAGTACAAAATCAGCAGAAAAAACTTCTTACAGTTTTTATATATTTGCATGGGTTAAGTTTTATTATAAGCTTACAAAGATGAAGAGACAGCAAGATGCTTGATCATATGTTTTGTGCTGGAGGAGCAGTTAGTAAGCCTCTTCCTATTTGCAGATTACCACTGTGCTAGTTTGCATACAAACGCTTCTCATTTTCTAAAGCCACTAGGAAGACCATTTAAGACATTACTGAGGCTTTGGACAAACAATCCAAACCATCAACAGTAAGCATGCTAGAACTTTACGTCTGTGCTATTCCATAATGTCATTGTTTAGCTAAGTTAATGAAAATAAGACAGACACAAAGCATAGCTTATTACTTAATGGGAAAAAAAATGCTGTTCAACTTCTCAAATAAAGCAAGTATCAGTCTTTCAGTAACAACTTATTGTGAAATTATAAGCTTCAGGAAGTTCAGCTGTGAGCAGTAAGGAAAGATATGAAGTATCGCTAAGATTAAATCCTTTGCAGGAACCAAGAATCCGAAGAGGCCAATTTTTAATGCTTTTTTTTTTTTTTTTTTAAACAGTGTGAAAGGGAGTGTGACTTTGTGAGAATATCATGCCTTCATTTCACATTGTCTGGAAAAAAAAGCCAGTTTTTCACATTTGAAAACTACCAGGAAGAAGCAGCCTCAAGCAGCTGAGTAACAATGCATAAAAAATAATAATATATATATTTATGCATATTTTTTTTCAGATAGGACTTTAAAAAGCAAGATATGTAATGCTGTAACAGCGAGAGAAATATTAGTTTGATATCAGCTAAGGCTCATTTTGAAAAACAGGTACTCAAGTAAAATTTCATTTGTTTCTAATGCAGAAATCAATGCTATTTTTGGTAAGAATCCCTAAATTTAAGTCTAAGTCCCACACAAGAAATGCATAAATGTGGGCTTCAACTTAAACTACCAAATTAAACTAAACCCACTATAGTGAGTTAAAAAAAAAAAAGAAAGAAAGAAATATGAACGACATACTTCCCTAACTAATAAAAATGCATACTTTCCTATCATTAATCAACTTTTAAAATTTCATGCTAGATTTAAAGGTATTTAAGAGCAAAACCAGACAACACCTTGAATAAATCCAAAAAGGTCTTACAAAGGTTGAATATCTGCAAATGGTAAGTGAAGAACTTTCAGTCTTATTTATGCATTAGCTAGAGGAAGTGTTAGGCAGGTTCTATTCCCATCTATTAGTACTTTCTATTTCTATTTCTAATAGAACCTATTCAAGGTTCTATTCCCATCTATTTCATTGGAATTGATCAAAAAACGCTCTTCCCCATTCAAGCTGCAGAACTTTTTAGAAGTTAAAGATTTCCATAATTCAAATAAGGCCAGCTTCCTTGCACTGGGATTTCACAACAACTTCCTCAGCAATATTAGTCTCCACACTGTGCTCCTGTCTCCTCATTCCCAGTCCCACTCTGCAATCCCACCGTGCTGACAAAACTGTTTGTATGACCATGGAAAAAAAATTACATGAAGAAACTGATCTGCATGATTTCCTGGGAAAAAAACGGTTATTTTTCAGATAGACAAGTTTCTGATATGGTTCATTCTCAGACATACAAACCGTTCCACTACAGTGAAGAGGCAACAAGTGACTAAAGGCTACTTACAGCATCCTCAGTCATTCTGCGCTCTTTATGCTTTGGAGATGCTGTATACACTAAGTAGTCATCATTGAGGCTTAACATCTACAAATAGTACCTCTCATTAAATGGTTTGAGCAAGTACCACATATCTCTTCTCAACTGAAAACACTCTTTGTGAACCCAAGGCACAGAAGGCAAGGAAGAAAATGAGTCTACCAACAATCTTTCTCCTATTGAAAATCAGTGTCTTCACAGAATTGAAAACATTCAAAGAGTTTACAAGATTACAATCCAAACATACCAGAAATTAATGTGTTTAGACCGATCCATTTAGATGGGAGGTTACACAAAAGAACAGCAGTGGTGTCTATTACTATTACTCATAGTTTGTTAAAGATAGCTTAATCTACACAGAGAAAAGTCAAATGCATTCTTGCAATATTTTTAAACGTTTTTAAAACTTCTCCAGAGTTTCAACAAGATATTCCCAGAATGTAAAATAATACAAAATAAACTTTACCAGAGGTTAAGAGCACATACCACAAGTATGACAGACATGTTAGTGTTGCAATATTTAAGATGCACCATGCACAACAAAACATCAATTAAATCACTTGCAGTATCCCTTTTCTTAACTTTATGCCATTTTGAGTACATTTTCTCTTGTTAATAAACGCTGACACACAGCACTTACAATGCTGTATGTATAGTGCATCTTGAACACTGGCTGCTACTGAATTATTATTATTATTTTTTTTTAAAGCCCAGAGCACTACATTAGCAGATTGATCATTTGCAAAACATCTCTGAAAAGTAACAAGGTTAGATATTTCTTCCAGTCATTAGAAAATGCATCTTTTATGTTTATTTATAAACTAAATAACTGTGCTTATTTGAATCCTGAAGGTTTTTCCTTCAGGAAAAAGTATGTGATTTCATGACAGTTATGGAGCTCCACACACATTCTCTCAGAGTAATAAGCAGCTGATGTAACAAAGCAAAATTAAAAAGTCTGATTTTCTCTTTGGATTAAATTTGAGAAACCGAGTTGTCAACACAGAGTGGTCCTACAAATATCAGGGGACTAACAAAAGTTACCCTGTATCTCTTCAAAGTTATTGCATCAGCATTTGCAGAAGTGAAATAGATCAACACATGACATGTTCAAACACTGAGCTGAGTACTATTAACAAAAACTGGATCAACAAAAGCTTATCTAATCATTAGATCAATGTTTACCTCTTTAGAAAAGGGATAGTGCATATCTAACACATATGTAGCCTTGAATAAATACAAACCCTGATAAAAAGAAAGCGGCATGCCAGATATCTCTGAAGACAGCGCCAATACTGTAAGAGGTGCTTGTACCGTAGCTCTGCACTGTTCCCTCCTGTGTGTTATCTGTGGTACTAGAGCCATCTCCTTCCCTATGTACTTCCAAATGTGCTGCTTTCCTTAATTTCCTTCATCAGAAGAGATTAAAATTGGAAGGTAGCTTTATAAGTGCAATCTAGTAGGTCTATAATGCATTCAGCAGTTTTAAGCATGCAAAAACAAGCAAGATTTCAAAATATTTTGCTAAAGGCTTATCATGTTGATTTAACAAACTCCATTTAATAAAACCAGGCAAAACAGTTATTCATTATCATAACACTTAAAACCCAAGATGTATTTCATCTCTGAGGCTAACACTTGCAAAATTCACTATTGCACATTTCCCCATTGTAATGGGACAATTCATTGCAGCAAACCATAATGAAGTGCTGGAAGACTTAAGGTCTATGCTTCAAGTATCTCTTTCAATGTACATTTCTGTCAGGTCACTGGTCAGTATCACGCAGAGTTCTAAAACCCAATTTGCAGTAACATAGATACTGGCACTCCACCAGTTGCAAGCTGCTTTGAGGCAAAATATCAGATTCACTGCATTAAAAATCAAATAAAGCAATGCACAAATTAGTAAATGCATAAAAGTTAGAGCACCGATTAAGCACCCATTTTAAAGTTTCTGGTAAAAATGGAGCCTCGATTTCTCATCTCTTGCGAAGCAGAGACTGCAAACCCTTACGATTTTTCATGTACGTTCTTTAGAATAGTTTAACAATCCTAAATAAGTACTTTAATATAGACTATACCTTCTTCTTTTAACCCCTGTGCTGGGAGGTGGCTTAGGAGTTCGTGTTGAAACAATCTGACAATGCACAGTTCCAAGTAGCAACATGAGCCATATTGGCCCAATTACTTCAGTCAGAGGTATATTATGTGGGCTCTGGGCTGTATAAAATAACACTACAGCAGCAACTGGAAAAGAAGGAAGATGAAGTTGAGTTTAGTATTTGAAATGTCTGAAACAGCCAACTTGCTATATGGCTTTTCTCAAAATCAGAACAGTCACACGTAGTCTGTTATCTGCGTTTTAAACCAACCCATGCAATTCAGCGAATGGACTGACAACTACAATGAAATAGATGGTAATCGGGATTTAAACAAGTTACCTACTTATCTTAATACTCATCTGTTCTTTTTACACTTATAATATTACACATATTGCTCAAAAAATGTAGCAGAATGAAGTAAGGAGGGGGAGGCATTCACAAAGCTAGATCTGACAGGAATTTAAACCTTTACGGTGAAACTTCAGTAGGAGGTAAAAAAAAAAAAAAAAAAGAAAGAAAAAAAGCAAACGCTACCCTTAAATCAGCCCAGATACATGTAATTCTTTATTGCTAAAAATGACCCAGCACAGCCCAACGAGTCAGGTGAGTGCAGGAGTCACCACACCAAGACCAGGTTGCCCTGACCGGCTGTGGCCCCTCCATTTCGGAGGCGCTCAATACCCGGCTGGCCACGGCCCTCAGAAGCTTGTTCTGGTTGATGCTGCTTTGAGGGGGGTGGACTGGATGATCTCTGGAGGTGCCTGCCAAGCTCAGCTAACCCACAGCTCTGTGAAACCGCACGTCTATTTTGAGACGGGAAGGATCAACAGATGAGTGACTAGAAGTTCTTCACAGTCTCTAGCAGAAACCACTTCAAACTCCGTACTCCAGGCAAAGGAGAAAATCTCCCATGTGAATGGTCAGATGTGTAAGCACAATTACGGATACATTTCACATATACTTGTGTGTATCTTTTCTAGTAATGAGGAAGGATCAAAGACAAACCATGTAAATTACGAGGTAGTCCAGCTGAAGTGATCTGGACTCCAACTAGCTTTTGTGGTTGGAAAAGAGGCACTTCCAGTTCAATAGCTAACTGTTAGTTTTGTAACCCTATAACCGGCTCCTCATATGCAGCCAACACCCACAGAGCTTTTTTTGCTCCTGTACATACAGACCAACCACTTCTACGACTTAGAAATCCTTTTTACAGGCTTCAGGCTGGTCATCCCATTCAACAGCATGTGTCAGGCAGAGGAATCAACCCTTTCTTTTTCTCTGCTTATTGTACATTTTTGTCACCCTCGGCCTGTAGGGTCTGAAGTGCTGTGTTCCGAAACAAGAGCATGTGTAACTTTCATACACCCCAACTGTATCACCCAAAGCCGCACCTAACACAACCTGGATGTGATGTTTTCCTCTAAAAAGAGCTTAGACTTGTTTTTCACAAAATTATCTTTTGTAAGCTAACCAATATTAGAAACAAGATGAAAGTACAAAACAATGGAATTATTTTTTATCGTGGTAATCCCAATTTTCCAGTCTTCTTCCTAAATTAAAGTACTTCTGTCTCCATCATTTTATCTTGATTTTGTTGTTGTTTTTAAGGTTTCTCTTCCCTGAGTTATGTTTTATGTATTAGGTAAAACACTTAGGGTATTTTTTATTATTCTACGTGGACTAAGTTTTTGGTGTATGAGGTTTCTAAAAGACAGTATGCAACAATCAGAAATCCAACTTCCTAAAAAATAACCCAAAATCAGAAAATTAAGAAAAGGTTCAGATAATATTACCTCTTCCTAAATGAGTTTATCGGAGTTTCTCACACTACCAAATAGATTTGTATGGTACAAAGTATAAACAAATAGCCAATTCTGATTCCTACCATACAATTTCAATAAGTATACATTTCCAAGCACACCAAGGTCCATAGATCCATTTGAAATGATTTACAGGAGTAGGCCTCTACAAAACCATTTCAAACTTCACTATGGGGTTTCTTCTGCTACCTAAAAAAACATTTATCAAAGCAAAGCAATCTAGAAGAAATCATATTCTTCCAGAAGATACAAATCTATAGATCACAGACTCCCACCATGAAAATTCATACTGATTTAAAAAAAGTGTTACCAACCTCCCAGCCTTTTTTCAGTAGGATGGGAAGGAACTGCAAGAACTTCTACACAGTGTGCCAATACACTGTGGTTCCAATTACCCTAGGATATCCAAGGTATCCAAACACCGTTTATTCTACCACTTTTAATTATTTCTTCACTTATTTATAGTAGATTGGTATCTTTCTAAATGACACCGCTTTATTTTGTGAAAGAGAAAAAAAATATTTCAGGTAGAGCAAAAAGCTGTATTGAAGCAAACAACTGTACATTTCAAAGACCAAAAAGCATTTATTTCTTAGTATTGGGAGCTTTGAAATATTTGTACTACCAAGAAGCTTAAAAATGTATACGTTCATATATATCTTACCACAATTAATATTACAGTTGTTATAAATATTCAAGTTTTTTGTTTCATATTTAAGAAATACACAGAAGAGATACACACTATAATTCCACACAATGTTGGTCTTCCTATTAGGATACAGAAACATTTTAAAATTAAAAACGAGGTAGTGTTATGAGCTAAATAGATAAGGAGTCAGAAGGAAAATATTTTCCTTCTACCTTAATTCACTGGCCTGTTCCATGACCTTGAACAAAACCATTTCTCTGTAGTTCTCTTATCACACATTCTGCTAATCATACTTTATACTAAAGTAAACAAATGCAAATGCAATCTGCAGTTTAAATCTACAGTCCAGGAAAGAATTCTTTTCTATAGACTTACATAAACACCAGCAAGTATTCTGCTAATCAGTTTCAAAGCAGTAATTCCAGTTAATGGCAGTTCATAAATCTATAGAAAATACTTCATAATTAAATAATTCAACTAAATATATATATATTTAATATATATGACCATAATGAAGTCATTCCATTTTACAACAGTGTCAATGAGAATCTCATGACAACAGAAATTCTGTGCTACAATAGAAAATTCAGATTCAGGGCAGAAGTATGGCCACCGGAATTTGAAGTATTTTGTTGTTAAGTTTTTGTAATAGATTATGGCTGTTTCAGCACTGCCTTAGTGATTTTACATGAAATAAATAACTGAGCATACTTTCCAAGTAAACTATACCTTTATTAAAACATAGATCCCCAAGAAATTTGAGGGACAAAACATTAATTGCAACATAGCTCTGTAATGAATGTCCTAAAGAATTTGCTTGCACTCAGAATTTGCATTTAGTCTTATTTTGCTGCTTTTAGAGTCTTAAAAAGGCTCCACAATTTGAGTGTGGGTACATTTTTAAAAGTAAGTGTGAGGTTGGGAACATAAAAAATGACTATAATGGTGCTTCCCAGAATAAGCAACCTATGAACAAGGTGATGAACCAATTACAACTTGTGTGTCTCACTACCTATATTACCATGAATAAAGTAAAAAATAACACTATGGAATACTTACCATAGTATACACAAAGGTTAATGTATGCAATAATCATTCTTAAGGACCTATCTCAGAAACTGGGATAGAGAGAAGTTTTGATAGATCACATGAGTGTGTGTCAATACATTTCAAGTTTCAGGGCACCGGCACTGTGAAATTAATTTTATAGCCACTAACCTCTTCACACAAGAGGTGCTTTTTTCTTCTTTTTTTTTTCCATTCCTAATTTTAGATACAATTTTCAGAAGACACAGTGATTCATAACTACAAGGACTGATGGCAAAATTGGAAAGTAATATCATATTTTAATTGGATTTCAGTGGAAAACTTATCACTTTCCACTTGTCAGTGGAAAACTTATCAGCTTTTCAGAGTTCTTAAATTGCTCCCAACTTTCATTAAGCTTCTGTTCCATTTTTGTTGTACACATTTCTGATACACTTATTCTCTCGCTGGTTTTCATGCTGTTAGATACTGACTCACTGTATTACATTCTTCCTTTTCTCATTTTCCTCTTATATATCACATATAATTAAGAGGAGCACAAAGTCTAATTACTAGAACTTGAGATTCATCATCCTATTTAAAAGCTGAGATTTTCCTTCTGTTTGCTATAAAATGACTTTTGGGCAACTATTAATCTAGGAAGCATAAAAAATAAGATACACACTCTCCCCTTGTGAAACGGAAAAATTAGCAAATTAGCAGAAGCATAGAGGACAAGAAGTTCTCCATTTGCTAGTCATCAGAAGGAAGCAGAGCTGAGGTCTGACTGAAGTATAAACTAGAAGTTCATTGCCCCTGATGTGACAAGATAACCCACAGAAGGACCAGAAACTGACCGCACAAATCATCCTACTAGGTTGCATGAGCAACCTAGGCGGATTCAGCATTCCCTCTTTCTTCAGAAGAGCTCTTGATCTGCACGGTACCAAAAAGACTACACGCTTCCAAAACATACACTGTCCAAGCCAAATGTTTCTTTGGTATCTCTCAGCCCTGAACTAAATTGGATAGTCCTGGAAACCTAAATTATATATGGAGATGACAAACATACATGTGTGCTAAATGCTCAAGAAAGCCTTTGAGGAAATACTCAGATTTTCAAGACAAGTAGGAAAAAGACATATGCTCGCAATCTATTCTAGCATATATTGGAAGGAACCTTAACAGCATAAAGTGAACAAAGTAACATACAGTAATTTCTATACGGTTAAACTAAGGCATTCAGTCGAAGCCGATCCTGTAATCCAACTCTACCTTGAAGAAGGTAAAGAACAAGCAGCCAGAAAAAGATGACTCTCGATGTCACTTGTAGCCACCACCTGTAGAAGAATGGAAAGAAAACAACTCTCACGATTCCTTTGCGGGTCAGAGAGGTCCAAGGACTTTCAGGTTTTGCTTTAGCAAAAGCAGATCCTTTAAAAAAACGGGAAAAAAAAAGAAATTTGTATATATTTCAATGTTATGGCTAATAACTTTAGATGCTAAGTAGCACAGTAGTTAAGAGCTATTTAGTGGAGCAGTAGTTAAACAATTATTTGGATAAATCTCATACTTCCATCCTTTCACTATCTCCTCAACCCAGAGCTTGTATAAATTGTTGGTAACCTCTTGATTGTTATTATCAGGAGCCTGAACCAATACTTAAACTTTGGAATGCATGAATAACAGAATATTGCCACTTCCTACTATAACAAAATTATTTTAAAAATAATTATTAAAAATTATTCTGTTTCATCAAAGTATCAGAAACCTGATAGGAGGCAACAGGAAGTCTAAGGAAAACTCCACACGCCTGTGCAGGCACAGTAGAGTCCTTTTCTGCCACAGCAAATAGATCTACACCATTAACATCTGTACACTGCCGTAGCCATATCATTCAGGAAAGTGGAATAAGGTTGAGAAGTACAGAGCAGTACTTGTCAAACTGAAGACTAGCTCTAGGAGAAGGGAAGTTACCCAAAGAGTAATTCATCTTTGACTCTTCTACAGCATTTATCATCTCACTCGTTCACATGTTCTCTCTCTTCCTCATATCCTTCCATTTCTTTGGAAGTTCCATTTCTTCCTGAAAATTCCCACTTCTCTGACAGCCAGAAAACTGTGTAGTATTTGTTCAAAGCTAACAGAGGTGTGACAAACTATGCTGGAGGCTAGTGCTTAAAAAGGGCAACTACTGCATGCTGCTATGCATCCCCGCCTTCTTCACAAGTTGAATTGACATTAGTAAGCTTTGTGCTAGCACATGTAAAATAGTGCCAACACTGGAGCTACTGTAATGCCAACGTAGACATCTATGCAGAGCAGTCATTTACTTAAATGTTATTCAAGTATATCCCTGTACTGAGGTGGTCTAGTGATACTCCTTAAATCTTACTAATATTTATTTTTCAGTTCTGCTTCTTTAAAGTTCAAATTTTATTGGATTTTTGCTTCTTTATCTTACATCCTCATGTTAAAAAATAAAGTTATATTGTTAGGTTATGGGATAAAAGCTCATCTGCACACCCACACAAATCAGCTCACAGAGGGAACGGTAGGAAGGGAAGCCCAAATAATACCCCGCCAGGCTAGCCCTACAATCACAGAATATCCTGAGTTGGAAGGAACAAGTAGGGGAAAATTGAGGGGTAATTGAGGGGTAAAGGGTTAAAAAAGCTGGTCATGTGTAAATAGCTTCTAGTCAGTACACTTTTTGTCTGGCCGTGGCATATGATCAACAAAGCTTATTGTATGTTCTTATCAACTCCCCTTTCAAACTCTTTCCTGGGTGAGGGGCTCCATTCTGTGTGCGTACATGTGGATGGGGTTGAGCACCAGCAACCGGCGTGTGTGCAGGCGTGAGAGGCCGTGTGATTGCTAGCGAAGATCAAGCCAGACTAGCTGCTGAACAGGTGAAGTGGCCTGGGAGCAACGGGCCAGCTCTGGGTGTGAGGGTGCCTGCGTGGCTCTAGCAGCAGCAAGAGGGCAAGGGTTCAGGTGTGGGAGCAGGGGAGTCCCAGCCAGCTCCGGGTGCAAGCACAGCAGTTTGCTTCTGTTAATTCTAGAGCTGAATTCAAAGAGCACTACCAGAATGGATTCAAGAGAGCGTGTTGGTTGCTGGGCTCATGGAAGAAGGGGAAAAAAAAAAAAAAATCTAAGTGACACTTTCCACTGCCTTTGTGAGGCATGAGGAAAATTAAATAAAGATAAAAAGAAAGATTAAATAAAGACTTTTCAAAGTCATATCATCTGACCTTCGGTTGCAGTTTTGTTATTGAAAATAAGAAAGAAATATTCAAGAGCTATTTTAACAATTTTAACTCTCCTGAAATTTCAACATAACCTTTCCTCTGGGTGTCAGAAGATGCGACAGAAGTCTGAACGTATGGAAATAGTAGATTTCTGAGCTAATAACTCCAAAACTATGATCCACAGTAATCCACTTGCTTCTTTTATTCAAAAAATCTTACTTGACAATATTTAAATCAAGTTTTTAAGCCTTTGATTTAATTCTAGAGCTCATCTTTTAACTGTATTTCCTATTTGTCTTCTTTTAGACAGGAGTTACGTAGGGCTGTTGGGTTTTTTGTTTGACTGATTTTGTATTGGGGACAGGTAAATAATTAGCAATTCATTCTTGTTACAAGACACAGGATAGCAGTTATTTATTTTGAGAGATTTTTATTCGGCTTTTTCTAGCTCAAGACCTACCTCTTACAAGATCAACATCAATGAGGTCTGGTTTCACATGTCCTGTTTTCTTTGGTTTGTTTCTCAAACCCTGCAATATGCAAATATCAAATTTCAGAACACATTCATGCAGAAGACATTACAAAAGAACAATATTGATGTGGTCAGTAATTGTGTTTAACCTATACTGTTCTTAAATTTAGACAAATATGTCAAACTTCATAAATTTAAAGTATTTTAACTCATTCTGAGGAACAAGGCACAATAAATGCCTTTTTCACATTTTAACATCTAAACGAAACCTAAACAATTACTGACCCACTAGGTAAATTTAA
The DNA here is from genome assembly GCF_964211835.1 of Anser anser. Lineage (NCBI taxonomy): Eukaryota > Metazoa > Chordata > Aves > Anseriformes > Anatidae > Anser > Anser anser. The sequence goes on from NC_139720.1 coordinate 12,930,758, forward strand.
AATGTGGTTAAGCACTGAGCACACACCTCCCATGTCTTGGGGTTATGCAGACAAAATAAGCACACACTTGCAAGAATTAGTAATACACTTAACATTAGGTTTTCAGAGCTTTTGCCACAAATTACTTTCCTGAATCTCTTTTTTCCTTAAATATGTAATTAAACTTCACAAACTGCTTGTATTACAACATCCTCATTCCAAAACCAGACAGTAAATCATGTTGTAATGCAAGAGCCACTAATCAACAGCAAGCTCCACTGTCAGAAGTTCAAATTGTAGAGAAGTATTGATTTTTTTTCTTAATTGTGAATATAGGTCAGCCTATTAAAAAGAGGAGAAAAACACAAAACAGGAAAGCCACAGGAAGAAAAAAAAAATTTGTTTGTTTTTTTCATTTAGAAACAGTATTTTCCCTCATGAAAGAGCCAAACACGAAACTGTCTTTCAAAACTTTCAAGTTCGTTCTTAATGTTAAAATGTGATGCTGTATTGTCAAGCTTTATGAGTTTATTTTGATGCCTTTAGATCAGGCTCTTGGTCACATTAGCCAATAATGATTCCATGTACGATTCATACAGAGTAAAATATAATATTTCAAAGAAAATATTTAGGATACAAATAGAATTATAATGGAAGTGATTTAACTGTGTTCATTCAAAAAGCCATTAAATTTGCTGGGGAACTATGGATTTCCAACACAGTCATATTTCACCCACATGTAAAAGCATTTATTACTTAAATATAAGCATTCAATTCAGATGAAATCATAAAAATTAAATGAATATAAATGAGAGAAAGATCAATGAAATCTAGTTGTGTTAATCTTCATGGCAACTATATCAAGCAAGCTATTCAAATAGATAGTGCACCTCAAAATACTTCTTGCACCTAAATTCAACTGGATTTATTTTTCACATTGAAATTAAAAAAAAAAAAATGTTCACAATGAACCAGATATACAATCATGACCTGGTATGTCCATTAGAAAAAAGAGTTTGCTTGTAACAAAACAAAATTAATACATAGAATTGAAACAGGGTTGGAACAAAATGTGCTCTTAGGATGAAAAGTACAGAAAATTAACTGTAGCGTAGACTTAAGTACTGCACAGAGCTTAATGTACAAGATTTTTATAGATCAGCAGTCTTAAAACTGCAGTAATTTTATGCAGAAGGAGAAAACAAGCCCATGGTTAGAAATAGGCATTATTATAATTCCAGAACTAACTATAGATTCCTGTGAAATCTTACATAATCAAGCCACTCGATTTCAAGAAGGGATCCTCCAGCTCAAAAACTTAGAAGAAATAATGCCCTGGAAACGTACACAGTCTTATGAACCATTTGCTGCTGTAGCTAAAACCATTTTCATTTTAAAGAAAAACTGCAAAAAAAATAAGTGTAACTCGATGCATCTTCTTTAGGGAAAGCAATGGTGACACATTCTTTAAAAATTCCATTGGCCAAATATCAAATGTTTTCAGTGTCCAAGAACTACACTGAATTTGTGGTTCTACATTTTGCCACACACAGTGAAAGAAGTCCATTTATTAAGATGTAATTTCTCCACTCTATTGACGTGTCACAAAATTTCTGTAATGTATGTGGAAAACAGAAGTGTTTCAAAGTAAGGTTAATTAAAAGTATATATACACACACATTTCATACTATTCAGGCCCATCCAATTAACTTACATAAGTTTTATGCAGCACTGAACACCTTTCTGCTACCTGATATAATAAAAAATGCTTTAAAATAGTTATTATTGTAAAAATTCTTCTGCACAGAGATTGAATTTAATCTTAATATGGTAGTTCTAACTAAACTATAAGTTTATACTATTAGAAACAAATTTTCTGCTCAAAAATAATATATTAAGATTTTATTGAAGTTGATTTATAAACAGTACTGTGGTAGTTTTGAAATTAAAGCACTAATGTACAATACCTGAACTTCGCAGTCTGTTTCACTGTTACCTTTATTACACTAATTTCATTGACACAACTCATATTGACGGCATCATTTCTCCCACTGTGTTTAATTTGTAATTACTGGACAATGACCCAACGCTTTCTAATAGGCACAAGACATTATTTGCAGTAAGTTATCTGAATTTATTGCACAGTAGTTACAGGAATTGTCGTTATGGCAATTGGTTTTCATGGTCATTGCGAGGACACTGAGAAAAGGCAATATGCTAATGTTTGCTAATTTCAAAATGCTAGTTTGAAATTAGTTGTACCAACGTCAAGAACATTTCTGCAACACCTCTCTACGCACGCTTCAGACACTGGGTACCACAAGATGCAATTTTCGTGCAATAGCCTTCTGAGTACATTAACACACACCAGCGCTCATCAAAGCTGCGCCTCATGCTCACTCTGCGGTACGGTCCTGGTAAGAGATGCTCGGCAGCTCCCCGTATCCCGAGCCACCCGGCACAAGCCCAGCCAGCTGGGGCTTCTCCGAGGTGCTAAATCCAGCGGGGGCTGCTCTGTGCCCACGGGGCACACTGCAGAGCCAGGGAGGTGCAGATGTACGGCGTCACAAAGACTCAAACGTCAGGGTTAGAAGCACTTCGTCCAGAAATATCATCACCTCCCATTTAATAGTTAATTTGTAGAATTTGTACAGCAATCAGGAAACTTCAGGTCGGTGGCTGCTTCCATATAATAAAAACAAATCCCTGCTTATCTACTTCAGTAATGGGAAGAAATAAAAAGCACAGGAAAACTGGAGTGATGCATATTGTTAAGAATCAACAATGCCTTTAAACTCATGCAGTAATTGCATATTTCTTGTGTGCGGTATTTGAAGAAATAAGGTTAATTGCAAGAATACGTTAATGAAACTAACTTCAACATCACGGAATATGGCATAATACACAATCCATAAAACTATTACACATATGACTGATTTTTTTCCCAAAAACAATTTAGCAATGCAGCGGGCATTGATGGCGCTGTTAGTTAAACCAAAATGCAAAAAAAAAAAAAAAAAAAAGCTATTCAGGGAAACAAAGCCTGAAGTACTTACCAGTCTAATAAACTGTACAAAACAATGACAGCATCATAAAGGAGGAAAAGTAAACTGGAGGGATAAGGGAACTAACTGAAAGTAAGGAGAGCTCAGATAACTGACATTAGAATTCATCATAAAGAAGAGTGAAAGAGAGGTACTAAAAAAATAAGCCATGATTTAACATAATTGAACCTCTGTACTGAGGTACAGAAGGTTGTAGAACTTTAAGTGCTTCAGATTTATTAGTTATATTAAATAAATAGGGCACACTCTGCCAGTTTGATTTGATTACACTCCAGAAGTCTATTTTGACTTCAATAGCATTTAAGAATATCACATACATCATAAATTACATCAGCATACACAATTACAGCACTGCTGATAACAAGCAAAAAAAAAGTTGAAATACTATAAGAGTATTACCTTTATTTCTCTTTGCTCTACTGACTTTTCCCATATTTGTTGATCATATGCTCCAATCTAGAAAGAACACACACAAGAAAAGAATCTAAATTAGGTTTTAAAAGACATCAATCAAACAAAATCAAGCTACCTTCTGTAAGACAAGCATGAAGACAACAGGTTATTTCATCGGGGAGACTTCCTTAGGGAGAAATCTCTATCTTCTCCACCCCATCCTCAGGGGAGGGGATCTAGGTGGTCTGTAACTCCTTTGGGGCGAGGTGGCAGGAGGAGGCCACGCTGCCTCCCACCTCCGCGCCGCCACACAACTGAACCATGGCACCGGCGGTGCGACAGCTCTCAGATAACTTGAAGCGGAACACAGCACGTGTATTGTTGAAGCCAAACCTTCAACTCATTTTTTATTTTATTTTTTAAAGCTTCCTCCCTCTGAGTTTTCTGTTCCACTCCACCCACTTTTACAGCTACGTTATCTTTAGCCTCATCTCTTTAGACCGCACAGCGACAAAAAATAGGGCCAGGCTGGTAGGCAACCAGATTACAGGCCAGGGAAAACTCGAAGTGTGCAAAGAATATCAGGAAGCAGCATTTTCCCCACTGAATCACTGATGAAATAAATAATGTTCCTAGTAGACCTATTCCAGAATCCAACTAACCTTTCCCTTATATCCTGAACTATTTTTTTTTCTGAGGACAGGCATTACTTACAAGTTGTCTACAGTTTAAAGACTCAATAAGCTGCCAGTCTATTTATTCGTGAAACTTTTCTGAAGAACTTAGTTTTGTCTAAATGTGGACAAGTATTTAGTCAAAAATTGGTAGTACAAAGGAATTGGTTTTCTCCTAGGCTCTAACCTCCTCACATCAGCATAGAAAACTTTGGGTATTCCTAAGACTGAAGGTAAGATAAAGTGACAACCACAAGTCAGTGTTTGAGACAATATATCCAAGTCTTGTAAGAACTTACCAAAGATAATCAGCTTGTTACGACGCCAAGTGCTTCTAGATAATGCTCAGCAATGATCTGTTTTACTACGCAGATTCAAACTGTTCCATCCCAGCAGTTCTCCATATGTATATATACACAGGCATACGAACTGCTAGATACCTCAAGTTTGGTCCCTATCGCCCACCTCTGATCAGGTACGTGCAACATCATTTTTGGGTTGCACGAGCAAGGCAGATGCACGTTCAGGGGGGAACTCATTCGAAGTTTCTTCACTGACTGTAAAGAGAGTTGATACAACCAGTATGGTCCGTGGTCCAAGCACCTGACAGGGAGGCAAGAACCACCCACATTATTTGGGTGAACCTGTCTAAATCCAATCCCACCTTGAGAAGACAACTCTTCAATTCCCAAACTACAACAGGCACAAAAGACCTCAGCACAAGTGCATACACCTTAAGCCAGAAAACGTTGTTCTGATTTGTCTTCTCCTATTTTTGTCTTCAGCAAGGAAGACTAAAATCTTGTGTCCAGCAATAAATACAAAAAGATATCCAGGGAGGTCAGAGCAGGCCAAGACAGTCATTAAGACAGTCTGGAGGCATGTTCTGTGCCTCCAGATCTGACCCGTTAAAAAAAATAATTTTTAGATTCTTTTAAATGTTTTTTTTAACTCTAATTTATAGATTTATAAATTCTAATTTATATAAAGTCCAAGGCATGTCTAAAACTGGAAGTGAGAACAGAAAACCGAATTCCTCGTTTTCATATTTGCTTAGTATTTCCCATTCACAAGATCTAAGCAGGCAAACAATTTCTAGCTCACTACCTTAAAATGTTAAAAAAAATCTACTGATGTTTTGGTAATATTAAGAAATACTTAGCACCTGGCATTTAGAAAAAAACAGACTGCGGAAAATAAGGGGGAAGTCAGGCACCGTACTGGACAGATTAAGCACTTGCTATAATTAAACTAATTAAAATAAAGGAAGTTTAAGAGCTGACTCCATCCGGAGAACTGCCAGCAATTAAAAAGTCAATATCTTGAATAACCGCTCCACCCAGGCGTTTATATCAGATTGCTCTGGCTTCTTCTCTAAATACATTTTAAAGGAAATTTCTGATCTTCCTGTTTTTCATGAGCCTTACTGAGAAGAGCAACTCCTGAGTGAGTTTTTTGTACTGGATAATATTGTGTCTTTCCCCCCTCGCTTCCAAAGACGCTTTCTTTCTACAAAGACAGAAAAGTCTGTCTCCCACTTGATTACACAAGAAACAAATGGGGATGCCTTTGTGCCAATAGAATTGAAAAGCAAACTCTGTATTTCTCATTCCGTTCATAGCTGATACTGGTTTTTAGAGTTGAAAGGGTCTTTAAAAGAGCGTTCTTCTTGCAAACAAATAATAGACCATTTGTTAAAGGAATTCCGGGAGACGGATCTCAGAAGACATCTGAGGCAAGTAAGTCGACCAGTTTGAAATTTGGCTTACTTATATTTTCCTGCAAACATTTCTTCTCCCTCAAGACTAGCCAGCAGCTTCTGTCTCCAAAAAAAGACAAGAAGTAGGGATTTTTCCATTCATGTTTTTCTTTTAACATTACTCCATAAAGTAATTCTTTCAGCAGGAGTCAAAATCAGAGAAAAAAATCATAAAGATGGTCTTTTTCAGCTTTTAGTGGATCTGGCCAATCCCCTCTGATCTACTTTAATTATTAAAATCTGAGCATGGGGCTGTTAAGTAAGAGCATACTGCTGCAAACTGGAAAGAGTTAAAGGGATAATTGTAGAGAGCAAGTGTCACTACCATCTCTCACAAATTAGTTTATCTACATAGTTTCACCTTTTTGTGCTGTAAGAAAGTATTAGAGCCACTTTAGGGAGTGCGCACGTGTGCTCAGCACATCACATTTGTACCTGATACTCAATTTCCCTTCTCTCCACCTGCATAAGCATCCATCTATACTTCTCTTGCAAACGTATCAGAAAGAATACATGCCAACAAAGGTGCTCTTATAAAGTATCATACTGGCACGCTTCATTTCCCACATTAAACAAAAATCAGTAGAACCAGTGTTACTGACAGAAAAGGCAAGAAAAAAAACATAAGCATTCATTTTCTGCTAGCTTACATCAGGAAAACGTGTCTAATTTTGGTAGGACACATCTTGCAGAATTCATTGGAAAGAGCTTTTCAGTGACAAGCCAAGTTATAACAGATAATAGTTACCAGACATGAGAAAAAAAAAAACATTAAATGACTGTATAAATTAAATGGAACGAATGAATTCAAGTATGTAAGCTAACACTAGCAAACCTTCCCAGTTTAAAATTATCAAGAACACCAGTCAATTCCATCTTCAAAGAGTTTTGATTTACAAGTATTTCCATCTAAATTATGTTTCCTGTTAAATCTAAAGTTGTCAGATGCTTACACGCAGGCTTTGGCTCTTTGTTATTCAAGCAGTTGTTTGAAACCGTGCATATCTGCAGGACACCTAGAAGACAAACATCTAGCAATGCCAAAGAAGTTAACTTCTAAAGGCAAATGAAATGAAGGAAGAAGCTTCTAGAGATAAGACTGTTCACACTTCCAGCATGAAGAAGTTAAATATACAGAAAACCTGATCAAAGCAAGCTTTCTGTTTATATGCAGCTAGCCCCAGGGTTTCGTAGGTGTTGAAGCTTCCTGTGCCTGGACCCGTTAAGCCGATGGGAAGGCCCAAATTCACTCAAATACCTGCGTACGCCTGAAGCTACCAACCCTACCCAGACTCTCTTGCCCATTATTGCCGCAGGTTCTGCAGTATCCTTTACAGACAAAGTACAAGAGTCTAAAAACTGTCCAATTTTTAACTGTACAACAACTAATGCTTTTATAATCTGTTCAAGATTTTGTGCAAGACTATTTGTATAACAGTCTGTCACTGGTATTTTCAGTCCATTGGTTCGGTCTACAACTGGGCTTCTCTTTTTCTTAAGCAAAATATACAACACTATCCTAATTTTAATCTGATTTATCACAGAAACTTAATCTAATTTACAAAATATCTAATCAAAGGGGATCACAAAGTGAAGTTTGTATTCTACAGCTTTTTGTTTGGTTGTTAAGGATTTGGCAGAAAATAAATTAACCTTAAAAAAAAAAAAGGTCTTCCTTGATTTCTTTTTTAATAACCTGTTAATTCAAGTTATCTTTCATCACGAAGGATCAGCAGCAATACACCCCTGTTGCAGGAACCTGTTGATAATATGCTACGGGTAGAATAAACTATGGTATAACCTACCTATAGCAGAAGTGGATCAACTAGCAGATGTTCTTTTATACAAATTTCGTTTTAGTCATGCATCACAGGCTTCCTCAGTGCCAAGATTCTATCCAGATCAGTTACTTCTAAAATGTTCAGTCATCGAGACACCTTGCCTCACTAAAGGCCTAGCGGAGAAGATTAAAGGAATTCTGTTCCTTTGTGTACTCGCAAAATTAACAGCAATTCTCCACGCAGCTGCTGCAAGTTGCGGCACATAGGGGATTACATGCAAAGACTGAAAATCCTGCCAGTGTTCTTTCACAATGGAAAAGTGTTGCTTCAGGTGTAGTCAGAGAGATATTAAGGGAAAAAAAGAAGTGTGGATGGCTTGTTAGAAGTTCCATCTAGAAGGGACTGCGGCATTTTTAATGCTTTTAGATTCTTTTAGAAATACTTTACCTCGTTTTTTAAATTATTTAAATGAGAAAATGCTCCATAACCCACTATTCCAGTCTCCAAAAAAATGTTTTCTTACGGTGAAAACTTATTGAAAACATCAAAATCCATCGGACTCTCTAAACCACACGTATATGTATGTGTTCATATATTTCAAACCTTTCTCAACAACAGGAGAGATGACAAAATGAGCTAAACTTTGAACTACTATAGGTAATTACTGCTTCTAAATTGCACTACTTCATGTGAGCACAGCTAGGTTGTATAATTTGAAAAGCAACAATAAACTTGGGGGGCAGCATCCTTAATTAACAGAGTAATAAATTTTAAATTAGATTTGCTCGAAAAAAATATTTTTTTCCTCACAATCGTCAAGAAATATATATACACTGGTATGTGACTTGACAGTGGATACTAAACTATGTAAACAAGTTCCTTCCCGCTTTTTGAGGTAAATAAACTCACCTGACAAAGCTAGCTCTTTCTGGAAAGTATAAATAATTTTGAGATCCTTTAAGTGCAGTCCCCTCATAACATTTGCTGGGGATGTGTGCACCTTGAAATTATCTAAAACAATTGCACTTATTCTTTTCCAAATACCTCAGAAAGCATTTGAACACTTATCCTTACACATCTAAAATGTTTTGACACCTTTACAGTGTTGTTTTTTTTTTTAACAAATAACAGCAGTTAGCTTAAATAAAAAGTTATGCTACTGAAAACTGCTAATTCTGATTTCAAATAAAGCCCACTATGAAGAACATCTGCACTGCGTATTATTTCTACCCAGTGTCTGTCTCATAACAAGCCGATCGATAGGCCACGTTTGCATCGAGACTGAATTTGAGCTTTGTGAATGACACTGATATTCACTGTAAGCTAATGTAGTGATGGTATCAACATGTAGCCCAATACTCACAAAGCCTTCTGATTCTAAGGGAATTGATCAATATTTCAGGAGACATTTATAATTTATGACAAAGCAGGCTAGCAAAGATTATAATCCTAAGAATACATAGCATTCCCTGCTGGATCTTAAAACCTTAATATTTACCCACAACGAAACCTGCATGCTAAGCTTTGTCCTTTAAAACCTCTAAACATTTTGATAAACAATGTTATAATACTATTACAAATCCAAGTGATACAAGATTCAAAAATTGGAGAATAAAGAACAAAGTTGCTTCTTTGGTCTGTCTACCAAGGAAATTAAGTCTTTAACACCTTAGTAAAATATTTAGTATTAACTTATTGGCTAATACATTTTTATTGCTTTTTACAGTCAACATTCTTCAAAAATTGTATTAACTTCTGTATCAGAATGTTTTTTAATATTGTATACATTTCTACGCACATAATATACATTTTAAAAAAGTAAAATGCCTCATATTTAGTTCATGTTGAAGTATGTACTTCTGAATATCATACAAATTTTTTTTGTTTTCTCGAAACACAGAACAAATTTATTAAAAGTTATTTTAAACCCCATTTTATTTCTTACATGAACTGATCCACATTGCAGTAAAGGCAATAATCCTGTAGTTCAGCAGTATAATATAATTATTTCTCTTGGAGAGAACATTGATCAACTATGTACCAATGCTTTTTCTGTATCTGTCAATACGTATTAATTCTTGTTAACATCAGCCAGCCTTACTTATTGCCCTGAGTAGAGGTTTACAAATTTTGGCGTATCTACTAAAAACATGAAACCTACTTCTTTCATCTCACAATTAAAATTATACGCATAAGAATATTTTGGAAACAGCTGGCAGCTTGAACTGCAGTGAAGGGCTGACCAACAGCTATCCTAAGCCATGTCCTCGTGACGTACACTGGACACCAGAGGTAGCTTTAGATACCGCTTCTGTGGCTTAAGTGGCCTACTGAGCATAACCAAACAGCAGCACAAACGGAACGAGATTCCATCTGTCACTAAAATACAGTGCAACCCCTCACCATAACGTTTACTCATCTTCAGCTGTCAGACTAAAGGCATCGCAGAACTGCAGAGGCTGGAACCTCTGGAGGACGTCACGCAAAGCGGCTCCAGTTACGTCAGGTTGCTCAAGAGCTTACCCTAGGAAGATGTGAAGGTCTCCAAAGTTCCAGCCTTCCTGCGATCCTATCTTGGCAACCCTTGTGGTAAACATTTTTCTTTCCTTACACCTAATGAGAACTTCCCCCATTTCGACTTGTGTTTATTGCCCCTCATACAGTCCCGGCACACCTCTGAGAAGAGCCTGGCTCCATCCTCTCCACAGCCACCCAAGGCGGCAGTTGTGATAGCACTAAGCTCTCCCCTTTGCCCTCTCTTCTGAGGACAAGAAGCTCCATGACAATCTTGGTGGCCCTCCAGTGAGCTTCCCAAAGCTTATCAATGCCTTTCCTGTACTGGGCAGCCCAAAACTGGACGTAGTACCCTACACGCTGTGTCTCACTTGAGCTGAACAGAGAGCGGTATTTTTCTTACAATTATGTACTTGCACAAAACAAAACAGCCTTGAGAAATAACTGGGAAAAGAAAACCGCTCTGACAGCCTCGTTGCTCAGTATCATTCCCTGAAGACCACTGAAAATCCAGCAACTTCACCAGCATCGCCACTCTGATTTTGAAACAGCACTGCCCTTACACCCCTGATTATTTTCACTTCCCACAGCGCCCTTGCCTTGTGCCAGCACATTCTTGTGTGTGGTTGAAAGATAATTCAGTTCTCTCAGGAAGAGAAAAGAAAATGCTAGATTATAGCTTCACAAGGCATAACGAAACAATTTGAGAATTGCTGCTAGAAACAGGGGGATTTGCAGCTTGCTCTGCCTCACAGATAGGTTCAGCTCCTTCAGTCTGAGTTTTAACTGGATTAGGTCCCTGGCCAAACTCACCAGAGAAGTGCACGGATGTCTGTGGGAAAGCAAAGCAGGCACGGGAGCCAGCAGCCAGGCAAAATGCGAGACTGCTTCGTACAACCACATTGTAGTTCTGAGTGATTCTGAATCCCCTGCACAAGATTCAGTAACGAGATTTGCCTCGCTAAAACAGGGTGCTGAAGAAACCCCCACTGTTTGGTCAGCTGGTAACTTCGGTACCCAATTTCAGTGCTGCATAGAAGACAACTTTGCTAAATATAAATTTTCCTCTCAGTGATTTCATACAGTCATATAATCCTTTAGGTTGGAAAAGACCGTTAAGACCATCAAGTCTAATCATCACCTAACAGCACTAAGTCCACCACTAAACCATGTCCCTTCGTGCCACGTCCACACGTCTCAAATACCTCCAGGGAAGGTGACTACGCTTCCCTGGGCAGCCTGCTCCGATGCCTGACCTCCCACTCCGTGAAGAAATTCTTCCTCAGCCCCAGCGTAAACCTCCCCTGGTACAACTCCAGGCTGTTGCCTCACGTCCTATCACTCGTCACCTGAGAAAAGAGACCGACACCCTCACTGCAGCCTCCTTTCAGGTGGTTGTAGAGAGCAATGAGGTCTCCCTTCAGCCTCCTTTTCTCCAGACTCAACGGCCCCAGCTCCCCCAGCCGCTCCCCAGATGTCTGGTTTTCTTGACCCTTCACCAGCTTCATTGCTCATCTCTGCACACACTTGAGCAACTCAATGTCCGTGTAGTGAGGGGCCCAAAACTGAGCACGGTACATGAGGTGCGATCTCAACACTGCCACATACAAGGGGACAATCGTGGCCCCGGTCCTGCTGGCCACACTATTCCTGATACAAGCCAGGATGCTGTTGGCCTTCTTGGCCACCTGGGCATACTGCTGGCTCGTGTTCAGCCTGCCGTCAACTGACACCCCCAGGTCCTTTTCTGACAGGCAACTTCCCAGGCACTCTTCCACAACCCTATAATCCTACATGGGGTTGTTGTGCCCCAAGGGCAGCACCCAGTATTTAGCTGTCTTGGGTTTGGACATAGCCCATCAGCCCAGCCTACCCAGATCCCTCTGCAGAGCCCTCCCATCCTCGAGCAGATCAACACTCCTGCCCAACTTGGTGTCACCCGCAAACTCACTGACGGTGTGCTCAATCCCCTCCTCACGGTCCTTGATAAAGATATTAAACAAAACGGGCCCCAATACTGAGCCCGGCGAATATCACTTTCAAAAATAGCCAGCTCCAGTACTTGTCAAGTTTTGGCACTCGAAGGCTGACCTTTTTGAGCTGATGTAATTTCAGCATCCAAAGTCCTCAGAAATACAGGCATATACCTACACCATCTGGTGAAAATTGTTTTCGGTGCTAGGGTCGCTAATGCCTCACATGGATTCAGTGCCAAGAAGGAAATCAGGTGGTTTCAGGGTATGATATAATTTGTTTGTTTCTTTATTAAGCTGTCAAACATAATCTTAAACTAATGAGCTGTAAAACACTAAGTATTACAGGTCCTAATGCAATTAGAACTCTAATTTTGCCCTTTAAAACCATGGCAAAGAAAACACCTAATTTGTTTTATTGTGCCCTTTAACAGCAGTACCCAAAGGACACCTAGAGCAGCACAAAGCTACATTGGCAAAGTTAAGCGAGATGCAATCAGATGCAGGATTCAGGCTCATTAAGTTCTGTTCTGCTTCACCAACAAACATCCCCAAGAGAAGGAACATCTTAATTTTCTCCAGCAGCATCATTAACAAATTTGTGTACAGCTCCCCATTTTAGTGGCAAGTCTTCTGTGAGCACTGAGAATCAAAAAGCTGTTAAGGTAAATTCCTGGTTTTACCCTACATATGCTCACCAAATTGGAAACCAGACCAGAAATTGCACATCTACTATTACCTGTAAGCCTAATAAATCAATGTAAAGAGTTTAAGTTTCAAGCAGTATTTTAGATTATTGACTTTATTACTTTTAACGTGAGGTACTGTTACTGAGGCAGTACTTCAAATAAGCACAAAGTATTTAATTAAAGGAACTGAATGACCACAGAGGTACATCATCAGATACTGAAAATCTTTTTAAATACTTGAGGGCCAGACGTTTTTCTGAGGAAACATCATGACCATTTTCTCCTTAATATTCAATCAATCACAAACCTGAAGCAATGTCAGTATTCTGGTGGGCACATATTACCCTCAGGATATTTATTACCGAAGTACACATATATGAATCCTAGCTCGGCACTGCCAGGGATCAAAGCAGGGACCCATTCCAGACACCCTCGCCACACCCGTTTGCTGCAAGAACCCGTGCAGCAGACACGTACTCAAAAGGAGCTGGCAAACCCTGTCTGACCTCACCAAGACGCACAAACATCTCAGCACTGCACTCCTCGGTACGTCCAGGAACACAACAGAGGTTTAATCTATATTGCTTTCTACACAGTCGGCCTGCATCCAGCAGGATTTATCTGTCCAGATTTCAAAGTACGTGTACCAGCTGGGAAATGTGAGCTGTCACTGGAAGCAGTAAAGCTACGTCCATGTGGTCCTACGTCTCAAATAACAAACTGGTGTCATACATGATCTCAAATCCTACAGCCCAATTAAAAATAACCAAGTATTTTTACAAGGCAGTAATCAAGAGCTCCTACGCACTGTAAAACTGCAGACTACAGTCTGCAAGACTGCTCTAAGACTATTGCAGACTACATCTATTGCAACAGCAATAAAAAGTTTACGTAATAAAAAGTCTGACCTTTCAAACAATTAAACAACTAAATCACCCTCGTGTGAGAAGCTCAGTTTCAGACAATAGAATGACTCACATGAGTAAAGTTACTTCTGTGCTCGCTGTCTGGAAAACTTGCGTGCAAGTAGGGTTGGAAGAGTTCAACTGCTTAATTCTTTCCTCTAAAGAAATATAAAAACGCCTTACTTTTGAGAAGACAACAGACCTTTGTAATTTAGTATGGGAAAAATAAAAAGTGTGAAATAAAAAAAAAAGTGTAAAATACCATGTAAAGTAGTATCAAAACTGAAAACAAAACAGAGTAAACGATCTGTTCAGTATTTCTTCTTTCTCTAATTAAGTCTCTACCTACTCAAATACATTTTTACGTCTTTATGTTTGACTACAAATATTCTAAATTCTTCATATTCTTTGTTAGGATTTTCACATAGCTCATCATCTAAAAAAACTTCCCCAAAATAATACTTTATTTTCCTTATTTTATCATATAGGCAAGACATACTAATTTGATCAATACTACTGCAACCCTGGCTCTCTCTTGGCCCAGAAATGATGTTTTACTGCTAGCATGAGCGAAGTATTGATCCCTCCCTACTTTCAATTTCAGTTACGGTAGTGAGGAATCAGCAAATTTAAAAAGCAAGCTACGTGGAACAACTTTGACAAATATGAAGTAAAATTTTAAAACTGAAAGCGCTCAGCAGTTCACCAAGTTCAGCGTTTTGTCATCATAAGCAACCAGATAACAGGAACACATCAGAAGGGACAAAAACATGCCTGGTACCCACTTGCCACTAGCACAGCTCTTCCTATTCCCCAATTTGAAATCTTAAGTACAAACAACAGTTCCATGGGGAAAAAAATCACAGATATGGATGAAAACTCCTTGGTTCTCCCAGGAAGGGATCACACACAGCAAAGTTAAGAAGTCCTGGGAGTTATCAGCCTGATCCAGGGGAGCTTTCACTAAACCAGGCCCAGAACTAACACTCTAATTAGTACAAACATTTGCATGAGATGCAACATTTCTGAAGGGAGGACATTTGTCCCAAAATAAGACTCCACACCCTCATTCTGAAAGCAGCAAAGCAAGGACCTGCTCTTTTGGCAGACTCCTGACCACATGCAGGTTGCAATTAAATTTTGATCACGCCGTGGAAAACACTGACATCTGGTCTATGCAAGGTCTTCTCTCACCCGGAGACAGCCCAGTCTTTCACAAAGTAACACTAGTCACCTCATCACAATTCCTTGCCGTAAAGGCAGTTTGCAATTTCTGGCTGAGCAGACCTCTGAAAAAACCTGCAGAGACTTGTAGAGGAAATATTGACATCGGTATGAATGCAGTAAGTGGAACCACGTGTGTGAAATCAATGGAAAAAAACAACAGAGCAAGGGTTAAAAGAATGACCTGCGCTGATAATGAGGTATCCTGTCAGAGGCAGTCTCCCGGGAACAGCGAGAATGAGGACTGGGTTGTTTATATCAAGACCAGAAGGCCTGCTCTCTGTAAGCTCGCAGCACAGTGACTCATCAGCAGAAGATCCTGCGTTCCTAACATCAGGAGGATGGAAAGTTGCAGCATATCACATATGGCATTCCTTCTCCTGCACGTCCAACAGGCTCACAGGCGTGTATTTCAAACAAACCAGAAAAAACAGACAACACGCAGGAACTTCACCGAAGATTTACGGAGACTTCAGACTCTTGCTTGCATCAAATGACCACTTTATATATCAAGCTGAATCACATAAAAGATCTGTCCGAAGACTAGTTCATCACCACCAACCCAAAAACCTCAGAGACATGACGAGGATCTGATAGCCAGAAGCTCTAGCACTGCACACAAGATCCTGGCCACTCAGGCACACAACTTGATGCTTTTGCACGCAACGGTTTGATTGAACGAAATTTATGACAGAATGTAGAAGCAGGTAAAGTCAGCTTACTTAGATTTTTGTAAGAAGCATCACCTTTCCCTTTCATGAGAACCTGCACTGAATTTTGCTACGCTAAATCTTCCTGCAAATCATCCTACAAATCTTCATAAAAACTGAACAGCCCCGCAAACAATAAATGGTTCTGGGTTTTTACACAGTGCAATTCCACCGAACACAATTGCCTTTACGTACCGAATCAGTGCTACCAGGGGGGAAAAAAAACACAGTATATTATCAAGGATTTACAACTACCTCTGTACATACTGAAAAGGGTAAACGAGTCTCAGAAGTAAAGCCATACAACAGCACTTCTTAAACTTTGTTACTGAAGAAATTCACCAATACACTTTTTGACTTCTTCAATGTAAGAATTACAAAATCATACCTACAAGTCTACATCAGACCATTAAAGAGATGCTAGCTACTGGTGAGAAGCCAGAGGGGCTGGCTGTACTTTAACCTTCCTGCATAATCTTCATTATATAGGCAAAATACTTTTTCTAGAGTTTGAATGAGTGAAAGGAGAGAGTACAGAGTATCAAAACAAACAAACAAAAATCATGAAATTCTGAGTGATTCTCAAATTTTTAATACTTAGTTGAATATTCAGTATAAATTAAGTAATCAGAAATCATTTTTCTTCTTTTCCAATTGCACCTTTAATCCTCAGTTGAAAAGACCTCAGGAAAGCACATCTGTAGTGTTAGATTTATAGAAGTTATTGTTGCTTGAAACAAAAGTCAACCAAAATTCCTGTTTCAAAGACCAGTGACGTTATTCTCCTAAGAACACGATGCATACTCTCAAAAAGGGAGCCAGAGGTCCAAGGAAAACAATAACTTAATAAATCATAGACAGCCAAGGAAAAATGCAATAAAATCATCACACATTAAATTTCTATCTTAATGCAGAAGCGTATCTCAGAACTTAGAAAATTTTTCAGCTTTTTTAAAAAGAATTTAACTGAATAAGTTAACTGGCATACTAATGTCAAGAGAATATGGTAACTTGAAATCATCAAAATAATAAAACCAGGAGAGACATCAACATTATGTACAAACATGAGTCAAAAAAATACATCATGAGAAACTGTAACTCTGTATCTCCAAATGAGACCTCTGTTTTTCCCCTCTTCCCTGCTCCCTCACCTGTTTTTTCTTCTTAATTGACTTCTAAAGAGCTCTAACCCATCTCATTTGGCTTTGGATTACACAGATCCTTGATACTAGCAGAAAATGTTTTAATTCTTTCTCTGTACTTTAATACAATGATTCTTTTACATGCTACAGAGACAGCATTCTCCTCACAAGTACATTAACTAACATCATACTGAGAAAGAACATTTTCTTTCCTTTTTTTCCACAGTTTAAGTAGCCAAGGAGGTGAGGGAGTTTCAAAACAGACCTAAAGCTCTTCTATTCCATAAGATATGGTCACTAGGTATTTATTTACTTTTGGAAGAAAAGCTTCCAACTACTCACTGTGACACATACAATGCCAACCAACGATGCAGGTGTATTTTATATTTATTATACTTCACACACAAAATGCAATAAGCCAACTTTTAGGGGGTTATTAAGCCACCATAAAAACAAATAGAAAGCTTACCTTTTTCTGGTACCAAACTATAGCATCAGTTACTTTGGACGCCATTTATTCCACTGACTTCACACAGTCATTTTAGGCTGTTAACAGAAAAAGACAAAACTTTACTTCCACCTTCCAGAAGCAGGCCAACATACACAACGTAAAGATGCTCCCATTACACAGAGAACATGCTGAACAGCTACAATTACTTTACACCTTGCCTCATTACTATTTTAGTAAGAGTTAGTTGTTTTTTTTTTCCTCTAAGAAAACAGAAAACTGTGAATCTGCTGCTACAGGACAAGAGAAGCCTCAGTTTTGTCCTTCATCTCCAGTACAGCACAAGTGGCACACAGACTGAGCTTCCTTATCGCAGGAGAATCTCAGAGTTTTATTAAAAGCAGCACTTCCCCTCTTCTTTTTTGATCTGTTAAGCAATCCATAGTTATTACCACAAAAAAATTCTGAAGTCAAGACAAACGTGTTAGAAAATGCAAGAAAATTTCATGCACGCTATTAGGTATTTTGGGGGGAAAAAGGCAGGGCTGATTACAAAAATAACCCTGCTGATTGCAAAATACACACACTCATGAAAACAGTAGCCTAAAGCTAAGTCAAAAGAAGAAAACAAGAGTGGTATTTTTGTTTAATAGTAAAAAGTAGGATTTTTTTTTAAATCATTGAAACTAATGACAGTGATATCAAACAGCAATTCTGTTTGATACAGAACAGCAGGAGGAGGAGGAGAAGTGGTAGTTTTCCCCCCGAACTACGCAACAAGAATTCTTCTAAGATCTCACACTCTCAATAAAAAGTGTGACTAAAGGGCATGTTTCTGATAGCATCATACAATTTCAACAGTAGTATTGCACCTTACATTTCTTCGGGAAAAGGAAACAGTTCTTTTTAAATTTGTAGGCAATTTTTATAGGGAGAGATTAAAAATGATCTTTCTCTTTAAAAGCAAGAGAAAATAGATTTGTTTACATTATTTGCACATACAGGAAAGGCAAAGAAAAATATAATGTCCAACAGATGAAACTCTGCAACTGATTAAGACAAAAAAGCCTTTATGAAATGCCTAAGTACTAAGATAACGTCTGACATGGTATTACACGTTCATCCCCACCAAAAATTTGGCAGTTCTGGGGAAAGAAAGAAAAAGGAGCGATGAGACTACCTGCTCATACAGCTGTCTGTATGAACACCGCCAATAATGCTCCGTCTACAAAAGCCCCATCGATGTTCCCAGCCTTCCAAGCATGTCTCGAGACCCTTGGGAAGACTCGGTTCTGCGCTGAAGCCTGTTTATTCAGTCTTCCCTGGCTTGTGTGTGGATGTACTCTTATTTTACACAGTGTGTTACTTTAAAAGACGCTGTGTTTTAAGTTGGAATATGTACGATAAACACTGCAGTACAGACCTGCAACAAATAGATTGATTTTATACCAGCTCCTGGCAATCTCTAAGAAACATAACGCAACACGTTTCCATCTTTCACAAACCTTTTTCTAAAGAAAACAAATACCCCAAAGGTACTATAGTTAAGATTTTTACCAGCAGAACTCCAATATCCTTCATAAAATGTTAAAGAAGATTACACCCCCACAAAAAGAAACATCTCTGACCAAGCTTAGAGAGCCTCTTATATATTTCAGAATTACCAGCACACTGACTTGTGGCGCAGATGGGCAAGGAGAACCATGAGATTTTCCCACTGAGGTAATATCATCACACAAGCCACAGCAAGTCAGCTGAAGCTGGACGCCATGACGTGTGTCAAGACCTGTAACTGGGTTTCTGACCCACCTGCTTCCGATAATAGCAGCAAGTTAACTAAGAGCAACTATCAGGGATTAAGAATTTATTGGCACTATAAAGATAAAAATACTTCTGTCACTTAAAACAGAGCCTTTGCTATAACTTGGCATATTACAGACCTCACCCTTCTTTCTCACCCACACAAAGGTTAAAATAGGATTTCTTTTCTTGTTTGCAAGCATTCAGGTAAGCTTAAATATAAAATAATTGGCTACACTGGACTACAGACTCAAAGCAAAGCCCTCAGACAAGTGTAACTGCTGCACGTAACGTGACCTACGTGTGCACAGCTCCCACGAAGGCAGCCCCGCTGCTTGTGGAAGAACCTACACACAAAGAATCCCGTACAGATTTTGATCTCACCTGCAGCCCTCACCTTCTCCTCCCTTGTGAATTCATCATCTTGGAGGATTTTGAATTCCTCCTCTTTTCTACTGCAGCAACCTGTTCCCCCACATCCAACATAACCTGCTTCTTACCACCGTAACTACAGGCGAAGAAAACGGTTGTAGAAACTCATTATCAGCAGCAATTGAAAGAAACGTTTAGCTTACACAGGAAGCTTTACCTCAAGAGATACATTAACTTCATCTTCCCCTCTACAAGTCAGTGATTGCTCAGGAAACCAGCACTACCTTGTGAATCCCACACTTCCAGCTGCAGCAAATATGGCTGAGAGCAGACAAGGCATTTTCAAGGCAGCAACCCTTTTTTTGCAGCAGCTCTCCAGCTCACCCAAAACCCCTTTGCCTCAAGAAAAGATTACATCACAAAACTATAATAAAACTATTTTATTACACTTGTTTTATTTGATTCCTTTCAACAATCCTGTTACTTAGATTACACAGTTTTCATATTTTTAAAAAACTCCATTAAGCACCTCACACAGTCCAGTCTAGTGTTATTTAACGCACTGTTGAACTCCACAGCACGCAGTTGCCAAGAAGATATCACAAGATCATAGGACTGATGTTGTCTCACGAGCTTCACAGAGGCTGGTGTGCTAAGTAAAAAAGCCTCTACCAGGAAATATCACATCCTTCCTCAGGAGATATACGACACTTTCTGATGCAGCACTGAAACAAAAGATGACAAAACGCGTTCAATTATTTCCAGACACTGTTTCTGCTTGAAGAGCCTGGGATTTGTCTCTCTTTTTCAAGACAACATAACGAGTTTGATACGTTTGGCCTGAAGGTAACTTCTCTGGATGAGAGACTGATGGCAACAATTGAAGACGTTTAAGCTGCTGCCCTGGCTCTGACTCTGCGCATCTGCCCACAGCTCACCGAACACCCCGACAGGAGACTGAGACCATTTCAGGACTCCGCACATTTCTTGCAAATTACTATTTTATTCAGCTGACAATTTGTATGACATTGATCCTGAAGTCAGACCGGAGAGGCTGGGCTCTGAGGCACATCCACGCCAAATGGGCAGAATGAGCAAAGCGAAGCAGCTGATACACATCTGCAGCCCCACCAGAGCACTGCCATTCTTCTGCCTCGCTCTCCACCCATCCTCCCCGTTTGTTTCACGTTATATGGCAAATGCACGCCCTGGGGCAAGGAGCAGCTTTTGCACTCAGCTGCACATCTTGCGCAGGGCCACTGCAGCAAGATGAGCTTCATCTTAACTGGTTGGAGACTTAAGAGCAGCATCAAGGATAATGCCAGCTTCAGAGATAAGATGAAACACGTAACAGCCTGAGCCCAACATCCCAACCATTAACATTACGAATAACAAGCAATAGCCTTCGATGAAATTCATTACTTGCTTAAAACTAAAACCAGATGACTACCTTGTTTTGTTGATCCTTATTCAGATGTTTCTTAGCTGTTTCTTTTCCATTTCACAGCATAATTATAATTCCCTTTAAATAAGCACACGCTACACCTTGCAATCAAGTGAGCAATTTCTTCAAAAGCTACCAAAACGTGTATTTAGATATCTTCAGCTATTTAAATGCTCAGTCGAGCAGTGCACAATATTTAAGACAGGATTAGATACTACACTATACACTTTAATGAATTCAAAATAAGTATATTTTAAAACCTTACTCGTATCCAAAATGTTTTGGAGTCCAAGGCAAGACATAAATGCAAACCTTTCTAAATGACAGCCTACAGCAAACAAAATCTATTTGAAGCCTGAGGGAAGTTCAGAATAAAGCTGTGGTCCTCAGACTAACAAAGGCCAAAACAATGACTTACAAATTCTGGAAGACTATACAGGATTAACCAGTGTCAAGACAAAGAACGTCATTAAAAACACAACACAGGCAAGGAATGAGTGGCAAATAGCTGTTTCTCCAGCCTGAAACACCGTGAACCACTAAGTGTTCCAAGGAGCCTCTTTCCTTTACAGCAATGCTAACCCGAACGGTCAGGACACCATCCAACACTGAGTCAAAACGTGAAGGTCCAAGTTAACGTTATCAACAGGTTGTTGTCGTTTTCTGATGTTTGAAGTTAAGAAGCCCAGTGAACAGCTTAGTCACGTTGTGCATCCCCTACTGACTGAAAACTTACGTCATGAGAGAAGAAACGAGGAGGCACCAGCGTACAGCAGACACACCGCTGCCACTCACCAGGAGTCGTCCTTCCTGGACTCAGATCCTGGGGGCCGTGCCACTACCAAGAGGATTAGACCCTTGAAGCAGTGTTTCAAATGACACATTCTTTTCATGGGCATTACAAATAAATCATTAAACCCACACTTCCCTTTCTAAAAGGAACATCAAACGCCATATAATGCTCTCAGTGTTCCCTTCAAGCACTTTATCTATGCGGCGCTCTCCTCAAAACAGCCTTTCAGAATTGCAAATGGTACGGAAGCAAATGAGAAACGTGTCACACCTTTCGGTGGAAATGTTATCGCGTTGCTTTCGGCTAGCCTTAACAAAATCTGGACCAGACAAAGGGACGAGGAAGAAAAAAAAAATCAGACACTGCTAACCTAACGACTAGATCTAGCGGCCTGCAGGAAAATACTCTTGCTGCCGTGCCAGCCGAGGCCCCCCAGGTTGCTGCCTTGCAAGACAGTTTGCAAACAGAAAGGAATTAACATACTTGCTTTCCCAAAGGAACAGCATGGTAGCTTGTAAATAAAAAGGAATTAACATACTTGCTTTCCCGAAAGAACACCAAGTCTGCTAAATTTGGATACAGGCGTTCTTAAGAGATTGTTCATGGGCTGGATTCTCAAGCCTTGTTCTTCACCCTGCCTCTAAATTTAAAGGGAAAAGAAAAAAAAAAAGCATCAAACATCCTGAGATATTTGTTTGGGAAGTTTGGTCGGTGGAGGATTTTATCAGGCCAACAGCAACATCAGTATGGTGGCTGTATACCAAGCCCTGTTCTTCACCAGCACAGACTTACCACACGTGATACATCACGCCATGAGGTACGTGGCAGCACAGCCATACCTGCCCTTGCCTCAGGTAAGGTGTCAGTTTTTAAAAACCACTACTCTCTCAGGCCTCTCAACTTTGCCCACAACCACAGCATTTGACCCACTTCTGCTACTACTTGTTCGTTCACACGCGCTCATACCCATTAGCACTTACTGCCATCCGAAGCAGAAAGTTGTCACACCTACAGCTTTGGCACAGAGCACGCAGAGAGAATCACTTCTCAAATCTGGATGGAAAGGAGGCTGGACTTCGCCATCTGCACTTCCACAACTGACAGCTCCGAAATCTGAAGGGCAGACTAGCAAGAGAGTAGCACAGGGAACGACCGTCTCCCAGGGAAAATTTGCTTTGCCAGTGAATTACACAACTGTCTGGGAAATAGTAGCAAAACGTTGAGCATCGGGGTTTCTGAGATTTATTTCAGGTTGTGGGAAAAGAACATCACGTGCAGTTGCTGCAGCTCCTGCAGCCATTTCTGGGATCTCTGCCTCAGCCTTAAGGTCTGTGCAAGTTTCCTAATTTTGTTACATAACCGCTTTCTTCTCAGGGCTCCCTTTGAAACGCCGTGGCACGATTTCATAGCTACCTCATTCACAAAAGTGCTGGAGAAGGGCTCTGCGCCGAGCAGTCCAGGACCCACACCTCCCAGAACTTGCTTCTGAGCCTGGCGCAGTGCGTATTAAACAGCAAAATGTTCCTGATATTTAATCACGCTCTGCTGTTTAATAAGGTGAGAAAATTCAAGCCTGTAAAGGGGATTAAAACGAAGGTAATTTTGCCTCTTATAAGAGATGTTAGTTACAAAATTGCTGTCAATCCAAACGCAGTAATTGCCGTCAGCATCCTAGATCTACAAGGCATTTCTAAAAATGTCACATCTTTTAAAAAGTAATTAAACAGCATACAGCTGATGGCAAGTTCTGCTCTTTTTAATTCCTGGGTTTTGTAGTGAATATTGCATGCAGACATAGGATATATATACCCTGTTACACCCTACATTTGCAGTCTTACAATGAGAAACCCCTCAAAGAAATGCTGAAAAAAATCCAATATACAGTGGCCACCTTGAAATAAAATGCAGCGCTCCCGCTCTCCTTCTCGTAGCTCCCAATACCTCGGCGATTTCCTGCGAGAAACCCTGCTCACTGGAAATACCTGCTGCTGTTCAGCCAGCCGTGTTTATCTGTCACCAGGCAATGCAAGGCAGAGCTGTGGCTTCTCGAGGAGCACAGTCAGGAAGTCAGAAACCGCTCCTGAATGGGCAACTTTACATCATGCTCTCCAAATAGCAACCTGGCAAGTTTCTGCAGCAGCTCAGGCACCGAGTGGCTGAGCTGTAAGACGCAGCAGCCCCTCAGAACAGCTTCCACCCTTCTAGAGCAATTCAAAAGCCGAGACTATTTTTTTTTTTTAAGTCTCCGAGTGCTCCAAGCAAGGGACTCCCGAGCAACAAGCCCTACACATGTATCTGGCACGCTCCTCAGAACCGTCATTAAAAATGGAACACCAGTCTGCCTGCAAGCCTATCTGATAGGGGGTAATCAGGGCCCTTTCTGCAACGGAAGCTCATGTCTTCGTCTATCAGCATTTTTGAACATGTCAAACTCGCTGATAAACCAGAGCAAGCGATAAAGCAGACGCAGGCTTTCAAAGAGCCTTTGGAAGGGCGGCCAGGACTTGTGAATAGAGTGCTGTGTGTGAAAAGCGAACGCTGCCACAGACTAAAAAGCAGCCAGGAAACTGAACACGATTTTGAGGTCAATGCTCTTCGCTGCCATGGGCTGCTTGGATAATGAGGATTAACCCAGCCCGAATAAAACCACACTCACACCGAGTCCTCCTAGTCTTGATGCTCCCCCCTAGCTTGCTCGTGTCAGGCCACACAGCGGTGACAGAGGCAGGCAGGCAGCGCCCTGTTCTGCATGCACCAGCAGCTCGCTCCTCCTGGAGGTTTACAGGTAAAGCAGCAGGGCGAGAGCACCGCGGGACCTCCAGCTTCGCACGAAATCCAACCGCGAGACCTCTGCGGGACCGGCACGCCGAGACATCCATCACGCTGCTGCAGCAGGTGCTGACGGCTGACGTTAGCTGGGGATGCCGCACGTTCCTCTGGCTGCCCGAGCTCTGCCAGGAGAACCTGGAGCAGCTAGGGGAGATGGGATCGTTCAGCCTGGAGAAGAGGAGGCTCAGGGGAGACCTTATCACTCTCTACAGGTACCTTAAAGGAGGCTGTAAAGAGGTGGGGGTTGGTCTATTCTCCCACGTGCCTGGTGACAGGACGAGGGGGAATGGGCTAAAGTTGCCCCAGGGGAGGTTTAGGTTGGATATTAGGAGGAACTTCTTTACTGAAAGGGTTGTTAGGCATTGGAATGGGCTGCCCAGAGAGGTGGTTGAGTCACCATCCCTGGAGCTCTTTAAAAGACGTTTAGATGTTGACCTTAGTGATATGGTTTAGTGGAGGACTTGTTAGTGTTAGGTCAGAGGTTGGACTCGGTGCTCTTGGAGGCCTCTTCCAACCTAGACGATTCTGTGGTTCTGTGAAGACGCTCAAGGTGCTCCCGGAGCCAACAGAGGAGGTCAGCGGGGCTCAGGGGGTGTTGAAGTCGTTCAAAACACCCCGAGACAGGTCTCCACCTGCACCCTTCCCGTGTAGCAGAGTTAACCCTTCTCTGAGCAAAGTTAACCGGGACCAACTCAGGCTGTTGCCCTTCCCTCCTGCCCCTACCCAGACCAGCAGCCTAGCATTTTAACAAAGCAACAAGTCCTTAAATTGAGGGAGCTTGCCCTATAATTGCAGGCCTCAAGCTGCTGTAAATAGGCCCAGCAATGCTCACTGTATTCATCTGTCATGCATCGGAGAAGAAAAGAACTGAAGTAGTAACATTTCCAAACGGCAATTCATCTTACATGAGCAAAGCTTAAGATGGATCAACTTTACCAACGAATAGGCGGTATAAAAACGGAATTTAATATCGACAGTGCACATTTGGTCTGTAGGACAGGTGAGAAGTGGACTACCTGCACCACACGACCTTAAAATCAGGTGTCCGGGAAGGAGACGAGGTGGCTCTGCGAGCTCTTCCATTCACCACACTACAGTCAGAAGAGCAGAGACACCTGAAGAGATGCGGAAAGGCAAGGAAAATACTGGGGTGCTGTCCCCTGTTGAGGCAGGGGCATATGGACAGAAAAGTAAGGACTTAAAAATTAAATAAGACCTTAATAAACACACAGGAAAATAGAGTAAAGAAACTAACAGCTTCTAATAATTCAGGGAACTTGAGGCTGAGCTTGAAGTAAAGCAAAGCCAAACTTTTAACAGAGAAATATTATGTTGCAACACAATCGTGCTGTCAAATCCGCTGCCACAGGAAGTCACTGAAGCCAAGGGTTTTACTCAGATTCAAGCAGAAAACAGTTATTTAAGCACGTAACAACGCTGAGGAAAAAATAACACACGCAGCTGAAGGAACCTCAAGTTTCACAGCCCGGGACACAGCACAACATCCCGAGAGATCACCAAGGTGTATTTGGCCGCACAAATACTGGTCCCAACCCAATCCCACAGCGGCCAGCTGCGAATGCCAAGGGAAGAGCACAAGCAACAACCAAACCAAACCAAACCGTGCCTTAAGCGAGCTGAATGCTCCATGCTGTTCAGCTGTCTTAGGGCTGGCATCTGCCAAGCACCTAACCCCAAAAAGCATCCGGCGCTGGCCAGCTCCCAAAGCACAAGGCATGCCTGACGTCGTCTCTGATGCTGTACGCTTTTCATTTCTTCTCCCACCTTGCAATTTTATCTTTGAGAACAACAAATTTATTTGCAAAAACAGAAGCTCAGCCCAGTGCTTGGAGTCAGTCCAGGCAGCGTGTCGTCCCGACCCACGGGAACGTGTCTACCACGACCACGTCAAGTGATAGGAGGATAAAGCCGGAACGCTGCGTCTCTCTTTTAAACAGCAGTCCCAGTAACAGCGAATTTCAGTAAATCCCCTTGGCACACTTAAATTAAGAAATGAGAGAACAGTTCTATGAATTCTCTGATACCCTCCCCTCAGTTAAAAATAAATGAATCTACATTTCCAGATTTCTTGGTAACATCGTGGATATCTGTATATACGCACGCCTGGTTGCTCCAACTTTGAAGCTGGCCCTGCTTCCAAGTTTGGACACAGCACGTGACTTCCAGAGACCCCTTTCAACCTATATTATTCTGTTTATACATGAAACATTCCCAAACATGACATAGCAATGCATTATAACCCTCATTATAACTAGGGATTGCAATTTGGATTCCCTTATAGGCAATTTATTATGCTCTTTGTATTCCTTTCACAAATTCGAGTTTAATTTCTTCACGTAGTTAACTGTTTCCTCTGCACCCACTCCCACAGACCTTTACAAGCAGCAGCACAATAAACTCAAACAAGGACACATGACATTGAACGCTTCCAAAGCCTTTGCTTTTTGACCACCATTGTAGAGTTAGCGGTGGCCAGCTGTCCTTGGACAGGCAGGACGAGCAGCACTCCAACACAGGTAGCCCAAGACTTCTGCTTCCTTCATAAAACAGAAAATAATGTTTAGGAAACCCACGCAGGCCTGCACTGTTCCGTGGGCAGACGCAGTTACTGATCTGTGGCTGTTGCTGCTAAGAAGCACCCCAGCAGTCGCACCCCACCCGCACCACCGGCTGCCCAGCTCGGCGTGCAACCAGGAGCCACCCCGGTCCTGAAGCACCACGTAACCTCTTTCTCCTGGTGGGAGCGTGACTTTGGAACAACGCTTGCCAAGAGCTTCATAAAAACTTGTCACTCTGCAGGTACTTAATGTCTTTCAGTTGCCCTTAAATTTGGTGGTGCCATCTGACGGACTAAAGGAGTTATTCAAACAGCAGAAGACCAACAAAGGAAGTAATTGTATGGGTCTTGTGCCCTTGGTAAGCCCAGCTAAAAATGCACGTAAACTCTTAGGTCATGAACCTGCAGAGCCTGCCATTTGTTACACACACAACTCCCTCAAAGACCCCGAACCACCTGTGAACGTCAACACACTCACTCACGAGAGACCTGAGGAAAGGAAAATAAATGATACTGCTAGTTCTCTCACAACACTTCTACTACAAGGAGTAAGACACGATCTTCCAAAAGGCGTGGGAGGAGAGCATACACACCTTGGGAGACCTGGGACAGAACCAATGTCCGCTGCTTTCCAGTGACCCCTGCCAGCTACAACGGGAACAGCACTGCTCAGCTCCAGGAGCCGCCGCGGCCACCAACCTGCTCCCACCCAGCCACCGAAGCCTCTTCACCTCATCCGCACGCTCCTCAAAGCACAGCAAGATCCTGCGTCCCACTCCGAAGCTCTCCCAGGACCCACACCGCTATTTGGGCAGCCGTGGGTGCAGCTGGGACAACCGCCGGGGCGAGACGAGCAAACTGCTCTGGGAGAACTGACCAACCGGTGGCTTATTCGCCCGTCTCACTGCACGTAACGCGAGAGGAAAAACATCCTACTGCAAACACTGAATTCAACCAAGCAGGTTTCCAAATTCTTCTTCGGATGACTCAGAGTCTATTTCGCCCTTTATAATATTTATACCCAGAACACAAACATACGTTGGCACCAAAACATAGCAACAGAAAATCCAACTGCATAAATGTTCCTCTTTAAAAGGGGACCAGGACCTTAAACGCACCGCTTCCAAGCACCGCTCTCAACCTTCGCTTGCAAAAATGAAAATTGTTGGCGAATACCGTACAGGAGAGCTCTGGGGGGAAAAAAACCATCAGAAGTGACAGAAGTATGATGTGCGTACGGACATCAGCTCGTAAACACCTTACCAGAACAAAAATAAGGCTTCTCGGAAAAGGATTATCCTTCCCAGGGAGTCGCAAAGAAAGAGGCAAATCAAAGGAGATGGCTAAAACCTTCCGAGCTACAGAAATAGCCAAATCCACAGAGCTATTTATAACCCAGAGATTTACTCGCTGACCACTTTTAGCCTCCAAGCCCAGCAAAACAAAATCATCTCATGCCAAGCGGCACCGCACACAACAGAAACGTGTCCTCCTGCCACCGAGCGACTGTCCTAACCACGGCCCAAGACACCGGGGCTGCCTCGCGAGGATTAACGGGTTATTTCAAGCAATGCACTTCTCCCCGATAGAACAGACACCACCAGCTGTTTATCAGCATCAACAGGAAGATGTAAGTGGGCAAATTACCGATGACACACATCATTCCTATTAGAGACGTGGTGCGCCCAAACCCCGGCACGAGCTGCGTTTTCTGCAGGGATGTTTCATCGGGAAGAATTTCAGAACTTTAATTAAAGCGCTCGCAACAAGTCGGGTTTTCCAATTAATTACTTTCTTCGGTTAATTATATCGCAGATGGGTAAGATGCTGGCAGATTTGGAACGAAATGAGGTGGTGGCGCGGCTTTTCAAGTGACCAGTGATATGTAAAGGCTGTAAAAGACGGAGTGCCAAGAGTGGGGCTTAAGAATAAGGGCTCAGAGCGTCACTACACCTGATGCACCTGAGCTATGCACGCTCGGGGTGTGCGCAGAACAAAAGCGGCCAACACCTGGACGGCTCTGCTACCGGTAACCATTTCCCCAAGTGCTCTCGCCTTTGTTTCTCATAGGGGAAAAAAAAAAAAGAAATAGCAAGTGAAGAACTTAGCAGGAAACAATACGACGGAAGAAAATGTAAGGCACGGGAAGCGCAGCCCGGCGTTTGGCTTCCAGGGAAAGGCGGGCACAGCGTGAGGTGCGGGCGGGCTGGTGCGGGGAGGGGGAATAAAACGGTAATAAAGTGGGGGGGGGGGGGGGGGGCGGCGGCGGGAAGGGACCGAAAGGCAGCCGGGGGGGGGGGGGGGGGCTGGGATGGAGAGGTCGGAATTGAGGAGATGGGGGGCGAGGGGCTGAGGGGGGGGGGCCGAGGGGCTGGGGGGGGGGCCGAGGGGCTGGGGGGGGGGGCGAGGGGCTGAGGGGGGGGGGCGAGGGGCTGGGGGGGAGGAGAGGGGCTGGGGGGGAGGAGGGGGGCTGGGGGGGAGGAGGGGGGCTGGGGGGGAGGAGGGGGGCTGGGGGGGAGGAGGGGGGCTGGGGGGGAGGAGGGGGGCTGGGGGGGAGGAGAGCCCCAGCTCCGGCCCCAGCCCCCGATCGCCGCCCTCCCCTCCTCACGGCCGGGCCGGGGGAGGCCGCGGGCCTCAACCCACCGCCGCCGTAAGGGCCCCCGCTGAGGGGCCGCGGGGCCGGGCCCTTCCCCAGCCCCTTCCCCCGGTCCCGTCACGGTCCCGTCACGGCCCCCCCAAGGGCGAAGCAGGCGCCCACGGCTCCCCCCGGAGGCTGAGGGGAAGGGGGAGGAGGGTCCCGACCTTACCGCCTGCCCGGCGCCGCGCCTCGGCAGCGCTCGGTGCCGTTCGGGTCCGTTCGGCTCCGCTCGGGTCCGCTCGGGTCCGTTCGGGTCCGTTCGGGTCCGTTCGGGTCCGCTCGGCTCCGCCAACGGCAGCGCGGGGAGCGCGAGACTGAGAGGAGGCAACAGCTGTGGGAGGGGAGGGGGGGGGGGGGAGCGAGGCGCGCGCCGCGGGGGCGGGGCCGCGGCACCTCAGTCGTGCAGTCCCCGCCCACCTCGGTGGGAGGAGGGGGGGATCGAGGGGTGAGTGGCGGCTGTGCTGTCCAATGAGAGAGGGAGGTGGGTGGGGTTGTGGTTGGTGGGTGGTTCTTTATGGTGTGGGGCGGGCGGAGTGATAGGCAGCCGCACGCACGAATGGGCGGTGAGGAGGAGGGAGGGAGGCGGGATGAAAGGCAAGCCGCAGCCAATCGGGAGGGGGCAGCCCCTCCGTGACGGGCCTGCCCGCAAACAGAGCGGCGGGAGGCGGGCTTTATCTCGAGCGCCGTCTGAGCGGACCAATGACAGCGCGGGGCAGCGTGATGAGCGTCCGTGCTGCCCAATGGTGGGGCGGGACGCTGCGCGGAGCTGCGTGCGGCCTGCGGGGCCCGGCCGGGACGGGACGGGTCGGGCTGCGACGGGCCCTGCCCCTGCGGTAGGTGGCGGGGGGACCCCGGGGTGGGCTCCTGGAGCCCTGTGAGGGGCCTGAGGGCAGGGGCGGGAAATGGGGGCAAATAGGGAAAGACAGGGGGGGAAATGGGGGTAAAATGGGAAAAATAGGGGGGAAATGCGGGTAAAATGGGAAAAATAGGGGGGAAATGGGAGAAAATAGAGGGGAAAAGGGGAAAATAGGAGGAAAGTAGGGGGGAATGGGGAAAATAGGGGGAAAATGAGGGAAAATAGAGGAAAGTAAGGGGGAAAATAGGGGGAAGATAGAGGGAACATGAGGAAAATAGGGGAAAATGGGGGGAAAATAGAGGGAAAATAGAGGGAAAAGAGGAAAATACATGGAAAAAGGGGGGAAGTGGGGAGAAAAGGAGGGGAATTGGGGAAAATAGAGGGGAAAAAGGGGAAAGTAGGGGGGAAAATAGGGAAAGTAGGGGGAAAAGGGGGAGATGGGAGAAAATATGGAGGAAAAAAAGGAGGTAAATGGGGAAATAAGGGGGAAAATGGGGGCCAGCCGAGCAGCAGAAGGGCTGTGAGGGACCCCGGGGCTGTTCCCGGGTTCAGTTCTCCCCGCCAGACCGCTCGGTGTGTCCCTGAATTAACCTACAGTGCTGTTTAATTGGGCTTCCCTCTCCTGAAGTTAGTTAAGCACCAGTCAAGGCTTACGTTTAAGCTCGTAGATCAGTTGTTGTTACTGTAGGGCTGAGCGTTAGGTTAACTCCTCTGCTTTGTTTTTTCCTTCTGAAAGGGCTATAATTAGCTTATGGGACATTCTGGTTATTTAGAGCGTCCCACCAAGGTCAGTAACGGTGCTTAGGCAGTGTTTCTCATTACTGATAAACTCCACTTGCTGCTAATTACAGGAGTCCTGTAAGGAGCTGACAGCTTTTTTAGTTCTGCACCCCGCCTTTGACATTGCTTCTTCGCAGAAGAACTGGTTCAGGCTTGTGCCAAATTTGCATCCCTCTTCCAACCCGAACGTCTTCTTGGGATGGCTGCCTCCAGCTGGGAGTCTGCAGATCCCCTCCTGCTTTGCTAACAAAACGTGGTCAAGTGCTCTGTGTGATCAGACCTTCATCACTACGCCAGCTGCATCCCCAGCTGTCGGTCTGTAGACTTCTAGCTTCCTGTACTTGGGGTACGGGGCTATAAGATCTCGAAAGTACCCCTGGATTCTTTGAGTTTGCATCCTCAAAATGTAAAATTGAATGGAGCCTTGCAGTTCCTGTCCCATTGCGCAGGTACGTCTCCTGATTAGATCAGTGAAAGGCAATACAATGTCCCCTGCTGAGGTTTTTTGTCTGTGCTTTTTAAAGTTGTGTTACTAAGTGTTCTGAAAAATTAGGAAAATTGAAAATCTTCACATAAAGTTAGCAACCTTCATATTGGGCAGCCCCATCTAATACCTCATTGGTAACTTTCTGTTTTCTCCAGACACTTGATAGCCCCTTCTTTGAGTGTCGATCACCTGATACTTCTAAGAGTGTTGAATTCCTTCCAGGCACAAGTTTCCAGCCTGTTTCTTTGGTTTCTCCTTTCTCCGGTTTGCTAATGAGAGATTCTCCTTCTTGTACTATCTGTAGCAGTATTTCTAGAACTGTTTTTCTGGAATGTTTTGATGAAAGGATTGCTGAAACAGGTTCAGGTCACCACTGTCTTCACTGTAGCCACAAACTTGTACTTGAGGATACTGGAAATGTTGTCTGAGTGCAGGAAATACTTAAAGCAGGTCATAATAATTGTTCTGTAATCCTCTCTATCTGCCAGCTGGTTTAGGTGTGTTCCTACAGCAAGAAAAGAGCAACGCTATCTAAGCTTCCTTCTAATTTCTCAGCTTAATAGCAATTAACTCCTGTGCAGAGGTCACCGCTCAGCTCCACCCCTCCTGTAAGGATGGGGTCTCGGTTCCACCTCTCCAGTAACTGCCTTTCTTCAGACCTTCTGGCAATCCAAGCAGAACAGAGACACTGAAAAGTCAAGTACAAAAGTACCAAACTTCTTTTTTCTTTCTAGTTCAGCTCAAGGAAGTGGCCTGGGTTGGGGTCCCCCAAGTGCCGGAGGGAGGAGATGCGCTTACAGCAACCCCAGCTTTGCTTAGTTTAGGCTTGGCTGGATCTGTTCAGTAGGAGAAAACCCACTGGTTTGCTCGAAATCTAATCTGTTCAAACTTCAGACCCAGCCTGAAGAAAACAGTAGGCCTGCTGAACTGTGTATCAAGAGGCAGGTTGCAGTTGCGGGGCGATGTTAGAGGTGCACAGAACTGTTATCCCCCAGCGGCACCCCCAAACCGGCTGAGCCAGCAGTGGCTGCTTCCTGCATCTGGTTCCGATGTTTGAGTACACGCCCGGTTTGGTGTGCTAATCTGGGGGAAAAAATCCGAACCCAGTTAAAAAGAAAACGCCGCTAACAGTTTTCTGCATGTTCAGAGAGTTGTATAGGCGTCGTGATGTGACGTGAGGCATCGACAACCCTGTGCAGGAGGCAGGAGGCAGGGCTGGTCCGCCCCCTCTGGCAGCCCGTGACGGTCGGGTGCTGCAGGCGAGCTGCTCTTCTGAAGTAGCCTAAATACTTTGTCCTCTGGAACCAGTCAAAGTCCAGGTTCTTATTCAAGTGGAACTATAGCAGTGGTGTTCTAGAATTAATTTTTGTCAAGCTTGCAAAAAAAAAATCTCAAATATTTAAAATAGTTAAGACCCCTGTTTTAGCGCCGTGTCACTGCCATGCAATTGCCCATCTTTGTAGCATCCATTATTAAGGTAATAATAATTCTTGCTGCGTTAAAGCTGGTACTTTAGACTTGCAGCAGAATCCTTCTGGCAGACGCGATGGTCGATGTCTTTCATTTAGGCGTATAAAAACTTTTATGACTGTAATGGCAGTGAGATACTTGTGTCTGTTTTTCTTCTGTCATGACTACGCTGAAACTTAAATATGCTACCAAGCCGCTCAGTTGGTTTGGCTGAAGCAGAATCAGTCAATGTCTGCATACTTTAGATACTTGCCAAAAAAGCAAATGTTATCCTTAACTTTTAGTATTTTAGGGCTGCTGTTGAACAGTAAGTAGTAGTTAGCAGAGCTTTCTGGCTCAATTTCAGACCAGGTCACTTCAGCTGTGGATATTAGGATCTTTCAGATACTTTGTTACTTGTCCTTGTTAACTGGCTTGTATTTTAGTGTGGTTATTTATTATGGACAGCAAAGTGGTAGCTTT
This sequence comes from Anser anser, assembly GCF_964211835.1. Taxonomy (NCBI): domain Eukaryota; kingdom Metazoa; phylum Chordata; class Aves; order Anseriformes; family Anatidae; genus Anser; species Anser anser. The sequence goes on from NC_139720.1 coordinate 12,964,523, forward strand.
ATTTTCAAAGATTAACTATGAGTACCTTGGTACTGAAGGAAAATAGATCTGAACGTGTTCTCAGAACACAAAAATCCCTAAATGACTTTGACAGCTAGTTTGGGTTCAGAGCGTCGCTTGTTTCAAACGGAGAGGTGAGTTGTACAGCTGCTGCCTGAGGGCGCTCCGTGTTGATGGTGGGTGGAACCAGCACAGGGTGCATGGCTGGGAATGGGAGCTAGAAAAGAAATGCCTGGACACAGAGCATGTAGCGAACGTGGAAGGGGTGGGAAGGCAAGAAATTAGTCTACTTCACAGATTATGCCTCATGGTTGATACCGTGACATCTTTTGATGCCTGCCCCTCTGCTTTTTGTGTTCTTAGGTTGTTGCCAACCACGGGAAGACTTTCTCTCAAAGCTGTTTAAATGAGAATGTCCCTGGCGCAAAGGGTACTACTGACATGGCTTTTTACGTTGCTCTTCCTGATCATGCTGGTGCTGAAGCTGGATGAGAAGGCTCCGTGGAACTGGTTCCTCATTTTCATTCCAGTCTGGATATTTGATACTATTCTTCTCGTTATGTTAATCGTAAAAATGGCTGGACGGTGCAAGTCTGGCTTTGACCCTCGCAACGGCTCGCAGAACATCAAGAAAAAAGCCTGGTACCTCATCGCAATGCTGCTCAAGTTAGCCTTCTGCCTTGCCCTCTGCGCTAAACTGCAGCAATTCACCACGATGAAACTAGCCTATGTATTTATCCCCTTGTGGGCCTTGCTTATCGGGGGTATGGTTGAACTTGGATATAATATCTTCTATGTACGAAGAGACTAAGCTGTAGGGGGTATTCATGGCTGAGACTGGTACCGAACTGCTGGATTATTAGTTTTGCCACAAATGTGATCTCTAGGACACCACATAAGAAAATGCTCTGGAGACTTCATCTAAACGAGGCTGGAGACCAAAAGTAGACTTGTTCCATTTTTTATTTTAAAATGGTCATACATGCTCTTGTAAATAAAAGTATTTGTTCAACATTAGGTGTTCTGATAGGGTTATTTTGTTACACAGAATAAAACTTAACCTCTTCACATGCAGGTGGATCTCAAAAGGAGCCACAGCTGTTCCATCCCAGAGCAGTCAGCACCTAGTTCTTCCTTACAAGGATTACCCTCAGTTTTCTTGTTTATGCTATCGTCAAGAAATAACCAGGTAAGGGTACTTCCTGTGATATGGTAATTTGCTTTAAGAGTCAGTAACAAATGAAAGCCACCAACCAGAGCAAAAAAGGAATAAAGTGACACAGCATTTCCTTTTTGATGGTGAAAATCCTCTTCCAGCGTGGAAAAAGGTTTGGTTTTCTTAACTGCTGGTACACAGACAAACCGTACGTGTACTGGACCATGCCAGCAGGTTTATGTTCAGAGAAAAAAGGGACCACAGTGGTTATGATTCTCTTTCCAAGTAAAATGTCACCACTTCTCTAAGAGGCTGAAGCTGCTGGGCGGGTCCTGTAACATGTTTGTGCCAGCAGGAAGGGGTACTTTAACAAGAAAGACGGTTTTTAATGCTGTAGGGTATTAAAGCCCTGGAGGTAAAGCCTTGGCTTTTTGGAGCAAATGTACTTATCAAGTAACAAATACAATGAAGGGAATTTTTGGGAAGAGCTGGAACGAGAAGCCTGTTTGGGGGCCGGAAGTGCTCTTCTGGGAGCCAGGATAACATCAAGTTCTAACATCTAGGGCATAATGAACACGCTTGCTGAAAATAGGGATTCATTTACATTTCCTGCGTGTAATGCAAAGAGCCAGGGAAAAACTGCCGATGGTAACAGGAACTGACTAGATCAAAGCGTCTCATTCATAAAATTTTAATTAGCTGCACTCAGCTGGAGCTGTCCTTTAAAAAGGAAAGGTCCTTGACTATGGATTTTTTGCTTACTCTTCAATCACACACAGCCAGACAGAAAAACATAGGAACCAGCTGTCAGAGCCCCCTGAGGTGACTTTAAGGAAACAGCCTGTTCCGGACTAAGGTGATGGGTCTTGATTTAGAACTTCAGGTACCAAATGGTTTTTAGAAAGGATCTAACTCAAGGCTGCTTCAGTGTGGTTGTCTGCCCTGCCTCGCTAACGGGGAAGCCACGGACTGACAAAAACACAACTCCTTCTAATCCTTAGCTGTTAAAAGAGCTGTATAAAGTTGCAAAGTACCTACAATAAAATTAACACAGCGACTTCTGCTAAGCACATCTGCATGCTCAGTCCCAGTTTACAAGCCTCACAATTTACAGGGAGCTGAAATGATGAATTCTTCCCTTCAAAGGGGGAAGGAAAAAAACAACAGCACTTTCATTCGTTTAGTAGCAACATTTCTTTTTGTGGGAGGCATATCTGGGCGCTGCTTAACGCTGAGAAACCTTCAGCAGTTGCTATGTGCCCAGGCTAGGCCCTCACCCACTGAAGAGGCTTCCTGTGCCATCTGTGTTAACTTCAAACAGCACCTGGGCTTAGGATCAGCTGGGGGCACTGGGGAGGAGGAAGGGCATTCCCCCCAGCGCGAGGTCCCGAGGTCTCGGGCCTGCCAACTATAGGAAATGAGAGAAGAGCGTATATAAACACGCACAGCTACACTTACATTGTATGTGTGGCATAGAGACTAGCCTCGGTCTGTACACCAAATCCAGCCCTCCTCCACAGGACGTCCCGTGGCTGGCAAGCTGGACTTGCTGTGAAATGTTCACTGCGTGCCTGAACAAATGATGGAGAAGTGAAAGGGGTGCAAAGACACCCTCCCCTCAGGGCTAACTCCTCCAAACAGCTTTAGAAGCGCTGCTGCAAACACCTAACAAGCGTTTTGGCTAACGTGAGGTGGGCTCAGGCCTGAGTAAGGCTTCATCGGAGAAGGGGCCAGAACAACAAGGGCCCTGCTTGAGGTGATTTGGCATGGTACAGCACCAAGCATGAAACCGAGCAGCCACGGTCTTCCCATAACAGGAATACCATGGAATAAGCAAAAAAAAAAAAAAAAAAAGCCTTGACATGATGCCAGAAAACCCCACGCTGCTCAGAAGAGCAGGGCAGCCTTCCTCACTCAAACTGGGCGTATTAACAACTTGTGGTAACTTTGCTGACGGGGGAGTAAGAACTAGCCTCATTAGGACTTCACTGTACATCAGCAAGGTGAGCAGCAAATAGCAACTGTGCCCCTTTTAACAGCCCACCTATTTCACAGATGCAACTATTATCTGGACGTTTAGCAGCTCCAGTTCACTAGGACTGAACGTGGTTGTTCTAAATTGTTAGTTGTGCCTTATCATTGCTGCCTCTCATTCAACGGAAGAGGATTAACAATTTCAGCATTGGTTTGTTTGATGTTTGTGGGTTTTTTTTTTTTGGGGGGGGGGGGGCGGGGGAGTTTAGGGTGTTTGTTGTTTTTTTTTTTTGAAAAAAAGTTTTACTTAAAGACCTTGAAATAAACTACTGTGATTCTGAAGGCTGAAGCAAGTTTCCTTCTGGTGTCCTACACAAAATAACGTTATCAGATGTTCTTATGATGCAGCCACTTGGAAGCACTGAACTGGCCAAGTTCTTACAGAGATACTTGGGTGAGAGGAATATCCCTTTTGATTGGGTATGGCCCATCAGTTTTAACCCTGACGTAAAAGTGGTGCTGTGACACCTTTGTACAAACCCCTTTGTACAATCACTCATCATTTTTTGTGATATCAGAACCCCACTCAGAAAGATTTGACAGACTTCACTGTAGTCCGCTGTGACCTTTTCAGAAGCTGTTGCAGAAGTTACAGCTACTCACAATTACCACGTTCTCCCAGGCGCTGTTCACAGCTGTGAAGCACAATGAGTACTTCTCACGCTTTTTCTTAAATTTACAGACTCACCTACCCATCATTAAATGAAACAAAAAAAAAGCAGGTTTGATAAAGTGTGAAAAGCAGATTTGATAGTGTCAGGAAAAGGGAAAGCTGATGCTGAGATGGCTCATACTGATTTACCAGAAGCAGTCGCCAGGAGGAAGTCACTACCCGCTGACCTCGTGCACGTGAGAACACCTTTTTTCTCAGTTATCCACGTCACACTTGACATGGGGTGTGGAGGAGAGAGCTTTGCCATCTACCAATTTGTTTTAAGACAAGTGAAAAGCTTGTTCTTCGGAAATGAAACAAAATATTTATCGTATGCTGATGATAAATATATATTATCTGTATAATATATATATAGATGGCATATATATGGTGATACATAATCTACATCATTTATTTCTATTCAAATCGTTCATACAAGCTTGAACACTTTGGCATGCACTGTAGATGAGCATCTACTTTTGTCTGATCCAAGAAAATAAGTACTCGATGCACATGTATAAGAGGTCATGAAACTAAGTTTTTCCATTATTTATATTGCTTTTCTCGACTTGTCACCATCTCAGAGGAGTATAAAGTCTTCTGTTCTCGTACTTGGAAGATACAGCTGTGTGACGTACATCCCAAACTAACTAAAATGCTGTAAGAATCTGCATACGTGCATTCGGTGTGCTGCTAGGCATGAACAATGCTCAAAAATAAGATCGCACAGGACTAAGTTACAGAATCACTTAAGAGATGAGAACAGTACTATTTCTGACAAATATGCAGAGTAATACAGAAGCAAAAGTGTAGAGTAACCTCATGGAAATTTTCACATTTGCCCGATATAAAAGTTGGGGTAAAGATTTCGGTTAAAAACTGGGGGTACAGATGGATTTATCAAAGTGAGATTTTGACACTCCCACCAACCCGGGATTCTAACCACATTAGGTGGTATCTATTTTAACACCACTATGGCTTGAGCACAAGTAACATTGCTTTTCAGTAGTAAACCTCCCAAATAACTTTATCCTCAGAACTACATCCTTTGCATTTATTGATATGGAAAGCTAAGCCAGTTTTTGCTTTGTTTTAAACTAAGGTAGAGATCAAAAGAACCAGACAATTTCTGCACCAAGTTAGAAAAAACAAGTCTGTACCTTTTTATTGTACCTGTATTGTCTGAAGGTTTGGATGAAGTCAGTCTCATGTATGAGCCCTTTACACCTAAAAAGGGCCAGGCTATTACCCAATGATGAAAACATCAATCTTGGTGGGTTAAGGCAATTTAAGGAACCACTGCAAACGGACACTACAATACTATTCAATATCAATATAAAATATTATCCTTGTACTGAACTTGGCTTAAGGACAGAAAAACCCAGCACTGAGTAATGCTGTTTCCTTCAGTCTGCCCTTCCCAACAAACCAACATCACAACCGAATGGCAAACGTAAGAAAACCCTTTTCATTTAGAGTGGAATGACAACGTAAGAGCCAGAAACAATCATAAACGAAATGTTCTAGTCCTTTGGTACATGGAAACTTCTACCTGACGTCTGACTGAAGGTGACTATGTCAAAATAGGCTATAGCTTTAGCAACGTTGCTTTGTGGCATTAGTTTTCCACACCTGTGTCTAATTCACAAGGTTTTCTTCTTCTCGAGACACTTACTATGGGATCCCTTTCTCAGCTAACTGCCCCATTTTGTCCAAATGCAACCAGACTCACACAAACTGCCATAAGAAGCAGTCTTTATAACACCAGTCTAAACTCTACTAAACATCACATTTTCATTTAGGTGGACTGGAAATTAATCGGTAAAAGTAAACATATCAAAATAGTTATTGAAAAATAAAACTTGATAAAAATAGAAGTTTAATCTGCTGTTTTAATCGATGTTTGTATCAGAATATCATAACTGTACACCAAATATTAAAGGACTATTTAGGACTAATGACCTCAGCAGCAGGCTAATCTATCAGCATGACCAGAACACAAGACAACCAATGTTTACCTGGCACTTCAATACAGCACAGCGCTAAAACAGGAGAAATATTAGCATCATATTACAGAGCAAAAACAGTGGCCAGAAACTAACACACTAGGTTTGCAGAGTCCACATCCCTGATGATTCTAATAGGAACAGCAACCTAGATACTGTGAAGTCAATCACTGCTTCTGGGCAAGAAGCCGCACACACGACACAGAGTTGTTTGTATTTCTAAGGAAAATGAAATCAGTGAGTCAACGTTGCCCCAGTTTTCTCATGTACGCTGCAAAATCAGTGGGATCTGCACAAAATACCAGTATCACCTATTACACAGCTTTTAAAGTGCTTTTTGTCCACCTAAAATAGTATTAGTTTAACAAACAAGAAGTAACAGGGACTCACAATCAATTTCAACAGTGCCATTCACAGCAAACTACAGATAAATGAAAATCCATCCTTTCCATTTCCAGCTTGGACACATTCACAGGTAGGAAAAAGGCGCTCGTTTGCCTAAAGACGAGGTTCTCTAAGGATGTGACCACAAGAAAATGAATGAAATTACACCGGAGAGCCTGCAAAGTTCTTTTATCATTTGATCCGAATGCATACAGCTTTCATCCTGCTAGGGTCTGATGACAATCTACACCCCCCCCCCCCAACAGTTTATTTTGCCAATGAGCATAAAGAAAACATGGATCTTTCAGTCAATTCAGCATCCTTATTCACACGCAGATATTAGAAAATCGTCACTTTTCAACAAGAATGTTTTTCCTATATTTCTTCGAAGACTCATTCAATTTTCCAAGTTTGTACTGTTCTGCTGATTCGTTCCACAGCATTCTTCTATTTTTTTCCCCATTTCCTACATTATTTGCAACGCCAACTTATTTACTGTGCACGTGTGTTTGCTTAAAAATCAATTTTATTTATCACCAAGAAACTCTTTCACAGATGAATACTTAAATCACCCTCTGAAATAATACTTTATTTCTAATACTAGATAGAATTAATATTTCCATTAAAGATGTATTGAAATATTCACTATAGTAACAAGGAAGGGCAAAATCTGCATGCCAGAAGTACCTGTAATGAAAATGCTGTTTCAGAGTCAATTCGCAGGCATTTGGAGGGCTGGAGGATGACAACACCGAGTAACACTTGTATGTAACACATGAAGTCAGTTGCCAGAGAAATGCAAAAGCTCCGGTAATTAAAAGAGAAAAATAAAGTAGCTACCACCTTGAAAGCTATTGGTAGTGACAGTAACAATGCAGTTCTTTGCTACCCACAGGTACGGTACCAGCATCTAGGAAAGCATTTCTCAAGTTGTGCACATCGTGTCATGAGCTGGGACACCACTGCAGCACAGGCAAGAAGCCTTCGGCAGATTTCTCCAATCTGCAGAAGAACAAGGGCCAAGAGAGGTAAGTGAACCACTGGAGATTTCAGCCGAAGTACCAGCTAACGGGAAGATTTATGCACAGCTGAAATCCAGGGAGGGGAAAAAAGCAACAAGCAAAGACTAGTTTCAGTACATCAGAAGGCATGAAAGATTTATTGCTGAAGCAGAAGTCTGAATATAAAGCTGTGTGCGGCAGGGAGAGAGGTTATCACACGGGAGCGCTTGAGAGCAAAGGCTTTTGGCAGACTAACGAACAACTTGGGAGCTGAACGTCTCCGAAGAGGTGCTCCCTCCTAAAGAGGGACCGCGTCAAAACGAATACACCACGGGCAGAGGACAAAAAGCTGTGTTGTTTTTTTAAAGCAAACCAAGAAGTTTATGCTCATATTGCCAGTCAGCCCAGACTATCTGCAGCTTGGAATACAAAGGAAGCTTTGACAGCCATTGGTAATGTCGGAATTATTCATAGCCCATCTACAAGGAATTGTGTCTAAAAATCAGGATCTAGTTTGTCTCAAAAACAAAGCATAAAAATTGTAAGAGCTGCTCCTTTTCTCTCCTAAAATTTTGAAAGTGATAAAAAAGAAAAAAAAAGGGCTGAAGATGCAGGCAGCTGAAGCAAATTTTCAGAACCAAGACATACCTGGGCAGAAGTGCGAGGCCCTATCAGCCAAGACCACTGAGCAGGTTGCCAAATGGAAATTAAGTTTTACCCTTAGGTGTAAAGTCATATTTGCTAAACCATTTTCAAAGGCATTTCTTCCATCTAGACAGGACCTATGATGCAGAAAACTGTCTGCCATCAAGTGGGATGTATGCATTTTACTAAAATCTGACAAAAAATACTTTGACCAGAATGAATAATGAGCAGATGGATCACCAGCATACGTCTTTTTTCCCCCTTTAAATCTCATTTGTATGTGAAAGTTTAAAAAAGAAAATCAGGATCTATCAGGACCGGTTTTCAAAAAGCTGAAGCTTCCTACTAACAGATTGCAAAAGCTGCGTGCTTGCTGAGAATGGCAGCCTGCAGCTCCTCCCTGCCCTCACCAGCAGGCACAACAAAAGGGAACGGGAGGCTCCGTAACTGCGTACGTGTGCTCACAAAGCCAAGGGGATTATGGTGGCAATTCCCAGGTAGCGCAGGGAACGCGGTGGGAGCTGAGACCACGTTTCTATCAGGAAGGCTCAAACCCTTACATGAACCAATTAGTTTTTCAGATCCGCACAAGCTGGAGCAGTAACTTACCATGTCACACATGAACCATTTTGCTTGCTCACGGAGTGAGGGGAAAGCAAGATCCCTGAGGCTGCAAAACTGGCAGTAACCTCTTAACCAGCATTACTGACAATAGCAGTAGGATTTAGCCACATCCAGGAGATTTGTGTTTCTATTGCTTCTCTAATACATAATTATGGCTATGTAGGAGTAACGGTTAGCAATTCAAAGGTTGATTTAATTAATAATTCCTCAACAGACCTATCTTCCATTTAAACACAACAGGGCACACATCAGTTAAATGGCTGATTTTAGTGCCAGGCATAAGTACAAAGGTAACAATCTGAATTTTAACAACCTATGAGCAAGAAACATTTGCAACAAAAGGGCCTTGGGGAGTTAAACTAGACATAACCTGAAAAAAAAATCACATTGTTCTATTGCTACAATGGAAGCCAGAGTGATCACGAAGTGTATCAAATATCGTCAATTAAGTATGTAAGGATGTACAACTATGAGAAAGGTGTGGGGAAAAAAATCCCCCAAAAATGGGGGCAGAGGGCTTTAGAAACAACAGGCTTATGCTCTTAAGTTTTAAATGCTTAGCTGAAGGACAGGCTGCAGGGCAGTTTGCTGCTGTTTATAGCTACCTGAAAAAGAAATATCGTTCAGATGTGTTTGAACTATACAATAATATGTTACACACAATTAAATAAGTTAAATTACAGAGTGTTTGCCATTACCACATCAGATGCTAGCTAGCCTTGAAATCCTCTTCCCTCAGAATACGGCCTGGGAGAACTGTGGAGTTCCATAGGAGCGGAGAGAGGTGAACAGTTAACTCCGCCACCGCTATCATTCCCTTGATGAAACAACTCTTACTTCCTAACTGGGACTCACGAGGGATCTTCCTACCAGACCCACTGGCCGGTATCCTTACTGCCTTGCACTACCAGCATACGGAGCAGTTCGAATCCAAATTTGCCTCGGTGAATTTTCAGGTCACCGCTCGAGTTGAGGCTGTTGTAACCATCTAAAAACATTCTTTGATCTAATTTAGTCAGGTAACTCACCGGCAGGTGGAAAGTGCTAGACTTTTTTTTTTTTTAGATGTGAAATGGAACTTTCTTAATCATGGATTGTGCAGGGGGAGGAGGTAAGCATGAAAAGGAGTTTGCCACCTCGCCCCAGCTCAGAGAGATGCCAGCAGTTGCTGGCAGCGCTCCTGGAACCCCCTGGTACCCAACCGTACTCCCCAACATGGGAAGGCTGCGGGCAGCACTTGCCTCTGTTCCACATTAACATCTGATGACAGTAGCCTGGGGAGTGCCTTCAACAGTCAGCTGTAAGAAACCCTGTGAAGGGAGGACTGATTTTGCATCCTGACTGATCTTGGTTTACAAAGAATGCCTCAACTCTACCTCTGTCTGCTACAGCTCCTCACGCCACAACGGGGTAAGGGCATCCTATGCTTTAGTGCAGGTAGAAGCAAAACCATTTAGAGAGGCAGTTTAACTGAATTATTTTTTGCAGATCCAAAAATAAAACCAATCTGTTATTATGAACCTTTATTAAGCGGCTCACATTTCAGTATAAATCACACTAAAAAGATCTTTAAAAAAGATATTTACACTACAGTGCTGACACATTTAAAATGAAAAAATTGGTATAAATAAGCTCTATGGAAAAGCCCGGAATTGTCAAAAACAACTCTGGCTCATCTTACAAAAAATATATATGTTAAATGTCAGCTCTACTCTAAAACCTACAACTCAAAATTATTTAAAGACTTCTTTATGTTAAACCTGCAGTGTTTACAGTGCATCTGGCCCTAAGTGCTTTGATACTTCACAGTTATGGACAGGCACTGAGGAATGTTACAAAGCTACATAACTATTTTCTGTAACAGATGCGGAGGCAAGTCACAAACTCGCCCCACAGAATTTATGAATCTTTACATTATTACATCATTAAATTTAAAAAGGAATTTAAAACAATATATACAAATTCAGCACAAAAAATCATCTTCTCTTTGTCCGTGCAGTTTTGGATATGATGAACTATGTTGTCTCGTATCATCCGGGTGTATGTGGCTTCCGGGGCATAACTTGCCTTGTAAGTCCTTGTTGGCAGGCTCAAATTTGGAATCCATTTCAAACTTAAACGTCGCCAATTCAATCCGATCCAATCCAGTCTGCACAGCCTGGCCCCTGGTGTCATTAGGCGCCACTGTCTTTTCAGCAAGATCAACATTCATGGATTCTTCTTTTATTCGGTGAGATGCAACAGGTTCATGTTTTATCGGCATAAATTCCTGCTGCAGACACTTTGTCTGCAGAGCATCTGAGAGTTTGGTGTCTTCGGAGGTATTTTTGCTTATCATACAAATTCTGCTGTCAGTCTGAAGTCCGATAACCGAAGACTTGGGGTCTGCAGAGGTCCCTGCTTCAAGAGTACTTGAATTTTGAGAGAGTTCTTCCTCCGAATGATACAGCTTGAGCCGGATGTGCCAAGCCAAACTGCACACAGCTGAAACTGTTTTGAACTGGTGCACAACATTCCTTGGGATAAAATAAATGTCATTGTCAAATAACTGAATTCTGGCATATCGAATGCCTTCCCTTCGCAGCTGATTAAGTTTTGCATCATCAACCCACTGGACACACTGGAGGAAAAAGGAAAAAAGGATGAAAACTTCGTTTTATAACTTACAAAGGACACCTACTTCACAGTTCACGGCATGCTTACCTGTGAGAGCGGAGGCTCATGCAAGTCTAATTGCATTCGCTGAACTACCTCTAAGAAGTCCTCAGCATGAAAACAAATTACATCTTTGGTTATACGAGGCTGCTCAGACCTACATAAGAGTAAGAATTGCACAGTCAGAGGCTGAAACTAACATGCTTGCAGATTTTCTTTATTCCCTGTAGCAAGGATAAAGCAAACGATCTAAAAATAAACACAATTTTACCGTAACATATACTTTGGAGAAGAAATGTTGCCTCAAATAGCTAATTCTCAATCACAAGCTCGTTATACCGATTAAATAAGTTAACAACAATTTCATGTTTATTTTTCATTTTTTAAACAAGTGGCAATAAACGAAGCCATGAACAGTCAGAGCTCAATACTTTTAACTGACCTCAGTCTGCCTCGTTGCTGAGGGATGCTGGACTTACTGTCAGCACTCGGCAATGGGGTATACACATCCGCTACCTCCAAGTACACCACACTACTAGTCGGAATGCTGCAAACATCGCTTAGTATCTTAGTCTCAGACATGATAATGCTGATTCTACATTAATCTGCCACGATGCAGCAAATGCTGGCATCCTCTACAACATCCCTTAAAAAAAAAAACACTGGTACTTGTGTTCACTAGGCAGCTATAGAAGAGCAAAATCTAAACTATCGATCATTACAGTACTCAAGCTGAGATAGGAATTCACCTCTTGTCCCACAATGCCTCCCTGAAAAATACACCATTCATAGAAGAATGTCTCTAGAGGAATTATCTTGAATCAGTCAGTTAACTAAATGCAAAGACAGCCACAATCCCTACCACCTTCTGATCTAAAGGCCATACTCCCTTCTTCCACAGGAACACATAAAATGAAGCTTTGCATGTGTTTGAGGGATGGGGGTTTATTTTGTTGGTTTGTTTCCATTTAAAAATCCACAGATAAGACTTGATTTACATGGGACAAAGCTTGTGTCGGAGTTTATAGGTGCTTGCTGAAAAGCCAAGTGTTTTTGTAAGGACGGTTTATCAGCCGCCAAGAGCCCGGGTTATGACTTTCTCCATTTCTCCTCCCCAGGGCCAACAGGCACACCATGACCTACGTGGCTGCTGTGCAAGGACATGCAGGGGCTGTGCACCCAGCCACCAGCAACACCACCCCCGGAGAGCCGGGCACCCTCCTACCTCCCCACAGGCACCCAGGACAAGCCCCGAGCCCAGCCCCGAGCATGGATTCACCCGGTAAAGCAAAACCCTTTGATACATTACAGAATATTTTACAGATATCGGAGCAGTTGTCTTAAAACGCACGATGATCACCACCACTTTCTGTACACGCACGGTGCTATTTATGCACTAGGAAGCGGGCACTGATGTACAGTTTATGGGGCTTTTTAAACTGAGGAGACATGTTTGTTTAATTCAGGTCTTGACCTCAAACCAAAAAACAGCCAGTTTGAGGCTATTTGCAGGGGAAAAAAAGCCTGGAAGTATGTTAGGGAAAACTTTCAGATCACATATTTTACTTTCAATTTTGCAAAGATGAAAGTTTCTCTCCATTTTGTTCTAAGTACTCCTGAGGAGGTTTTAAGTATTGAAGGCACAAACCTTAAAGAACCATCTCTCATCAATGACATCAAAATATTAGCTACATTAATCTACTTTTTACGATGAAGTTATATATACAGTTGTGTTTTTGTAGTAAATGTTTCTAAAAGATGATTTACATTAGACAAGAATATGTACCTGCATCTGGAGTCAGCATCAGTTGAAAATGAAGTGAAGAACCAACACTAATATACATACAAAGAGCGTTCACACACTAGAAGACTTCAACCCGAAGCAAAGCTTTCACTGCATCATTTACTCAGTGTTCTGTGCATTATACAGGCTACAGTAAAGTCAACAATTTTTGTTTAAACATTGCTTTTCTCAGTCTCTGTATACGTGTGCAATTTAATGCATTACTAACTACTGAAATCCTGCCACAAAACATGGCAGTTTCCTCTGTTTACAAAAGGAATGCCAGGAAATTTTTAATTCTAAAATTGGAAATTTGTTATTTAGCACAGCAACTTGGAGATTATATTTTGTACAATATAAATCAAGCGCAATCATAGCAAAATAATTCGTTTAGATGTCCAAAAAGACATTTAATCCAAACTATAAAGTGACCTAGGAAAAAAGTGACCTAGGAAAAACCCATTTAACTCCCTACTAGGGCACTGATAGAACTATTTATGGCAAGAATCTTTTTTCTTTAACCTCATTCTTCAAAACTGCTACACTTTGTGCTCTAACTTTTCAAAACAGACTCGAGATCACTGACCTCCAGTGTTACATCAGAAATATTCATGGTAAGGTCTGGCAACATTAAACAAGTCCCTGTGACCATAAAGAGAAGCACTAACAGCTCCCTGGTCTGGAACACAAGCTCAGAAGCTGCCTGCTGAAGCACTGGACAGAGGGGTTGAGTTTTTACCAACAGCAATGACATTAAGTGGCCTTTGCTGTCCCTGTAAAAGCACACCTCAATTTCACAGAATCATGGAATGGTTTCAGTTAAGAGACCCTTAAAGACCACCCAATTCCAACCCCCTGCCATGGGCAGGGACACCTCCCACCAGACCAGGTTGCCCAAAGCCCCATCCAGCCTGGCCTTGAACACCTCCAGGGATGGGGCAGCCACAGCTTCTCTGGGCAGCCTGTGCCAGGGCCTCACCGCCCTCACAGCAAAGAACTTCTTTAGATCTAATCTAATTCTCCCCTTTTTCAGTTTAAAGCCATTCCCCCTTGTCCTATCACTACACCCCTGAGAGAGTCCCTCCCCAGCTTTCCTGTAGGACCCTTTAGGTACTGGAAGGCCGCTGTAAGGTCTCCCTGGAGCCTTCTCTTCTCCAGGCTCAACAACCCCAACTCCCTCAGCCTGTCTTCATGGGAGAGCTGCTCCAGCCCTCTGATCATCCTTGTGTCCCCTTTCTGGACTCATTCTAATACATCCATGTCCTTCTTCTGGGGCCCTCAGAAGGCCCCAGAACTGAACACAGGCTCCAGGTGGGGTCTCACAAGAGCAGAGGGGCACAATCACCTCCCTCCCCTGCTGGCCACGCTTCTGTTGATGCAGCCCAGGACACGGTTGGCTTTCCGGGCTGCAAGCACACATTGCTGGCTCACGTTGAGCTTCTCATCCACCAACACCCCCAGGGCCTTCTCCCCAGGGCTGCTCTGTCTACTCATCACTCGGACTTTCAGTTCCCACAACTGAAAACTTGACCGGCATTTGCTAAGTTCTAAAGCATGCCTGGTATCACACATGAGAACACCACTAAGTAATCAGCACAATGACAACACGAGCACTTGTCAGACTTGAAGGACTAGTAGAGTCCTTAAAATGTCTGCTAGTAAGAGCCAGAGCTCTTCTACAATTTATAATCATGTAAATTAATCAAAAGGCATAATCCAATAATTTTAGAAATTCTCAAGTAAAGAGCTTGTCATATTTGGAAGAACAATTTTTTTCTTTTCCCAAGTACTAATGCTTTTGTTTGCAGTTATGGTCTCCATCCCCAAAAGCTTTTCCTTTGACAATTCTGTTCCTGTGTTCCCGAAAAGACACATCATACTACCTAATATTCACACCTAAATAAATCCTACTTTTAGTCATCTGCAGCTTCTGGATTACACCATTTACCTCTTTATGCTAATCAGCTCAGTTCACCCAAACATTTGGTGTTGAACATCTAAATTGCCCTGGCCTCAAGGAGCAACCGTGCTACCACTTCCACAGTTACACCGAGAGCACAAGGGACAGCACAGCTTTCTACTTCAGTCCTTTAAAAACATCACGCAGGCCAGAGATTTAATTACCTCACCTTTCTCTTACTCCACGAGCAGTAATCATAGTTCCACAATCCTAATGAAATTTGTTTTTCTGAAAAATCAGCATCTTCCCTGTGGTCCACCAACTGTCTCACAACACAGCAGTCTTTTCATAAAGCTGATAAAGATATATTGTGGGGTTTTTCCTTCCAGAAAGGAATGAGACACACTGACAACTGCAATAAAATTCTTCAACATAGATTGTCCACAGAAGTATTCCATTGCAGCTGCAGAAGCATCCCTTAAAAACTATCATGGAGACTTTTTGCCCAAGCACTATCTACCCAAATTATGCATATGTATTGCCCTTACTAGTACTGTGCACCCAGATCATAAAGCAAGGCATATTTCCTCTTCTTCAGTTTCCTCTGACCACAAAACCCCAAGAGTAAACTCATTTGCAAAAGTAACCTATGAGAACGACGATTCACATCAAAAACACAGCCAGCACTTCTCAAAGGATTCAGCAGCTGGGGGAAGCAGTTCCCTGGCCTTCGAGTACTTTTCTACACCTATATTCCCTTATAAGCACCACTAAGCTATTTTTCTCAAGCTCAATTCACTCTTACATGAACTAAATACGAACTAATCACTCAGTTCAATGACATTTATTTTCTCCTCACAGAACACATGATTTTTATATATGGTATCTAATCATTAAAATGTGCGTGTTTTTTTTTCCATAGAGCTCGCATCATCCCTAGCATATATTAAGGTTTAACTTCTGTCGAACTACTCAAATAGATTAAAAATTTATTTTTTAAGAACAGTTTAAGATTTCCATGCATGTTGCTTCCTGTAGTACATTAACTGACAGCTTAAGGATTATGGTAAAGATGATGTAACACATTAAAATAATTGCAGATATTAAGTAATGGTATTTCACTATCTTAAGCCTTGCTTAGTTCCCTTAAAGAACAGGGAAGTGCCTTTTCAAAACTGTACAAATAGAGGGACAGGGGAAGAAGTTATCACTGAGGTCAAATCAAGCTTGAAATATCATTTTCATTTTATGCTGCGTTCGGCATTTTCCTCCCATAGATTTGTCAGTTCCACATTTTTCCTGCATTAAAAGATGCCTTTTTAGTCCTTATACTGAAGTGAAATGCTGATTGTTACTTCCCCTCCCCAAAGTGAAGTACTTTCAAGTTTGTTGGATAATTTTGCCTAGTTTTAGCCATCTTCAGATCACGTTTTAATTTATAGTGAATTTTTATTCTAATTATTTTTTTGGAGTTTAAACGGAAGCTGGAGAGAATCTCTTCTCCACAAGTTCCAACCTATGAGAGAAGATGATGGTTTTAATCTGAAAAGCATAAAAGGCAGGGAAACGTATTTTTAGAATATAAATGAACGTGTAATCATGTGATGGTTTCCAGGGGAGGAGAATCTTGTTATGGAGGGATAGGGCAAGGATGGGAAGATCCCACAGACATTTATTTACTGCTGAATTCTTACTAACACCCATGGGCACTCAAGTTAGTTTCTTAAACTTTTGTTGACAAAGCTTTGAGCATCTCCCCCCCTTCCCCCCATCCAATTTACACGGTATCCCAACTATAGCTCTCCTACCACTCCTCAGTCTTAACTCACTCCAGCTTCTCACAATCAGAGCAAGCAGGAAGTTTAAGGCTCCAGCTATCATCAACCTGATGAGGAAGTAAACAGCAAGATCTCAGCGCCCAAAATAAGACCACAGACTTCAGAGCAATCCCGTTCTTCTCCAGGGGCAATTATTCTACGTCCTATCGCAATGAACCCAGTCACTGTAACACAAATTTGCATCATCTCATCCAGAGGGAATTCAGTCCTTGAAATTCTAGACAGGAAGGTAAGAGGAGCAAAAGGTGTTCTTTGTGTTTAAATATGTAAAATAACCTCCAAAACTAACATCATTCTCCCAGAAAAAGGTCAGAAGTTCCTGAAAAACGACTCAGTTCTGAGCCAGGGAGGCCACTTGACTAGTTTTTGTTTTTTTTTTATTTGACCAAAATGTAAACAACTTCTAACGAGACAGTTTCATTTCCTGAGTCACATATGGGAATTTCAGAAAGACACCAAGGGATATCACAGCCTCCGAGAGGATTCTTCTTATGGGACCTACCACATATAAATCAGGGCTGTAACAGCCATGACTTTGAAGCAGAAGCATAAAGATTCACAAAGACAACAGACAACACAAAGAATTGCCAAAAGGTCTTTGTCCGCACCTCTGATGCAAAAATTCCAGTCAATCCACATGTGCTGTTTAAAGCAAAACAAAGTGTAAAATGTTTTTACATCCAATGGCAATTTAGTTACAGCAACTCAGTTACAGCTATTAAACTGTCATGGCAAGGCACCTTTCGAGTTTCTTTCTAGTTTCAACCACACAGCAAAGCTGTAGCCCACCTAGCAGAGGGCAGACAAGCACATAGATGGAGGGGGGAAAAAAAATCCAATATCTGTTAAGCCTTATCTAAATTTCTCTAACACTAGATCAGATTTTTCAGTGCTCTGTCTGCTGATAATAAAGAGAAATTCAGGTAAATGTTTCTGACACCTAGCTGAGAGAGTCAATCAGCACATACCACTCTCCACAGTGCACAGCCTTCAATACTCCCACAGCAGCGGTAGTCTGGCGTTCAAAACCTTGTCCTATGTGATCTGCATGGGCTCGCGTCCGGTCTTCAAATAGCATTTCACGGGGTTCACTGGTTCGAGGTAGGTACTGCAAGTTTTTTATTTCATTGGTAGTTCTGTATAAGAAAAAAATAATACTAGTGATACGGAGATTTCCCTTAATTACTTCATTTCTACCCACAGCCAAGGCTGTGAGAATGTATAGTCAAATGAGAAAGACAGTAACACAAGACAAATAAAATACGCAATGAGCTAAGCAAAAACTCCAAACACTGATGCAATATTAAAAAAAGTCAAGCTCCTAAGCGTACTGAAAGACCCTAATGACTGTCTCACTCAGTTGCATGACCTAACAAAGGGTCCTGGAGCTTCATTTGAGCTCAAGCCTGGGACTTCATCTTTGCCTGAGCCACGCTGTAAGAGCACTGGTCTTCAGCTGAGCTAGCAGTACGTGTACTAGTGATATACCCCTCAGCTGTCCCTCAAGTAGTTTTTGATTGTTCAGTTTTCACCAGACAGCTGGAAAATGCGTGTGCATATTTAGTTTCAGAGCTGGGAACGAGAAGCAGAAATAGATTATTTCTCCAGGGCTTAACAAACGTGGAACACACGACGCAGCGGGGAGCAGAGCCACAAGGCCACTTCCTGTCCAGCTACAGCCCACACTGCGTGCTGCAACACATTTCCCAAGAAATGCTCTGCTTAGAACTGCAGGACAGCCACGGTTAGAAGGGACATCTGGAGGGTGTGCAGTCTGCCTTCCCCTGCTCAGCCACAGTGGGTTGCTCACGACTGCGTCCAGTCAGGTTCTGAGCATCTCCAAGGTCAGAAACCGCACAGGCTCCCTGCAGCCTGCTCTAGGGTTCAAGTGCCCATACTGTAAAGGTGGTTCTGCTTCTTATTTTAAATAGAAAATCTTTTATTTCAGCTTGTGTCTGTTGCCTCTTGTCACGTCACAGGGCACTGCTGAAAACAGCTTAACTTACAGCCTTCCGTCAGTTGCTCGTACTCATTGATGTGATCCCAACTGAGCCTTCCTTTCCCAAGGCTGCACCCCAGTTCTCCCAGCCACCCCCTTGCATGTCACCAGACCTGCTCCAGTATGGCCATGTCTTCAGCCAGCGAGCCTCAAATTGGGCGTGACATCCCAGATGTGGTTCACCAGTGCGCTCAGCAGAGGGCAAGAACTGCCTCCATCACTGCTGGCAGTGCTCTTCCCAACCCTGTCCAAAAGGCTGTTGCTCTGCTTCGTCAAAGGCACGCTGACAGCTCACGGCCAACTTGGCATTCACAAGGACCCTCAACTCTTTTCCTGTCAGGCTGCTTTCCAGTTGGGCTCCAGCCTGCAGAGCACAGGGTTATTCCTCACAGCTGCAGGACTCTGCACTTCCCCTCGTTGACCTCCTGAGACTTCTGCTGCCCTCATTTTCTCCAGCCTGTCAAGGGCCCTCTGGCTTGGCAGCACAATCCTCTTGTGCATCAACCACTCCTTCCAGCTTCTGTTGTCCACAAACTTGCTGAGGGTGTTCTCTGTCCCGTCATTAATTAATGAAGATGTCAACACCTTTGGCCAATGCTCTTCAACACCTGGAGTGCTGCCCTCCTGTTGCACCCTGTGCTGCTGATCCTTTGAGCACAGCAGTTCAGCTAGTTCTCAGTTTGCTTCATTGTCTATCCATCTACTTTGTCCCTCATTAACTTGAATTTGAGAAAGTTATGGAAATAGGTGTGCTGTGTGGAAAGCCTGTCTGAAGACAAGATCAACACCACCCACGCACTCCCCTCATCCACTGAGCCAGTCGTTTAGTTGTGGAATAGAACTGAATCACAGAATATCCTGACTTGGAAGGGAGCCCCAAGGATCACGAGTCCAACTCCTGGCTCCACAGAGGACCACCCCAAAACCAGACCATGTGTCTGAGAGCACTGTCCAAACACGTCTTGAACTCCGGCAGGCTCACTGCCCTGGGGAGCCTGTCCCAGTGCCCGACCACCCTCTGGGTGCAGAACCTTTCCCTAACCCCCAGCCTGACCCTCCCCTGTCCCAGCTCCGTGCCGTTCCCTCGGGTCCTGTCGCTGTCCCCAGAGAGCAGAGCTCAGCGCCTGCCCCTCCGCTCCCCTCGTGAGGAAGGCCATCATGCTGATAAGGCATGATTTATAAGGAATGATTTCCCCTCTATAAACCAAGGCTAGCTACTCCCAATACCTATGTTGTCCCTTAGTATTTCAAAGCAGCATCCTTCCAAGGGTCAAGCTGAGGTTGACCAGCCTGCACTTGCCCAGATCCTGCTTCTCACCCCCTCTAAAAGATCAGTGATATTTGCTTTCTCCCAGTGCTCGGGAACCCTTGCCACCTGCCGTGACCTTTCAAAGGTCATTGAGAATATTGAGAATGGCCTTGCAATGATATGGCCAGCTCCCACAGCACTTCTGGGTGCATCCTGTCAAGCCCCATGGGCTTGTGAATGTCTAATCTATGTAGGTGGTCCTTAACCCAGCTCTCCTCCCCTGAAGGCAGGCAGTCCTTGCTCCAGACCTTCCCACTATCTCTGGGACCTGGGAGCCCTGAAGGCCAATCTGACCAGTAACGAGCAGGGCAAAGAAAACTCCCAGTACCTTGGTCTTTTCTATGTCTTTTGTCTCTAGGACCTTTGCCCCATTCAGCAGACAATCTAAGCTTTCCCTACAATTTCTTTTCCTGCCCATATACCTGTGGAAGTCCTTATTGCCCTTCGCATCTTGCCAAATTCAACCCCAGATGGACTCTGGCTTTAAACTGCATCCCCTCCATGGTCACTGTCTGTATACTCCTCCTAAGGCATTTGACCTTGCTTCCAGTTCTTGTCCCCTTCCTTTCTGTACTTGAATTTTGAGCAAGAGAGCTCCAAAGACATCACGTAGCTTTCAAGTTCTGCAGAGGACATCCTCACTCTTAAGCTGGTACTTACACCCAGTAACACAGCAAAGTGTAAATGTTTAATTTAATTTAAATTTTAACATTTAAACTAAACATTAAATTTTTAACATTTAATGTTGCACGTGTCACCTTCCTGACGAGAGAGAAGCTCTTGTCCCTTGAGATCTTTAAAGATTCTGATCATGTTTAAGAGCAGGGGTGTTAATACCTGTCTCCTAGCATACATCAGCAGTTTGCCTACTTGTATTTCTCTGCACTTTTCACCTCGCTACATTCATTGCACAGGGGAAGCAAGGAACATTTAGGCTGCTCTGTAACCTTAAGTTCTTAGTAAAGTTCTAGAGAGAACCAGCACCCTACTTGGCCAGACAGCAAACAATTAAAAAAACAAAAACATCACCACCAATAACAACTCTTACAAAACAAAGCAACTTAAAAGTATGTATTTTAACAAGATTTACAGAAGTTCACAGTAAGATAAAATATCAACCAACAAAAGGTTTGGGATAAAGTGAATTTTCAAACTAACCAAACACTCATCAAGGAAAATATTTCAACGTACCTCTTCCTTTTGAAAGGTGACTTTGGCATGTCAGCCACAGGGATCATCTGTTCTCCCGGACGTACCCACATAATGGGACCATCATCACTGTCTTTACGACTCTCTAACTTTAAGCTAGAAAGCGTTCCCCATGGCAGTGTACACTAATGGGAAATACAAGGCACAATTTTTAAGTGAGTTCCCTCTTTTTAAGCAGCCTTTATCTGTTACAATGAAAACATTTATTAAGCAACTCAAATATCTAAACAAGTATCACAGTACTCTCACTTTATCACAAGAGTACTAGAGAGCGTTGTCCCCCTTCTCCCACCCTATTCCCTTCTGTCCTTACTTTTAAGAAGGGTGATTCTTCCAACATATCAAGGAATTCAGGAAAGTAATCCCCCACTTCCTCATCAACTGCTCCAACCAGGCTGATCTGTCTCATTGGGCCAGCTCTATACGTACCATGAGAGTATGTTCTTTTTACCTACAAGTAGAATATGACAGTAAAAGTTACACCGAGGTCTCTACCGCTCAGTCTGTATTCAATCTTTAATCTGCAAAGTCTGCATTCAAACCTTTAATCTCCGTGCTTACATTTTCTGATTGATATCAAGTCCTACACAGTCCTCATTGTACTCAAGATTATTGAGCTCAGTTACTACGGAGTCATCACCAAAGACAGAAGCTCTCATTAAAGATGTATGACAACTATCTTCTATATTTTAAAGTCTGAAAGTAAGATGGAGTAAATATTGCCTTTCAAGAAAATAATATTCCAAAGGTAGCAACTGTGAAAGACTACTCAAGCATGTTCTACTCAGTTAGTGATAAATCAGCATTCTTACCTGGATTACCCGATCTGCAAATTTAACTCAAGTCTGAGTTTTTACTTTTTCCTCTAAGAGTCATGCAGCGCCCTGAGTTGCAACTAAATAAACTCTAAGCAATTCTGCTGATCACCCTCTCCAGTACAGCCACCACGTGAGCCCATTAACTGCAACCAATTATCACGGTGAAAACAAGGCCCAAGTAGAGTTGGTGCAGGAAGAGATAGAAAAACAACCATTCCTTCATTTTTCTTGTCTTCTGCTCTCCTCCCACTTGAAGGGCCGTAACATTCAAACACCTTTTTAACAAAAATCTTATTTTAACCATGAATAGGAAAAGCACTATATTTAAAATAAAAGCAACAGAACTTAAACTGATCTGCCTTAAGTGAACAAACTACTTAAGCGTAGGTGATCAGGACCACTTTCTCTTAAGCGTCTGATTCCCCATTTAACAGGCTGAACACAGCAGTGTCATCAGATGAAATACGATCAGAACAGCGGGGAGAGCAGATGGATTACGGCACAAACCAGCAAGGCATTTTTCCCTTGCACTGCATCTCTAGACATTCTGCATGCAAAGCAAGCAAGCGAGAACACAAAAAAGATCAGGGAAAACAGTTAATGGAGTACAACGGAACTATGGTCCTCAGCCAAAAGACTACTCGCATTTCCAGAGCTCTGTTAACTATGACGTTGAGGAGGGTAATTCGCAGCAGTTCCAGAAAAGACGAAGTCATGCAATATGGATCAACACCGTGCCCTTCTTAGAAGCTAGAAGGATGTACCAAGATGCCTTCCAGAAACTAAGAACCAAACCCTCTGCTTCACACCCCCCCAGGCCACGGAGGACTAACTAAAAGGAGGCCTTCACAAGATGTCTGAGCTGATGTAACAGCAAGCCAGAGCCACGCTGAAAAGAGCAGTACTGCCAGAAAGCAGCATTCCCCTATTCCCCAAAATCCGTAGTCATACATTCCTGCAGCTCTTTTGCACTGACACCTGATGATTTGGTTCTAAGTCCTCAGCAAATACCCAGTTCTGCTGAATTTCCACCAGCTCGGCCCATGGGGGTGTCTGCCCCGGCACCAAGTGACAGCAGGATAAGGAAGGGACACAGCCTGTTTCATTAGTGGCTTACTGCACATCAATTCCACAGTATCCACAAAAAAACACTTTCTAAAGCTACAGCTAGCCACAAATTTGTCAGTTTATTGACAAACCTAGTGTGTAAATGGATTGTTCTTCTCCTAGCATAAGTAGTTTAGCATGCTTAGCATTCTACCAGTCCTGGCCAGGACATGAAGCTGCCACGTACATCTACACCCCTGATTTTTTTTTATTATTATTATTTTTTCCTTAGGAAAGGAATATAAGTTAGAGATAGACCATGAAAATGAATGCCTTTCCAGAAAGAGCAAGAGGCAGCCTGACAGAGGCGGCAGCTGGTGGCAGTGAGCATCATCTTCTGCAGCAGCCATCTCCAACTGCTCATCCTTTTCCACTGCGTTTTCCTGCAGCAGCAGACGTGGTTGGTCTCTGCTTCAAAGCTGCCAGCAAGCAGAAGACGACTTCCAGCTGCCCTTGAGAAACTGCCCTCTCATCTCTCCCATTGACTGGGCACAAACAGAATAGCTCAGCTGGAAGGGACCATTCTAAGACCATCCAGTCCAAAAGTAAAACGAAACCTCTTAAAACAGCAAAATACGGATAACCTACATATAAGCACAGCAGCGTGAGATAAGACAGCAATGTTTTCTCACTCTTTCCCATCACCATCTTTTTGCTGGTTTGTTCATAGGACGAGGAAAATTACCCTATATAATTCTGAACTCTCAAAAACAATGTTGATATACTAAAAATGGAGTGATACATCAAGTTCTATACATGAAGTTGTCATTAAGTTGTGCATCGACCACAGACCGTGATTATACCAATTCCATACACCCTTCACGTGGTAATCCTCTGAAGGTGATTTTACTAAACCACAGTGAACACTGAACTCTGTTACAAATTTGCTCAAACAGCTGGAACAATCTAAATCCAGAATAAAAGAAGGGATCACTGACATGTAGTTTTTCTATCTTACGGTCAACAGGAATGAAATCACACTCACAAAAATCAACTAAAAAGCAGTATAATAGAAAACACAGGAGAAACAGGTAGATAGATGTAACTGAATCACTACAACAGCCTACCGTCTTTCTTCTCATTTAGCACAAATTTGAAGTATGTCACCTAAAAATACACAAAGGATCCTGTGTCAATCTCTCACATTAAGAAAATAGAAAGTTGTGACAGTAAAACCACCACTCCAATCAGAATTAGTAAAACTTGAGAATTAGCTGCTTCTGTGACTAGCATTGCAAGAACTGATTGTTTTTAGTATAACTTAATTTGCTCAGTTTTAAGTAAGAATTTATTAAAAGTATTTTAGCAAAAAAGCAAATATTTTTAGCATAAAAGCCTTGCTGTCCCAAAGAGCCTGAAAAATAATACTGAAATTCTACTGAAAAAATACCACTGATATATTTGAGCATTATTATTCAATAAATTGGAAGCACCTTAGACACTATCTTAAAGGCTTCCCATTTTCCGTGTGGAAGATACACAAACTGGAAGCAGAAGTCCAGAGAAACCAAACCTTTTAAGGCTTCTTTTTCTAAATGTAAAAGAGAGCACATCACAACTGAATCCTTATGTTGAATAAAGTACTTTTTTCCATCCAAATATCTGATTTTTATGATTTTAATGGTTTAAAGGTCTTCCAGTTTTTCAGCTTTAAAAGCAGGACGTCTGGAAAGAAGTCAGCATACAACGGTGCATCGTAAGAAAGAGCACCAAAAAGAAGAAACAACCACTGAACCCAAAATAATTTCAAGGAACCCACAAAGAAAGCTCCACCAAACAACAAAAACATTAAGTAACCATAAAAATAAGCTGGGACATCTAGGAGAATAGCGGGCTTTCATTTCAACACAAGTGCACAAGCAATGCACTTACAAATTTGCACCTTAGAATGAAGAACAACCCAGCCTCACGGTCACTGTTATTGTGCTCATTCTGCTAACTCAGCAGCAATAGCCAGGAATGCCTAGGAGTCAATGTCGTGTTCCTTCTTTCTCAGTACGCTTGAAAAAGGTGCCCAAAAGGCTTTCTGTTTCTTGCCACCTCTTTTCAAGTCCTTGAAAGCTTACATGTGTTTCCATTCCAACTTGCACTGAAAATAACACCCTAGAATTACTCTGAGCTTAAAAATACTTGCAAATCTGCTTGCTTTTAAAGCCTATGTACTCCTTAAGGGTTTTTTTTAGTCAGTTTTTGCGATCAGGTTAAGACACCTTGACAGTTTTATGATTTTTAGAAGGTTATTCATTATCACCAAAGCTTTAAGTTTTAGGAGATGCACCCTTAGGGCTTTTTATTGCAATACAGTTCTACCAGCGTCCTTTTACCACTGCAGTTAGTGCTGTCACTTCACATTGCAGCTGAATTCCTCAAATAACACAGGATGGATACGCCAACAATTTAAAAGCAAGATGACCTATTATTCTGTACTCCACTGACACAGAAACAGTGAAGCAGTTGATAAAGAATCCCAAAAATGAATTAAAGAATAACATCAATTAGCTACCTTCGTGGAAAACAACCTTGCCAAAGCAAAGTAGCAATTACACACTTGTAACTTGAAAGGACCTGCAGCAAGGTTCGGTCTCAGATTCTCTCCCAGCTGCCAGTACAGAGCTCTGGGGCTTTGTTTAATTTGTTTGTTGTTTTTTTCCCCCGTCAGCACAGAATATCCCAATCAGAAAGAGCAACATGTGACTGTCATTGATAGCTGTTGGCTAAAACTGTCAAAAAGCAATCCTCTAAGGTAACTCTTTTCTAAGCGTAAAACAAACAAGCATGTGTGCAGATTAAGTCATTCCATATGAACTGATGCTGTTCAATGCCATTAAATAACTGAAACAATTTTCTGCTTTGAAGACAAGCTGCCATCGTCCATCAAAGAAGTCTTGAGAGTTTTAGAGATTACTTTATAAAAAACAATGGTGCAACATATATGCTTTAACAAGCTAAAATTCAATATTTTCATCATCCACAAGAGGAAAAAAAGATGTACTTTGGGAACTCGTGTAGCAGCAAACAGGTACTAGTAACCTTTAAAACTTCAATAACTAACCAAAGAGCTTTCGACTGAAAGCAAAATTTTACTGAAAGCTACTGAAGCAACTAAGACATGCTCCAACAAAGAATTCCTATGACCACAGAACACATGAAAATAACACAATATATGAAAACAGAAGTCTTTAAGGATAAGAAAATGAAATAGTACCCTATTACTTCAGATTTCTGTTAGAGAAAAGTGTTTTCAGAAAGTCCCCTCAAATATTAGAAGAGCCAGAGTATTTTCAAGCAAATAGGATTCCACAAATCAGAGTGAACAGCAAAAACAACTCCCCAAAAATGAACTTGCAAGAGCTGAACAAGGAGGACAGCAAAGGGAAGATAATACTAGAATTGCTTGAAGGAGACCTGGAATGGGGAAAAGAAAAATAAAAGTTCGAGATGTCCAGAACTGTAAGGAAAAAAGCAGAGCCACTGATCTGAGGAGACTACACAATCATGAACCATCAGAATCACACCCCTTGCATTATTTCCTTTAAAATACTTATGCTGTTCTCTGCACTATCTGAATATCCACTGTCTAAGCACAGTTAACGCAGGCAACATGGAATAAAGGACTTCAGAAAAGGGTGGGCAAGGAGGAGTCAAGTTATTTCCCTGAAGCAGCAAACTGCCTGCTGTCATGGAACAGGCTGACGGCGTAGTCCTGCCCTCGCCCTTGAGCTACCTCTGGTGCTGTATAGTAATATAATTTGTAATTATACAGTAATATAATTTGCTGACTTAGCAATAAACCCAATCACTCAGGAGTTGGCTAAGTTTTCTGCTGAGTTAACAAGACACGTTGGCTCACTGTGAGGTCCGAGAAGCACCCCAGCTTGGCACAAGAACACACAAGTGGAAGCAGAAAGCAAGGACATTCTCCTTCAGCAGCAGCAGGTGCTAGATGGACTCTGACAATTTGTAACCGCACACTGGGTAGTGTAAAACATGGGCTACTTCCCCCAAATCGAATAGGCTTCATGAGGAGGACCCTCACTTATCCTGGAGTACCAAGGCAGTTCACTGAAAGAGAAGCAATGCTGTAATAAATCAGTGAGAACCTGAAACACATTCTTCAAATCTGTAAGAGGATAAACATGCCACCTTAAAGAAACAGGTGGTAAGGAAAGCAAAATAAAAACTGGAGACCACTTAGTCCAGATTTAGTTTCCACAGGGAAGAAGAAAAACATCAGCACATTAGCTAAATGTCCAGAAAATATGATAAAAGATGAGCATGTAATAAATACGGACATGTCAAAGAACAACCAAGCCACACAAACCTTTCTTTCCACAACAGGATAGGCTTTTTCCAAAGACAGAAACATGGTATAGTAACAGCAAACAGTGAACAGTTTTCCCTCTTCTGTATTCAAATAAATATCAACATGAAAGGCCCTGTGCTGTGGTATTCAGGAAGGATCCCTCCTCTGAACACGACTGTTTGCGGTTTCGCCCAGCAGGCAGCTCAGCACCACACAGCTCTTCACTCACCCCCTAACTGGGGTGGGTGGACAGGGGAGAGAATCAAAGAAGGTAAAACTCAGGGGATGAGATGAAGACAGTTTAATAGGGCAGAAATAAGGCACAATGACAATAATAAAGAAGTGTACAAGACAAGCGACACACAATGCAAATGCTCACCACCCACTGATCGATGCCCAGCCAAACCCCAAGCAGCAGCACCACCACCCCAGCCAACGCCCCCAGTTTATTGTCTAGCATGACACCATGCGGTATGGGGCATCCTTCTGGTCAGCCTGGGTCACCTGTCCTGCTTCTGTCCCCTCCCAGCTCCTTGTGCACCCCCAGCCTCCTTGCTGGCAGGGCAGCACGAGCAGCAAAGTCCTTGGCTCTGTGTGAGCACTGCTCTGCCACAGCTAAAACATCGGTGTGTTATCAGAGTTATTCTCATCCTAAATCCAAAACACAGCAAGATAACAGCTACCAGGAGGAAAGTTAGCTCTATCCCTGACAAAACCAGGAGAGTATCCATCCCTTATTCTGTATCATCCGTGTCATGCATGTCATAGGTCCCGTGCTTTCCAACGCATCCCACAGTCACCACCGCCTTTTTTGCCTGTTGATAGATACACACAGATATCATGCTCCCTTGGTCTATGGGCCATCCCCCTAAAGGGTCTGTTGGCTTCATTTAGTTCATCAGTTCAGGCTCCAGCTGTCATAACAGTCCTTCGGGGCAGGAGAGATGGCGTGTGGTATAGGATTGGCACATGCTGAAGCCAGGGCTGGTTCCGTCAAAATCCATTTTTCGTTAATCTATGTGATTCTTACTGTAATCCCATTGACATGGCATGTATCAGCTCGGGATGGCATACATAACTGCACAGCAATTAACATCGTACAAATCAGACCATTTGCTGTTCTTGCCCAACATCAAATCCCCGAGGCACACACCAGAATTCCCCATTCTTCCACATTACCCACCAAGTGCACCCAGGTCCCTGAGCAAAAGCAACCCCACGGATGGGTCTGCCTTACCCCAAGGCAGGAGTAGCCCAGACTGCCTTGCCCAGCATATCCCTTATGTGCACTGCGGGGACTTGATCCCCTTCTACAGCACGTAACAGGCTTGACCGGGCAGGGTCAGATCGACTGGCAGATCCGCTAGTGCTGACTAGTGTGTATCCCAATGTTTGGGTGTCCCAGCGCCCATCACCTTCAGTGTAGTCTTCAGCAGTCCATTGCATCACTCGATTTTCCTGGAGGCTGGTGCATGACAGGGGATGTGATACACCCATCCGATGCCGTGCTTTTTGGCCCTGGTATCTATGAGATTGTTTTGGACATGAGTCCCAATGTGACTCAATTGTTTCTGGGGCGCCACGTTGCTCAAAGACTTGTTTTTCAAGGCCCAGGATGGTGGTCTGGGTGGCGGCAAGGGGCATGGATGCGTTTTGTTTCCAGCCATCCGGTGGTTGCTTCCACCATGCTAAATACATGGTGCTAGCCAGGGCGGGTTTGTGGGACTGTGATATAATCCTCCTGCCAGGCCTCCCATGCTGATATTCCAGCCACCACCCTCCATACCAGAGGCTTTAACTGCTCGCCTCACTTAACAGCAGCACGTTTCACAATCACAGATAACCTGTGCAATAGTGCCCGTGGTCAGGTCCACCCCCCGATCACGAGCCCATCTGTATGTTCCATCTCTGCCTTGATGGCCCGAGGTGTCACGGGCCCACTGAGCTGTAAATAACTCACCTGTACGTTGCTAGTCCGCGTCCACCTGAGGCACTTCAATCTTAGTGGCCTGATCCACCTGCTGGCTGTTTTTTTGACAGCAGCCCAACTCTTGGGTACATGAGCATCTACACGGCATATGTTTACGGACAGGTTCTCTACATCTTGCCACAACGCAGCAGCCCAGATGGGTTTGCCCCTGCACTGCCAGTTGCTCTGCTGCCATTGCAACCACCCCCACAGGGCATTTGCTACCATCCACGTGTCGGAACAGAGATAGAGAACTGGCCCCTTGTGCCTTTCAGCAATACCCAAAGCCAGCTGGATGGCTCTCACTTCTGCAAATTGGCTCCATTCACCTTCTCCTTCAGCAGTATGTGACACGTCCTGTAGGACTCCATACAGCAGCCTTCTGCCTCCGACGCTTCCCCACAATACGACAGCAGTGAACAGGGCATATTGCTTCTCATTTTCTGGTAGCTTGTTGTACAGCGGGGCTTCGTCAGCACGGGCCACCTCCTCCTCTGACGATATTCTGCAATCTTTGCCTTCTGGCCAGTCCACGATCACTCCCAAGATCCCTGAGCAACTGGGGTTTCCTATTCGAACCCATTGTGTGATCAGAGGGAAAGCAAAGAGCTGTATCAGATATCTGTACATGGAATTGCGTATGAAAATAAAAAGCTTAGCAGGAGCTAAGGAGCTCACAAACTGCCCTGAAAAAGGCAGGAGTAGACAACCAAGAGCAGTCACTTGAAGCAATCCTCTCATGCTCCTTGACAATAACATGCCAGATGGACACTGGCCACTTTCAGTACCCTATTTTACAAAAAAAAAAGGCTGACTGAATAGAGTAAAGGGAGAGCATTAAGACTGGTAAGTGTACGACACATCGTGGTAGGCTAAAATAGCTAACATGACTTGACCTGGAGAGGAGGTGAGGGAGCTGGTAAGTGATCTTCAGACACAGAGAACACTAGGAGAAAAGCATATGCTGTTTGCCTTGTCCACTGCTGATCAGAATAAAAAGCCTAGCAGGAGGATTGAGATAAGAACAAGAAAAGACTGTTCAACAGATTCCCCTGGGAAACATGAAATCACCCTGAGACCTCCAGCAAGCACATCAGACACGCATTAATCAGATAAGGTTTAAAATACTCAAGTCTTGGCTTGAAACACTGGAATTTTGTATAGCTCAGTTTCTTCTACTCCACATGTACCAGTAAGTTGTCTCTGATTTTTCCTGCGTTTCAGCCTTATCCCGCTCTGCTAAGCATTGTTACTGTCAAATCTTGAAGAGTGTGAGCTGTGGGGTTTTAGCAAGACACTAAAAATGTACACTTAGCCAGCATGAAGACACAGTAATAGTTTCAAGATGTGCCTCAAGAGCACATAAAATGCTTATCTGAAGTGATGTAAGCTGCAAGCAGGTGGCAAAAGCTGATTCTTTGTTCTCTGAAATGCTCGTAAGAACTTGACAAGTAAGATTCACAGCTGTGAGGTAACTGATGCAGCTCTGCAACCTACAAAGATGAATGAACCTAGGGACGTACCTACAGCACAGCCTGAAAGAGCGACTTACAGGATACAAGGACACCCATAATAGTTCTATTTTGCCTAGCTGTAGAAACAGTCTGACACTGAGACCATTCACAGCAACAGAACTGTCACATCAACTAAAAAATTAAGAATTTATTCATGAGCACTTAAACATAGGTGCAAGACCCGTGACTGGCAACTCCCCAGTTCCCCTTTCCCCAAATTTAAAAGCTAACTCTGATGAGATGATCAATTCCAGCTGAAGCTTCCCTCTCCTGTACCCCACTGCAACTTCTCTCACACGTTTTTCCCCATTTCTAATCTCCCACCAAGTGAAAACGTATTACACTTATAAGCAGTAAAGAAGAAAAGCTGAGAGGACTTTTTCAAGCCTCTAACTGTGAGGCCAGTATTTCAGTTGCAGTTAGCAGGACCCCAGCTATTTTAATCCCATTATCAGAACTCACTGTGGAATCTGCCTGATAAACAACCACCAAAACTCATCTGCCACAAAGCACGAAGTGGAAGCTTACTGAACAGCACTGAAATAATCAACTAGAAAAAAAACCACGCACCTCTGATACAATACTCTACGATACCTTCTGCTTCAGGATTAGCTCACTCCTTTCCATTGACTTTTTGGAAATGTACATTTTAAGATCTCTTTAAATAGATTTTAGGTTTGTCAGACCGATTGCACACACTACAAAGATCTCAAAAATGCTCCAGAACTTCATTTCCGAAAGTGAGCCTCGTTTCAGTGTTTTAGCTGAAATTAGCAAAGCAACAGCTGTGTTTAAGGCTAAAGAAGATTGAGATAGGTAGTCAAAGCAAACCAGATAAACTGAAGTGTATGCATCCAAGAAATCAACTCACCTCTCAACTGAGAGCATGCAACTGCTAGACACTGGACATGCAGCTCAGAACAACGTGGAGCACAGCGGTACAGAGCTTTTCCAGTGCAAGAACAGAAAATTACATTTAGAGTGTCATGGAAACGCACTGCAACAACGTGTAAGAATCCCTTCAAGATCCACAGACAACTCAGCAAAAACAGAAAGTATTATCAATCTGCATAATTCAGTAACAAATTACATAACCATTTAGTACTTTTTTATAAAGTTAAAGGCAGAAAACCAAAAAACAGGTAATTGATAACCGATGAATCAAATACACAAAGTGAAAAAATGCAGCTGAAGGTTAAACACACAAAACTCTCAATCCTCAGATTTCAAAAGGTCCTGCTATACCTGTGGAAGATGACCTCCCTGACACAGCATCACTAGATTCTTACACTCCTTCCTAAACATCTTTCCTACCAGCTCCAGTCAAGGAGGAGAACACTAAGCTAAGCAAACCTTTCAGCTGCAGCAGCCCACCTGGTCACACGTAGACAGAATAAGATTGAAAATAAGGAAAAATAAAAGCAAGAGCTAGCGAATCAAGACAGTGACTGAAACACTCCAGGACACTGATGCTGTACAGAAGATGATGTGAAGTCTAGTGTATGTCTATATAAGTTATACACACTACGCCCGTTATGTTACCGAAAATGTGTAAGGAGCCAAGCATTTTCCGTCAGGCAAATTCAGACAAGTGATAAAATACTACAAAAACATGCTGAAAAACCGAAAGAAAGAAAAAGGAGAAATATTTGTCTGAAGGCTTTGTTCTGGTAAAATACACAAAGTTGATTTGAATACTATAATACAAAGTTTGGCTTCTTTCACCTGCTACATTTTCTCTTCCTGTTCGTCCTTCACACAATAGGAAATGATAATCTCAAAAACCAATGACCACAGGATTGATTTAACTATGGATACTGATGTCAAGTTCACCCATCCTTTCAAGTAAGTAGTTCCGGTTTAATTCACAAAATCAAGTTTAGGCTTTTCTTAAGTATCTTTAAGACAGATGACAGCACAGTTCTGCCCCCATTAATGCTGCCCCAGACACCACGTTAGACTTACAAACACACACGGACAGATCCAGCTTCCTTCTGTGCAATGACCTAAGATGGAAGTGCTCTGGATAGCTCCCCGTAACACATTCTGCGAGTTTCACCATTAAGTAACAATTCAGCTTGCAGACTGAAAGACTTTAGTAGACTTATTTTATAGAACATTCTTATTCCATGGCAGTAGACTTCTTTAAACCAGGCTTTAAAACAGGGCTGCAAATGTTCTCTTGTAGCAACAATTCAGTTCTGCATATGCTTGCAAGGTAACACATGAAATTTATCAATAGATGCAGTAGTCGTCTATGCAAATATTTACGTAAAGAAAACAAAAGCATACTTTTCATCAAAAAGATGACAGTATAACTTGAACTCTTGGTAATTGTCTAAAAAAAGTGAAGACTAAAATAGTTTAAGTGTTCCAAATTGCATTTAATGCTCACAAATAGGGATCTATTTCTACTCAAGTTAAACAGGTGATTGTGATCTAAAGGTGATAGACAGAAAAACAGGATTGAGTTTCTTCTGAACACTAACAGATTATCTGTAAAGGCTTTCCATAATACCCTCCTCACCAAGGCTGCAGTCTAAGAAAGTTAGAATTTTTCCCCTAAACTTACAGGACCTGAAATACATTACTGTTGTAAATATTTATATCTTTCACAGCACATTAATAAATACCAGAGGTGACATTTAACCAGTAGTTACCATTACAGGATTATACAATCATTTCTCCATAGAAAATAAAATAAGAAATAGATTCAAAAAGATGCCTGCCATTTTGCCACATAACTGCTCTAAAGAGAATACAACTAACCAAGGGCAAATGCAAATAAAGAAGGATTAAATTAGTATTTGTTAACCACTGTAAAGTTCTCCTTTAAGATTGGATTTAGAAGCCTCAAGCTACAAATTACATTACTCAACTGTGCCCTACACAGGTTTTTATGTATACCATTGCTCTAATGTATTAAAGTACTTCAGTTTTATGAAGATCCTAATACAGATGAGCTATGGTTTAGACATCCAGATAGCCACAGCTAAATCATTTTAACCCTAAAACATAGTTAAGCTTTAGCTCCAGAAACAAATCCAAAGAGAACTACGTACACATGCATGCAAACATTTTCCCTCCCCCAGAAAAAGCAACTTCTCAGATAATATGCTCCTTGTCTTTAATAACGCAGAACCAACTTATTAAACAACCGTGCTTCTAGTCTTCTGCTTCATCTACACAGCACTGCTAATAGTAAATGTGTTCTAAAAAAACCATTCACAGTTGTTTGAAACCATAATATGACTTTAGAAAGTAAAATGTATAACCTCTTACCTGAGCATGAAAATTTGACATAGTCGTTGTCTCTATATCTTTCTTTCCCAAAATCTCCATTTTCACTGGCGAATTGGGAAAATTAAATGAAAAGTAGTCTAAAAAGTCAGGTAAATAAGTAGCTGCCCCATGAACAATACCCATTACATAGTAAGCTGCACAGTTTTCATTTTCACTAAAAACCAGACCCACAAACTCTTCTGCAAATCTCTCCATCTCCACAGGAGATAAGTGGGAGAGTTCATTACTGTAGGCATGGATAACTGATGCACCTCCGTTAGGCTGGTGCTCAATATGAATCAGCTGTTTGAACTCCAATGTGTCCAACCTTTTGAGTTTATTTTGAACCCGTGGCTCCTTTAACGAGACAAATGGAAACTCACTGTTCTCTGGTATCATGGACTCACAGTCCTTCTTGGGATCCATATTTTTCCCATTGAAATCCTTAAGATGATCATCTATGATGCCTTTGGCTTCCTGATCCTCAACATCAGAAACCAGTCCTGAGCAGATGGTCTGAATGGATTTGCTGTACATTTTTGGGCGCTTCCTCTTCTCATTCTCTTTATGTTTCTTTTTCTTTTTCTTCTTAACCTTTTTAATCTGTAGCTCTTCCGCATTGGTTTTTGGTTTTTCCTTCCCAGCTGTTGAGAGGAAAAAAAAGATCTCTTAAGCACCTTGACATACAAAACACTTGTTTAGAGATCAGGATTAAGGATACCAAAGCACTCATCAAAAGGCACACGGAGAACACCACCAAGTTTCAGTGAACACATCTTATTGAAAAGAGTAGACACCTGCCATAATCATACTACAACTGAAAAGTAATCTACAGGGGGAAAATTAAAAACACAGAAAACAAGTTTGCTAAGGCTGCTTTTATAAACACAGTCCATAACCACACTAACTGGTCGTCAGTAACCACTAAACCGGAAAGTTCAGGCATTACGTGACAGCTGTCAACAAGCACTGCCAAACAAGGGCTTTATAAACAGTCAGTGAATGTAAACCATCAGCAAGCTGTTGGCAAATGTTGCTGCCAGGACCTACCTCATCACAGGGCTTTACGCAGTCATTCTTCCAGAAACAAAAACAAGTTTTGTTGAAATGCATGTGGAAACACCTAAAAACTGACCACTGAGTTTGTTTTCTTTAAAAAAAACTCACAACCCAGTAACTAGCTCAAAGCTGACTTTCAGTTTAGCTTGCATATTAATGTAAGACATAAGGGGCTAAGGCTAAGAGTACTCATTTGCGGATGCTGTGTTCAAGTGATTCCCAAGATAAACATCCTCCTTTCTTTTCAAGTGTTTTTCTTCTAGTGCTCGGGAGGAGATGGGTGGAAGAGTGGATGGCAAGTAATAAGTGGGGTAACTGACGTGTCAGTGTCACGACACTGCCCTGAGGTCTAGTGGCTGATATCATCTCATTTCATGATTTGATAAAACCAAATTACTTACCACAATAGAGCACAAAGTTACATTCACAACCAGCAATTCAAGATTAGCAGGTTTAGACACCGAAGTTTAGTGAAGCATTGCAATTACATACACAACTTGTAAGTAATCTCAAATCACACGAGTTAGATAGCACGCTCATTTTCAAGCCAGTCTCTACTACTACGCTGCAGTAGACTGATTTCAGCTTGCAATCCTCAGACCAAGTAATTCATAAAAATAGTGTTTAAAAAGAGAAAAGGAAAAAAACATGAAAGATAACAACCACTGGTGTAAGGAATCACACATTCTTGGTAATTAAGAGGCTTGGATCTGGAATATGCACAGATGCTGGAAAGGACAACAAGCAAGAGGCTTGCCTCCGAGCCTCCCGAGGTTCACAACAGCAGCCACACACCTCTGGGGTTTCTCAAGCACGGGCAGGCGAGCCAGTTCTCACTGGCTTCTATTTGCTCATCCTGTGGGGGGAAGAAGTGCCCTGAGGTCACTTGTTCCTTATTTAGCCTGAACAAGGAAGTGGGCACTGGGATTTCCTAACCTAATCCACTCAGTTGAGAGCTACAAAGACTCCCCTCTAAATCAGATTTAAACGTAGCACTCTGTGAGCACATCATCAGTTTTAGGTAACTAAGTTCAACTGCCAAAAGGCACAGTGTGCTCAAGAAAATCTGTCTTTTGAGCAGGCTCAATTTAACGTAAAAACAGCATGGCCCTTTGCAGCAATACTACTTCACCTGGTAGATGCAACAGTCACCACTTCACAGCTGTCTTCCTTCTGCCACAGTTTAAATCTATCAGGCATGGAAAGACCAGAAAGAGCAGCAAGACACATACAGCCAGCTACCTAATCCTTACTGAAATCCCCAAAAATAAGTCATCAAGGATGCCAACGTACCTGGGGAAAGTGTCATTACCTGACATATCAACTACCCTTCACATTTGGTGGTATTGCAATGGTGCCATGATGGTACCACTTTCAGGTGGGGAAAACAAAGCCAGGAAAGGCTTAGGACAGTTCCACACCATGTACTACCAACCTGGCAGCCTTTTTCCACTCCTCCCCTCTGCAACCACACACAACTAGAGAGGATCCAAAAGCCAACAGGTATTGCTAACTCTTAAAAGCGGTTTAACGTACTATTTTAAAATTATTTTTACTCTACACATGAGAATTCGTTGCTATACTGAAGGATACAGAAAGAATCCCAACATTACACCAGTTTGGAAGTAGAAAATAAGGAGTCCCAGCACTGAATGCCAAGTGGGGCTGGAGGAAGCAGGTATCGCCTGCCCACCTACTTCACTTGTTCTCATCCAGAGTCCCGATCTTTCACACCAGTAACTCAGATCCCAGACTTAATGCATGACAGGGAAGAGATGGAAACGTGCATTATCAGGGTTACTATCAGCAGTAATATCATTTGCAACCCAATACATCAACTTTTTAAGTTAAAGCACATAGCAAATGGCTTCTTGCTTTGTCATACTTGAGCATTTCCATTATCACCAAAAACACCTTAAAACCAAAGAGATTGTCACCTATATGTCCTTGCTAAACACCCAGCTTCTAAGTTACATTTCAATTAGTAATAATGGAAAGCAAAGTATTTGCATAAAATGTGTATGAATCTGTATCTCTGCAAAGCTACCTCAAAAATTGCAGACTTCTATTTCTACAGTACAAGGACAAGAAAAATCTTATTTCCTCTTTCAACCTGTCCCATTCCCTGCCTTTGATTATAGCTTCTGAGAAGTCTTTCAATGTAACAATCAATTTCATTCAACTCCCCGTCATGCGCCATGTTTCTTTAATCCATCACTTAACGTATTTCAGAAGCTATACAAACAAGGACTTGTCAGGTTACAAAAATTCAGGAAACCGCAGTGCAATGAGCAAAGCTGAGCCTCAGAAGCAGAGATACCTATAAAACACACAAAACCAGAAGATCACTGTAATATACACAATCAGAGTCAGACACACTGGATGTAAATCAGCACATTAGATCAAGCTCTTATCATTTGGTATCTTACTCAACGTATCCAAAAAGGTTCACACTCACACCAGCTGTAAAAACAAGCTTTCATTATCCTGGTATACACCTATGTAAGTACTCAAAACCTTCTTAAGAGGGATTACGCTAAAGCGTTTTTGAAGTGAAGAACATTTATCATTCTGTGTTTGTTTTCACACCACCTCCATGAAGCTTTCAGAAGCAAAGAAAACGCTCTTAGCCCCAGGATAAAAATAATAATTCTCCTAGTATCCAACACAGTTGTCCTTCCAGCTTTTGGGGAGATTTTCTGTTCAGCTCCAAGTACAAATACACACACACACACACCACGCAGCAAAAGAAGTTGAATTTTTAGGTGGAAAAAAATCCACACAAGGTACAACCAAATTCCCTGCACACCAAACCCAAAGCTTGAACTTTTTAATATAACATTTAAGTTACATAATTTCTCAGCCTGCCTTTTTTTTTTTTTAAAAAAAAGGCAACATTTTTGTGCACTTAATTGTAAGATCATGGATCAAATCACAATTTCTTCCCTCTGTCCTTTACAAAAGCACCCACACACTCACTGCACAGTGCCTGTTCCTGCTACTTGTCTTGACATCAAGATACGCCCAACTTTTCAGTATTTGTGTTCAATTATTTTAGCATGCAGTTAAAATTTTGCTGAGGAATACAAACACCAAATGGAAAACAATGATTTCTTGAACAGAACTTCGAAGAAGAATGCGGCATTTTTTTAGCCTCAGGCTTCTCCTCTGCTGAATTTCAAAGATCCAAAAGTAGGTGTTTCAAGTAGATGGTTAAAGCTACTCAGAAGTTGCAAAGACCTCTACAGCAAGGGGAATTAGTTTGCTGAAATACTGTGATTGCTATCAGCAATGCCCAGTGAAGTACTTTCATCTTATCTTTTTTTGCATTAGCTGTGGAGAGGAGCAGAACACGCTCAGTCACTCCTGTGCTGCACGTATAAAAATGCTTTAAAGCAAAGTGTGTTGCTTCTTCCAAAAGCGATGGTGCTTCTCTGACACCTGACTAAAGGAGAGCTGAAAAAAGCAGTTGCATGCAGTGTCTCCCTAGCACATTAATCAAGATGTCTCACAGCAGACGATATCAAATTTGGTAAAAACACAGTAATCCAAAAGGCAAAATAAAGATCCAAGCACTAAGATATCCAAACTATCTTTGGTTTAAGCAAGACCTGGCAGCAGCAGTACAGCTTACAGCCAGTGCTAACTTATTTCACCTCTCAAGAAGTTGCTATCAAGGCAATCTCTCACAACCCAAAGCCTTCAGGACAGGCGTTTGAGTCTTCACCAGCAATCAAAACAAACGTGTGTGCATACAGACACACAGAACTGCACAGTCTAGTGTCAACCAAGACATTAGATATTTTGAAGTTCATGGCATCTTCTGTCTCTGCATATTCTGAGATGCATCTGAACGAGCACAGCTACTGAAACACCTATACACAAAACAAAAAACTTTTTCCACTGCATGAATCAAAAACACGATTCAGAAGTTTCACTAGTGCTTCAGAGAAGTCTGTTACTTACAGTACTTAAGAATGAGCAGTAAGGGAGGATATGGAGGAATGGGATGGGGGAGGACAATTCAGCACTTTTTTCCACAACCTTTCCCCTTATCCGGTGTTAAAAACCACAATGAGCTCATGCTTTATACTGGGGTGCAAAAGACTGAAGAACAGCAAAAATTTGAATTTCACTTCTGCTTATATTTGGCTAGCAACATCTGCATGAGGATGGAGCTTGAACTGTATTTGTAACAAAATGAGAAGAGTGGAAATCCATCCACGTATTCATTCTGTTCGTGCACTCACTCAGCAGTAACAGAACTCCCTCTAGGCACGTTTTTAGCCACCTTCTATGCAAATCAGGCTTTACATTATACAAACACAGGACAACCAAAATAACCCACAAAACTAACCCACTGCAAGCATCTGCATGGGAGGTAGATCTCGTAAAGAGGCTCCGTGAACTTACTGAGAACAGTGCCACAGTATCCCTGACCCACAGCGCAGGACCTATGGACTGGACTGAAATTCAGAACTGTTGGAATTGTCCACAAATAATCCCATGCACCGTTATTATTACATGATACTCGTTTGTGATTTAAAACTATGCTAGCCAGCCTTAATTTTGGTAACTGCAAGTTGACTCCTTCCAAGTGTGAGCTTCTAGAAAAGAACTTGAAGTTACCTAAAGCATCCTGCTTTGTCCATGAGCTCATTTATTTGCAGCTCCACATTAGCAGCAGCCACCGAGCTCTTATTTTATTTGACTGTCTCAACTAGAGCAGCATTTCAATTTTGGGGTCACAGCCCCCATAGGTAGCAGCCAGGGGCAGGAGGTACTGCAGGAACTTCAGAAAAACATTCCCAACGAGGTTCAGTTGCTCCCCCCGCAGTTTTCTGGCTGACTGCTAGTAGCAGCAAGGAACAGCCATTTATAACTGCAGGCAGTCATTCAAGTCAGCTTTCACTTCCCCGCTTTGGGAGAAGTCGGTCACCAGGACTGAACAGAGCTGCGCAGCACTTGGTGGGGGGCAGGACACAGAGGAAGGGCCATCGGTGCAGAGGAGCCTGAGCAGGGACCACATTTTCTGGATTTATTTCAATTACACCGAAGGATTGAAACACAGCATCTCACCGCTCGTTCTATGGCACAGGAGAAGTCACAGAAATATCAAGCAGCCACTGGCATGCTGCTTGTTCTGCAGCAAAACATCCGCCTGGCTACTGCTGCCAGCAGCTGCAAAATGTTATTTAAGTCTTTGGCTCCATCCTGTACCAACTATCTCCTATGGCAGTGCTCCTGAGACGCAGTCCCACCTTGCCAACCAAATCCAGGGCTCAGGTGCCTTCTGCCATCCTCACTGCAACTCAGACGAAAGCTACTGGCGTTAGGAATTTATTACAATTCAGCTCTGCTCGATCTCTTCAGGCTGAGTCTTCAAAGAGTAAACACAGAAATCCCACTTCAAACCACAGAAACAGAGATGAAGTATCCCCCTCTGTCTTTCAATGAACTCAAAGTTCATAGCCACAAGCAACTAAGAAGTAGCTTAGAACTGGAGCAGCCAAGAGCCCATTCACTGACCAGTAAATAAATAAAACATGCAGTCAGAGAGCACTAGGACAAGGATTATTAGAGGCACAGCCACTTACAGTAGCAAAAAAAGACAAAGAAAACCCCACAGCACCCAGCACACGAATGAAAAACCTTTCAGCTCTTAGAAAGACTCGCTCATTCCAGCCAAATAGTTAAACAGATGACAGAATTTCATATTTCTATTTTACCATTATGTATTACAGTTTTCTTTCATATTATGTAATGAATATGGTTTAATATAGTAATGCAGCGAGTTAATGAAAACCCTTACTAAATAATTCAGAAGGCTTAAAACAACGGAAGGAATTTGAACAGACAGAGCGCACAGAGGCACTCCACGGTTGAGGAGAATGACCACCATCACCTGCTGACAGGTGGGAAGCTAAGAGGCCGTGTGCTGAACGCACACACGGCTTCCAGGTGTCTCAGTACACAGCCCTGGCACCAAAGCAAGCAGCAGGAGTATAAACGGAGAACTGACAGCTATCGTGTTCTAGTCAAAGGCTTGAAAGCTTGAATATTAAGCATCAGAAAAGTCTATGAGGATAAAATAATTCTGTTTCAAGTTGTCTCAGCCCTCCTGGGAACAGTCACAACCACCTTGAGAACTGCTCAAGATTTTCAGAAAATGAAGCTTGCAAGCACGCAAACACAGGATGCAAAGTAAGCGTGTGCGCTGATGCACACCGAGTTGTACCGTGCCCAGCTCAGTAAGGAAACCCTTACCCAGCAGTGCCTCCCAGGAAGATCCTAACGCGCTTCCTCCTATACCCTTTCCAACAACTGCATTTTATCATGGAAGCTTCACTGGGATGTTGTAAGATGAGGAGAAACTTACAAAGTGATAAAATATAAACCTTTATTTAAGTTCTTCTAGAACATCCTGAAGAGACAGTCTGCAAACAGGCTCTGGACTCTGGTCACCTGAGCTACTGCATTAAAAACACACGGGTAACTGTTAAGCTACTATTCTACATATTTTACAGAAGTATAAAGAACCCAGCAAGCTATTCGTCTTCCCACTGCTGGAGTCCAATCCCCTGCTCAAGCAGGGACACACAGAGCCACTCAACCAGGACCACATCCAGGTGGCCGTGGGAAGACCTACAAGATGGGAAACTCCACAACCCCCAGGAGCAACCTGTGCCAGTGCTCCATCAACCGCAGAGTAAAGAATCACTTCCTGACGTTCAGAGGAAACCTCCTGTTTCCGTTGGTGCCCACCGCCTCTTGTCCTGGCATTGGGCACCGCTGTAGAGCCTGGCTCCGTTCTCTTTATCCCCTCCCTTCAGGTATTTATAGACTTTGTTGAGATCCCCTGAGCCTCCTCTGCTGCAGGCCGAGCAGCCCCAGCTCCCTCAGCCTCTCCTCAGACCTGCTCCAGTCCCTTGATCATCCTCACAGTCCTGTGTTGGATTCTCTCCAGTCTCCAGAACCGAAATCCACTTCACATATACAACACAATCACAGGGTGAAAGAAATCCTGTGTGTGTACCCAGCCTGCTTGGACTCATCCAGCAATTTAGCCAAAAACAGTTATATGAAGAGCCTGGGGGCAGAAACACCATTCTCATAGGAATAGCTCCTATAGATGGGGCAGCATAGCAATTCTCACTGAAGTCTTATATATTTGTATTTGAAATATAAGCACTAAAACCCAGTAACTATTTTACAGTGATACATGCGCACATGCCACCCACATACTATCCTTATTTTGCTTAATTCGTACCCACAGCCTTCACGCCAGTCCTCTGACCTTTTCCAGCCCAAGAAACCGTATGAAAACCTCTCCAGCCCGCAGAGAACTCACAGGCAGGAGCGTGGGCTGGTCCCACCCCACGTCCCCTGAAATGTTGGAGCACAGCTCTGCTCTTCCTTGAGCTCCCATCCCGAGGCAGCGCACCCTGACAGCCCCTCACCCTGCCTGCACAGCAGCAGGGACTGCTCACCTCCGGCATCAGATCCTCATCGATGCGCCTGGCCAACAGAAGGCATTAGCTAGACAGGAGGAGCAATGCAGACAGCCACAACTGCAGCGGCAGAAATGAGGCAGTTGGGGAAGGGAAGGAAGCAAGGTCACGCAGCAAAGATGTCTCCGCTGAACTCGGAAAGCAGCGACCCACTAGCAGCACGAGGTAAATGGATGACTGACTGCATTCTTTCTGAAAAGTGTTTGAGGCCCACTGGAACTTAAGAGCTCCGCTCTCAGATCATCTCATCACACATACCTTACCTGTATTTTATGTCTGTGGTTTACCCTATACTGATCTATTTTACAGGTAGAAGTTGGTAACTTGGTGCATAAGGATGGTGAAGTCAAGTCATTAGTACATGCAAATCAGTACAGTGGGATTATAAGCAGTTTAAACAACATGCTTGTGTAAGGAAGTTTTGTTTCCAAAAAACACAGCCTTCACTTCCAAATAAAGATTACAGA
Organism: Anser anser; assembly: GCF_964211835.1. Taxonomy (NCBI): domain Eukaryota; kingdom Metazoa; phylum Chordata; class Aves; order Anseriformes; family Anatidae; genus Anser; species Anser anser. Next base: position 13,007,748 of record NC_139720.1, read on the forward strand.
GAAAGAGGAAAGAGAATAAATATGGATTTATTCTGCATAAATTATCTGCTAGTGAAAAAGGATGACAAATGTTGAGCTGTAAATGTGTAAGAAAAGCCACCAGGCCCACTGAAAGAGTTAAATATCTCTTTTAGCAGGTCCGCACATGATAAAATACCCCTTTCCAAAGTTGCCCTTCTCTATCTAGGGCACATTTATTGCTGCTTTCAACAGAAAGGCAACACCAGTTTAGGCAGATGAACTGCTTGCATCCCTAAGCTTCTCTAACTGAGGTGAATTCTTCCAGTGTTAAGCTCAAAGCACCAAAATCAGGCTTACACAGCAACTCCCCCCAAAAAGGCCTCAAGCTCTCAATGCTGACCTCCCCTCATATAACCTTGGACACCTGGTTTTACTGTCTGCAGTTACACAGGCTATTGCCACCACTCCCTCAAAGAAAGTCACAAATGAAGGACAAAAAAGGAAAAAACTAATAATATTCTCAACATAATAAAAGCATTCAGCAGATGGCCAGTGACATTTTTAAAACAAGATCTGGTTCTAATGCCTAGGAGGAGATATAATCAGTCCCCACAGACTGGCACTGAATTCTTAGAGGTTCCAAGCCTTTGCTCGTAAGTCCGTGCACTGAATTGTGAGCTCAGAATAAGAGGACTTAGAGCTTAATTTTTGTTTCAAGAAGAAGATATCCTCAGCTGAAGGCTTACTAGCATTTCAGAAGGTCACAGAGGCACTGACTACTTAGACACGCAAGTTACATCTTGTAGGGCCTTTGCCCTCTAGCCCTCAGCTGTTAGGACATGGAGCTACGCCAGCAAAGCAGTCAGGAAATGCTGTACCACCACCACAGAACATATAATCACATCTGGATAGACTTGGGGAGGCCCACAGGAGACATCCCGAACTGCTGTTCTGAACAGGATATAAACCCCATGGAGGTTTACATCCTGCCCGCTTTCTGCTCTCCTGACACACTCCTTTCTTTCCCTGAAACAGAAGTAGTTTTTGCAGGACACTGGCAAAACCAGGCACAGCCTCTACAGGCCACTGCTGCCCCACAGAAGGGTTAACAACGTGCTGTCTTTGCAGCTTCCTACCCCGTGCCCTCTTTCTGCTGCCATTCATCACACGAGGTAGGAAGTGCTGGTACAGAAACAAGACCTGAAGACTGTCACTGCCAAGGCAGTTAAGCGTTGCTCAGTATCTCAGCCACCAACTTCCTTCCACGTTGGAGGAGACAAGTCTCATCTTTCACAGGAAGTCAGCAGCTCAAACATCCTGCGTGCTGTAGGCTGATACCTAGAGATCTGCTCGGCACAGGTTTTAAGCTGTCACGATTTCTACTGCAATCACTTGGATCCATATTTGTACTCTAAACTGTGATGCAGTAATTACAGAGTTGCACGCCTGCTACCTCACATGAATGTGCTGTAGATAATGCTTTGTTTTGGGAGATTCAGGTTTTTTTTGTTGTAAATTAAACCCCGCAGCAGTCATAACAGAAATATTTATCAGGAGTTTATGCCTAACTTCAAAAGCAGAGCCTGAAAATAACAGATAAAAAATACTGAGTCTACTTAAACAAGCTGACATCCTCAGAGGAAAAACTGGCAAAGCATGACGCACATAAATAGAGAGTGGAGGTGGACCAAGGACTGGCTTAACTGCGGTGCTCAAAGGGTTGTGATCAGCAGCACGACATGCAGCTAGAGGACAGCGATACTGGAGTACTCCAGTGCTGATACCGCGGGCCAACACTGCTCGATATTCTTCAGTAATGTCAGGGATGACAGAATGTGTCCCTTCAGCAAGTTTGCAGAGGAGACAGAACTGGAAGAAGTGGTTGATGCACAAGAGGATTGTGCTGCCAAGCCAGAGGGCCCTTGACAGGCTGGAGGAAAATGAGGCCAACAGAAGCCTCAGGAGGTCAATGAGGGGAAGTGCAGAGTCCTGCAGCTGTGAGGAATAACCCTGTGCTCTGCAGGCTGGAGAACAACTGCCTGGAAAGCAGCCTGACAGGAAAGGACTTGAGAGTCCTCATGAATGCCAAGCTGACCATAAGCCATCAGCTAAGTCTCCTGGACAGGATTAGGAAGAGCATTAACTGCTCCACCAGCAGGCTGATGGAGCGATTCTTCCCCTCTGCTCAGCACCACTGACACATCTGGAAGTATCGTGCCCGGTTCTGGGCTCACCAGTCCAAGGCAGACATGTGCATACAGGAGAAACTCCAGCAAAGCGCCAGGAAGATGACTAAGGGAACAGAGCACTACTCACAAAAGGAGATGCTGAGAAAAGCAGGATTTTTCAGCCTGAAAAGGCTTTATGAGGTTATTTTTTTTTTTCAGCATGTATAAACATCTAACAGGAAGGAATAAAGATGTAGATACCTCACAAAAATCGATGAGGCTGGTAAAGACCTCTTGAAATCATCTAGTCCAATCCAACATAAGACAACCAGGGTGGTCATACGCTGGTACTGGTTGTGCAGATTCTGGAGTCTGCATCCTTGCAGTCACACAGAGTCTGATGGGACGCAGCCCTGGGCAACCAGCTGTACTTTAAGCAGTGGCACTGGACTAGACTATCTGCAGAGGCCCCTTCCATCCTCAACTTCCGTACGATTCTACGAGTCAGTGCGTGTACAAGCAAGTGCAGGAACATTTTCATTACATTCCACTGCAGTAATGGAGTTGGATAAATCCGCCAAAATTACAACTGCCTGTTGCACACATTTATTTTCTCATTATGTAACAGAGTTCCTGAACTAGTACTCCTTGGTTCTTTAGTTTTGTGCATTTAGTGTTAGATATTTAATGACATGGATTCATTTTTCCTCTATCTTCTTCAGGAACTGTTGAGACGGCATAGATATTGGCAATGTCATTCCTTAAAGCAATGTCTTTACTGCTACTGCATAAGAATACTGGCATTGTGGCAATAGTCATTTTTTAAACTGTAGTATCTGCAGTTGAAGAAAGTTAACATTCATAATTAAGTTTTAAATTCCACGCCTTATACCAGCTATTCCTGGAAAAGGGCATTTAAGTTAAATGAAAGACATAATATTAAAATTCAGCACTCAATCCAATTACAAAGGTTTTAAAGCACTACAACGAAAAAACACTAAGCAGCTTGAACATACCTTTCTGCAATAATTTGATCTCTCCATTCTCTTTCTTGATTTCATTCATTATTTTGTGCTTCTTCTTCTCTTTCTGTTTCTTTTCCCTTTCTTTCATTTTCTCTTTGATTTGAGCTGTAATGCAAATATTTTACAATTAAACGAGAGCAGCAAACTGCCACATGCACATTTCATATTGCTATTATGCAAGTCCTACGAAGAGGATAAAAAGAGTTACAAGGAAATTCCGGGACTTATGATATGAAAAGCTAATATTTATCTGTTGCATAATTCAACATAAACTTAGTGAACCTAGACCAGTTTCATTTCTATTACACTAGAACTGTATCAACAACTCAGCACGTTAACTGCACACAGTTAACAATTTTTACTTATGGTACCCTCTGCTCTTATTTTCCACTCATATACAGCTCTTATTTCGTGAAATTCAAATTACATGAATATTACATATTACAAATAGATTAGAAATGAAGGAAGAAGTACAGCGTATTTTCCTGGATGCTCACATACACCAGAAATTTCACATAGACTCCACATAGTCTAAACTTAAAGGCTTTCACAGGTATCTTGGAATGAAAATTTAATTTGTCAGCTGCAAAATCTTTTACCTTAAGCTCACAGGCCACACTAATGTGTTAACAGCAGCAATATGTAATTAACAGACAACACAAAAAGGTATGCTAGTTCATTATTTGTTGAAAAACCTGTGTTTGCAAAGAAGCTATAATGCATTGGTGTTTCCCTTGCTTTCCTGCCATCAGCAACAGCTTATTTGAGCCATCATTATTCATTTACTTTGACAAATCATCACTCCAGGTTTTAAGTCTGTCAGTAGAAAGCAGGCCCTTTTAGCACGCTTTCTACATGAAAAATACTAGACCCACAGAAATCATGAGTTCTAGGACCTCTCTTTTCAAGCTGAGCTTAGAATTACCTTTGAGGCCAAGCACTGAGGCCTAGTTAAATCCAGCTTCTCTACAGTCACTGCAACCAACACCACACGTCTGGTTTCTTGGCCTGCAGCCTAGTACCTGCTCTAAGTGTTTATTGGGCTTTTGAACCTTCACAGGGGAAGAGTAAACCTCATTTCAAGCTTCTACAGAACTGTATGCTTCAGAATGGCTTCTCAGTAATAAAGCTGAGAGACGGTGCTGATGTGTCATTTATGGCGGCTGCAATATAGACCCCACGTGGACGTAAGAAGAAATGATTTACTTTTCCTCGAGCCTTCACAGAAAGCAGAAGGTATCTTCACTAACAAACGTTCAAAGCCAAACAAAAGGAAGCCTTCAATTTTGGAATTGAACAGAGAGCATCGATAACTATTAACATGCTTTGTAAGTAGTTTGGTTAAATAAGAAGTACGAGGGCTTGACATAACAGTAAAGAAAGCGCGAGGGTTAATCCACCTAAATGGACAGTGCCATAACAACTCCGCAGCTCTCCTATCTTTCCTTTTAGGAGTTTTCTAATAAGGATATGGAATTTGAATCTTCATCAGTTACGATGAAGAATGCATTTTGGAAAGAGGATGGACAAGCATAAAGAATGAAAATAAACAACAACAGATAACAGCTGAGTTACGTCTGTTGCCTATACACAGATCAGGCCAGACAACAGAGAGAAAAAAACTATGCTGGCACAAAAAAAAACAAAAGGTAGTAAGGCAGCCATGGTTAAAACTGTCTGGAAGTGTTAGTTCTCAGCCGCTGCAACAGCCGTGCCCAGGAAGAGCGCTCTAACAGCTCGAGCAGCAGGATGACAAAGCAGATTTATCCGCAGGGCAGAGCGCAGAGCCCAGACAAGCTGCTCTCAGCAGCACAAGCCCGGACTTCCTAGGGACAGGCTGAACAGACAGGATCCTTCCTCTGCAGCCGCCTCCCCCCCAGACAAAACCTCCAAAACTGCAAATCCCCTGCACCTCGGAAGCACGAGGTGGGAAGTAAATTTTACAACAGGATTAGAAGCAGCGCCATGAAAGCGGATACTCACTCACTCAGCACGGAGGCAGCAGCACCGGGCTTGATTTGTAACCTGGGCTGGATGCTCAGCCCAGACAGGATTACACGATCATCGCGGACGGGTTTTTATCTCGACATCTGCATGGTGTTAAGAGGTACACTTGACTTCTGCTATCACTTCGGAATCAAAGTGAGACTGAAGAGCACACACAAGCGGCGAGCCTGGCTGAACAAGGATGAATGAAGGACTGAAAGAACCTTTTATTACCGACTCGTGAATAGCATCACAGGCCGGTGAATCCTGCAGCTCTGACAGCAGCAACCGCTAAGTAGGGACAGAGAACAAGCTGAAGCCTTTTAAAGGGCCTCTAGTTTACTTTCACTTCTAGAAAGCTGAGACAATGGTGAGAGATTCCAGACAAAAGAAACAATGGAAGTGTCCTACAACCCCCTCCAGCAGCATCCACAAGCAGCTCATACCTGAAGTGACTGTAAATGTAACGTAAAGGCAGCTGAGGAAGGTTTGAAATAAATTACACTCAACTATTTCCCTTGTAGAAATCGCGGTGCTACACCAGGACCCGTGTACAGCCTGAGGCATGTATAAGAACAGCTGAGGATCCCAGTTTAAGCGTACAAGTTCTCAGGTCTCCTCCCTCTTGAGTTTTCAGTTCAAACGGCTTCAGTTTATGAGGAAATTTTTTTTTGGGGTAGTCTGGCTAGCAGAACTGACACACAGCTCCTGAACAGTTCTGCAGAAGGATCTCCTCAGTAATCCACGTCCCACTTCACAGCTCGCAGTGGGATGCAGAGATAAAACTCAACCAAATTCTTTTAAGATGGAGTTTACCACAAAATCTATCACAACTTAGCCACGCTGGCTCTACAACAGTAAGTTTAAGAGTATCCAAGAGTCATTACAGCCCATACGCAGAATTAAAACACCTTTCCTTGTTAAATGCCATATGCTAAGTGCAGTTCCTCAAACACAGTCTCCATGCTAACTGCTGACGTAGCAGTAACACTAAAGCCGGTGTAGGTTGACACAGGCTCTAGAGCGCTTTGAGAGTTTCCCAAACACCACAGAACATCTTTGAGTGGCTTCTCCAAGATAAAGTTTCACTGCCCTCTAGCCATGCACCATTTCAGTCCAAATCTCACTTTCTCAAACAAGAAAATCCTGTTTGAAAACAAACGCACCCAGCATTGGGCAATTTACTACCTAGGTGTTGTACAATAAGTGACCAATAAAAGACAAAGCCTGTCCTGTTGAACAAGTCAACAAAACCTGCGAACTCCAGTATGGTCTTTTGGAGATTTACTGGTAGCAACCAGTACTGACATCAAACCTTCGGTTCCCCACTTCATTTGCAGGGCAGCTGCGTCTCAAAGCAGTAAGGATGCAGAGACGCTTACAGCAATCTTCCCATGTCCACGGGATATTCTGCAGTTACCTCCCTACAATACTACTGACAACAAACAGAACTGGGGAAGAGGAAAAAAAAGAGCTTGAGCTGCAATAGGTAAGGGGTGAAACGAGTCTCCAGGGCACTGCAACACACACGGAGATGACTCTGGACAAGAGAACATCAAGTACCAGCAGGCAGCACCTCCCTGTACGTCACAGCACTGCACAAGCAGCTGCAACAGACTGCGTGCACCACGAACTACTGAGCACTTAGAAAAGCAATTAACGAATTCAAGTTGCACATGCTAACGAGGACATCATTTGAGTTCAATGTAAGGTTAGGGGGTAATTTGACTCAAAGCGGGGCGTCAAGTTGTACACAGAAAGGCCTTGTGTTCGGTATGTTCAAATAAAGGCACGACTTAGAGTTGTGATCCATTACTGGAACTTTTTCCACAAGGGTGGGTTTTGGGGGTGGGAGTACATTTTTTAAAAGTAGGCTTAAAAAATAATAAAGAGATGTTCTAGTCCAAATAAAAGATTAATTCAAATTAAGTACTAGGTACAGCATATGTTCTGCAGCAAATCACATGAAGGTTTATAATAAACCTTTCAAAATTCATCAAAGTTCTATGTTATTTTTACATGAAGCCACCTGAGCCTACCTACATGTTAATAACTACTTTCCCATTTCAGTTGATATCCCAGCAATATAAACTTCAGTTTGACTTCAGCCGATTTAGGTGCTCCCGCTTTTACCAAGGTTGTTCTGGTAAGGGATAATCAGGAGATTAGTCATGAATATCAGGACTTGTTCAACTTTTTGATCCATTTATTAAGAAAAAAGTAACGTCTGCTCTGTCTATTTTGAAGAGGGAGAAAATAGCAAATCTTAAAAGCTGTTATTCCAATGCCTTGAGGGGGAAAGTCAATCATGTCGCCATCTATCACCTCGGAAGTGACAGCAAAGAATACTTATATGGGTATTAAGATGCCAACAAAAATGCAGTGAAGCAAGCCTCTCTGGGAAAATACCAGCTCCTCTACTGGAGACTTCAACTAACACTTGCTGGTTTGTCAGCACATCAGTCACACCAAAATCCTTGACGTGAAGCCATCCAGAAGCCTACGCAATGCTCTAGATCTCGACTTGCCCACGCTTACACTGCTGCAGGAAGGTTCTTGTGACACCCACCGCTCGGTGCTCCACGACACGCTGACTTCCCTATCTTACCGCTTGTCTGAAGACTTCCAGGAACCGGCTCCAAAGAGCTGATGAAATATTCAGGTCCCGCTTCACATTAAGCCATACTGGCATCTTACTCACTTTTGTCTTTTAACAGCTACAGTGGGGGAAAACAGCTTAACCAAGCAATTGCAGCTTACCCAAGCAATTACATACCAACTTGTCTTCTCATTACTGCAGCGCACAAACCCGTACCAGTCTTCTCACGTGGCTACTAATTCTACTACATGCTCTTCCTGCATGCACACACACACTTCCTATTCCTGTACATAGCCCTAAATACACGTTACATCAAACTTTCAGCTTTCAGTGTATCACAGGGTACAGAGGGACGGACCCTGCACCATTTTGCAAAGATTCTTCCCTATAAAAATGTACTTTTGCTTTGTGTGTCTTTGACAAAGAAATACACTGCTCAGGAAATAACTGCTCACAGACTAAACAGATTGAAAATATCTTCTGCAGTTCAAAAAATAAATGCCAAGCACAGCAGGACGTGGCTATGGAAGGTCCAAGCAACAGTGAAGATTGCTCCTTCATTTTCAAGCTCTACTGTCCGAAGAAATAAAGCCTCTAGTACAGTTATTTTTAGCTCTACTAAATACGCCAAAGGCATGAGTAAACTTTTCAAAATACGGAGATCTGGGGGAATACGTATCCTTGTTTACAGTAATCACAGCACCCAGTGAATTAAGAGATTTCTGGGTGTCTCACATTCCCAATACAAGTGTCACTACAAGTGCCATTTTCTTTGGATTTAAGGTCCTACAGGAACAGCATACCCACAAAAAAAAAAGCAGCCCCAGCAGTATATCTCAGGAAGTGCTGTATACGGATGGAAGACTCCATTACAAGCCATCTCCCACCTCACCTTCCTAAATGGCATCTAAAGAATGTTCTCACTCAATTAACTCCCCCCGATTAATTGAATTAATTCAGCACAACACGCGTACTTCCTCCTCGAGCCCAAACGCTCCAACATTTTCTGGGTGTTGGGCCAAGTGGAAAAATAGAAGAAATGGAGGATGAACTGTATTTATAAGGTACACAGCCACGTGCACCTAAGGCTATAGGAAGCGATTTCCTAACTAGGTACCTTCTCGTAACGGTTGCAACAATTTAGGAATCGTAAACAGAATCTGATTTCAGAAATGTAGACAGACCTTCTTCACCTCTGCTGCAAGTGTCCTGGAAGAAAGAGGTAAATCAAGTGCACATAGAATAGGTCGAGCAGGAAACGCTTTGTCTTGGCTTACATGCAAAGCAGCTGCCGCTCTGTGCAACCCGCACCTTGAAGCCGGAGCTCGAGCGAGGCGGCTTTCACCCCGAGCCGAGCTTCAGAGCCTCGTCAGAGAGATGCCAGAAGCTGCAGCTGCTTTGCATCGGTTTTCCAGATGGTAACCCACATCAGTAGTCAGCCATAGATTATGTTCAAAGTGCTCTGCCTCTCTCCCCTCCCTTTGATTTAAGGGCTGTCACTGCACATCAGGCAAAATATTTACAAGCCACTGCTAACGGCCGCCGTCAATACTGCCAGCGCCCACAGCGCTGTGCCGGAGGGAAGGGCGAGGAGGAGGGGAGCACATCGGGCACCAGCCCTTCCATCGCCCTTTCCTCCCTTTAATACAAACACCCATAAAGTAAAGCCTCAAGAAGGCGTGTTTATCTGGCCGGGCAGACGCGTTCAGTACATTTCACACCACTACGGTAACGGCCCTGACACCTGCACATCCATCCATCCAAACAGCCAACCCTCCTGAGGTCTCACACACGAGGAAACCCAGACAGTATTTCTAAGAAAAAAAAACACAATAGTCTTCTCATTCCAATAAATACAAAGAAATACTTGGCAGACATCCGTTTCAGCAATTAAAGCTTAAAATCCAAGGTACGATTACAGACGACCCCTCGACAGCTGCAAACTTTTCCCCAAGCCCTCCAGTGAAGGGGAAGGAAGGAAAGCCCCTTTTCAGAATTAAAATACTTTGGAGAAATGTAAGCCTTATCTCTCTGATTCCTCTAATCTCTGCAGTTTCTTTTCCTACGTGCAGAGCCGTACAAGCCAAGTGTAAGCCCAAGCACTGGGGAGTTGCATCAGAAAGCAGCAGTGGAGAACGTGGCAGCTGCAAACAAGGCCTCCAGAAGAGGTTTCAGATCTGACGCTTCCAACTGCTGTGCTGATCTCGTTTCAGCTCAGAAAAGCTATTTGCGATTCTACAACCGGAGTAAATTTCTGTGTATAACTGGCATGCAGAGCTGGTTCTGGGGTACAGGAGAGGCTTCGTTTGCTCCCTGACTTAAAAACAAAAGATTTTGTTCTCTCCAGCAAGGCTTCATGGTAACTTCACAGAAACAAAAGGGGACAGGATCCCTCTGGACAAAGATACACTGCCTCAAACTCACCTCAGCATCAGATGCTTAGTTTGGAGACCTGGAAGTGACATTCATGTAAGCTGCAAATACATCTTGATCATCTCAAGAAATTCGTGAAGTCCTTCTTCCTCTTGTGTCTCACACCTAAAGCCCTCAACACTTTCTGAGCACTGCTGACTACAGTGGGGTATCTGATTAGAAATATATTGCAGAATTCAGAGGAGTAAGCACAAAAACAGCCTCTGGATTTAAAGGAGTCGGGAGCAGGGAGAGGGGTGGTCACGTTAAGCAGGACAGTAAAAAAAAAAAAGGGAAAATAAATAGAAACTAACAGAAGGAAATGCTTAGCAGAAGGAAAAAGGCAACCTACCCAACAAGATGACGGTCCCAGATCTAAAGAAGGGAAACAGAAGAATACCCTAAGCTAATTTGCTAAGTTAGACTATGAAACGAGCTTCCCAATGATGCAAACTGAACTTCAGCAGCAGCCTGAAATGTGATTTTTCTTAAAAGTTCAAAAACCCTTAAGTGGCACACAAGTCAAAGCGACAACGTTACCAGAGGAATCAAAGGTAAATGTCTGTCTGAAATACCACCTAACCTATCTTTCAGTGACATCAGACTGGAAGTAAAAGCAAAAGGCTACGGTACCATGCTCAGCTTTGCTTTCCTGCTCATAGGGGAAACCCCCAGCAGCAAGTTAAAAATACCAATCTCGTTCTGTAATGGCTTGCACACTGAGGCAGTGTTATCAGCAAAGCCATCACTGAAGACGAAATACGAAGGAGGAAGGGAGGGAGAGAGGAAAACTGTACACGGAGATGACAAAAAGAGGAGACATCTGAGGAGCCTGGCTCCCACCCTGCAGCACGCCTGGGGAACGAACCAAACCAAACGAGCTGATGGGGCGGGGAGTGGCTGACCCGAGCCTCGGGCTGCTAGGAAAACAATTTCAACTGGGAACTGCTAAAGCAGAGTATCAGTGAAATAACTAACTGGGTCGGCATAGTCACAACCCGGAACGGCAGGCGCTTCCCTCAGACCCGCACGGCATGTGAAAACACGGCCAGTCACACAGCTCACAGTGCTGCTGGCCAGAGCGAACCCGCCAAGTAAATGGCAAGTTTGTTTTGAACGGTCCGAACCTCACGTCTCCAGGATAAACCACGCAGGGGGCGACACGGCCTTCCAGATTCTCTGCCCTCATCTCAGGGCTCACCCAACCCATTTAGGTGAGCCTGGAGCTGCAAGGCCTGGCTCCGATCCTCCAAGCTCGAGGCCCTGCCCGTGCAACGGCCACAAACATCTCCCAGCGAGCAGTTGTTCAAGGAAGGAAACACGACAAATTTTAACGGGTCTAAAGACATCATGCTTTCTGTTAACCACCTTTAACACCTTCCTGTCACTCAGGACAGAAGGGTGCCTCAAAACCGGGTGCTCTGGCCCAGCAGTCATCACAGGCAAAGGACAACCGGCAGCCCTCACGCTCAGCTCTTCTGCCTGGGTTAAGATGGCAGGCGCAGAAACTTCTCACCGTTTCCTGCTCTGTGTCAACACCCCATGCTGTAGGCACTAGAATTAGGAAAACGCTATTGGTACTCCCCAGTTTGCAAGCCCTACGATGCCAGTTTTCCAAGCCCAGACCTCACGTTCATCCACCCCACATCACCACGTGCCCACATTGCCTTGGTGCACCACAGCCCCTCACGGCACAGGTCCTGCCCTTCCTCCCCAGCTGCACTCCTCATCTTCTCCTGTACATGCAGGCCCTCCCCCTCTCACCAGAGCAACGTTTTTTCCCCCGGCACCGTAACTGCTGTATGCAGAAGAGCATGCACACAGCTCACCACCTGGAACACATGGCCTCCTAACCCACCAGCACCCTCCTCAAGCTCATTTGGAAACCCCTTCCACCTCTCGTGCCTACATGCAATCCATCTCCACTTGGACCGTGAAGGGCGCAGTGGAGTTCTTCCACCTTCAGATTTTTATAAATAAGCAAGTCCCACCTGTTCCACCCGCTTATCTTCCGGTAGTTTTATTTTCCTGTACAGGGCTCCGCACCTGTAGCCTTCTAACCCGCCCCACCTCCCTTCTGAGGTGAGGCACTGACAGGCGCACCAGCTCTGAAGGCTACGCACAAAGCCATCGATACTGTCAGTTCTGCGTTGCTGCTCGCTCTCCGACGCGCTGAAAGCGAAAAAGGCTGGCTAGAGGCAGGCTGCACAAGAGGCACGCTGCGCTTGCCCGCATAGGTTGATTTTTAGCAAGTATTACCAGCTGCACATACGACAGCTTCCGCAAACTTCTCTCATCACAGAGGGCCATGTGTCACTCCTGCATTCCCCCTACGTATTCTGTTCATGCAAGCAGCTTAGACTTCTTTTTATTATATGAAATCCTTTCAGTCTGCCCCGATGTCGTACCTGTAGGCTGCCTACATTTTTCACTGTCCTTCTAGGTACCCTGCCTCTATCCTTCCTTGCTTTTCCGCAGCACTTACCTGTGTCTTCTGCCCAATACCAAGATCAGCATCACCTCCCTCTCACCATTTTGCATGCTGTTTCCTCCCTCTCTTCCCAAATCCACTCATTCCAAAAACACTGCCGCACCCCGCATCCCTTTGGTATCTTCTGATCCATGCCCCCACCCTCCTGCCTTAACCCATCGGTCTTTGTTTGCCTCCATCGCGAGGATTCGGGATGCCCTCCCTTCCTCCCCAGGGTCATTCTTTTCTCCCTCCATAACTGCGTTTCTCCTTCCCTCTCTGGAAAGTAAATTATTCACAGGATTAACAGCACAAACCTGTTCTTTAATCTACAGACAAACACAGAACCACTTTTCAAAGGCCGGCTGCTCTCAGCAGAGGACTCGGTGCATCCCTCGCTTTCTTGCGGCCCTCTCTGCTGAAGCACACAGCTCAGTGAATCGGAAGCTCTTCGACGACGTACAGAACTACGTCAGCAGCTATGGCGATAGAAATCACTTCCTCTAAACAGATCTAAAGACCTTGACGCCATAAAGGGATCATTTGCCTCGGAAAACGTCCCGGCCTGTTCTCAGGCTTTCAAAGCTAAGTTAAACGTAAAAACACCTGTTCTGAACAAACAGCAGCTCAAACCTCAAGTACTTGTACCTGCCAGCACACAGGTTGTATTTGAGAAAATGCCCTCCCCTGATAAGAGCGGGAGGACGTAAGGCCTCTCTACAAGGCCAATCCCTACTTCCAGGAGGGTTCAATTCACAGTTATTCAGCTGACACCATCACTGTCATCATTTCTTTTACCAGCACGCAAAAACATTTCATCTTGTTATTACAATATTGTTCCCGGAGATTTATTGCCACAGTTGGGTAACACTGGTAGGACGCCACGGCAAAGGGAGCGAATATGGTTATTATTTTCATAACTTCGCAATGAAGATACTGTGAGCTTCTTGGTAGCTATCATAAACAGCAAAACCACTTCACCATCATTAAATGTTTACTGAAAGCAACTTCCAAAGATTTTTCCCAAGTCATCTTTTGGACAGAAGAATGAAAATAAACGTACCTAAACTGAAATGCTTGGAAGTGCTGAAATGATGTACTTAAAGCCCACTTGTTCAGCAGCAATCAAGGTCCCAACAAGAAAATGCACAGGACACATTGAATCAAGAGAATGCAAATAATTTAAAAAAATAAACAATAAATACTCAAAAGTAAGCAAATCTGAACACCTAATGCTACAGCACAGATTAAGATACCAGTGGGAACTAGCAGAAAATGCAGTAAGGCAGCTGGACGATGTAATCGATAGACAGAAAATGGTATATTGATATTAATAATTGGTCTTCACATGCTTGGCTCATCCTGTAAGCACAAGGAATAGCCTATAATCAAAGCAACCTAAGCCTACACAAACGCTGCAATTTATCTTTTCTTCGAAAGAAAGAAAGGAAACTTGCTTCAACTAGGTAATGAAGCAAATGTTTGAAGTTCTTTGTATTTTAATATAAATGCAAAGGCATCAACATCTCGTTTAAGGTCACTGGAGACTCGGCAACCATATGCTGGTAAAAAAAAAAAAACAACCATACTCCTGTACTGCCCTATATTTCCTAAGCATCTATTGTCAGTGCCTGTCAGCAACAAGCTAGCCTAATATCTTATCTCACCTGGAGTGGCCGTTTTTGGCCAAATCCATTAATAAACTAACCCAGCACTCCTGACCTTCCTCCTGAAGGCCTGGTGCATTTCTTGGAAGCTTATAGCCCAGTCATTTTCAGAAAATAAAGGAAAGCTGAAAAAGCACCTAAATAAGACACTGACAGTCTGCTTATCTAGATTTCAAGTGCATGGTCTGTGACACTCCATGACTTAGCCTGTAAAAACGAACAGCCCGATAAATGAGCTCACCGAGGGTCCCTTCCAATTTTTAACAAACACGTATTTTCATAACGCGCGGTCTCTGTCACAGCAGCGACAGAAACTCGATTTCTTCGGCAGACCCCCAGAAAACCCCCGGACACCCTTATTTCCCTAATAGGTAAGAAAACCTAAGGCCTCTGGCAGCTTCTGGCTGATGCCATAGCTAATTCCACACCCCCTTTTTTTTGACAGGATTGACGGCAGAGCGAGCTGCCGCTGCCTTCCCAGGGAACTTGCAGAGAGGCAGGGGTCCCCCGGAGCATGGGGGGTCCCCCACACGACCAGTGGGGCTCCCCCCCACAAAAAGAGGGGCTCCCACACACGAAGAGGAGGTCTCCCCAAAAGCAGGGGGCTCCCACACACGACCAGGGGGTCTCCCCAAAAGCAAGGGGGCTCCTGAAAAGCAGGGGGCTGCCCCACACAAACGGGGGGGTCTCCCCAAAATCAGGGGACTCCCACACACAAACAGGGGGGCTCCCCCCAAGCAGGAGGCTCCCCAAAAGCCGGGGGCTGTCCCCCACGACCGGGGGGCTCCCACCAAACAGGGGGCTCCCCCCACGACAACAGGGTGTCTCCCCCGAAACAGGGAGCTCCCCCCCACGACCAGGGGGGTCTCCCCCGAAGCAAGGGGGGGCTCAGCGGCCATCCCACCTCCCATGAGGTGCCCTCCCCGCTCACCTTTCTGCAGCAGCAGCTTCACCTCCCCGTTCTCCTCGCGGGCCGCCGCGCTCAGCGCCCCGCCGCCATCTCCCCCCACGGCGGCGGCGACGGCGGCGGCCCCGGCCCCGGGCAGGGCTCCGTGCTTCCTCCTCTCCTTGTCCCGCTTCTCCTTCGGCCTCTTCGCCTTGGCGCTGCCCACGACGGCCACCCCTCCGCCGCCACCACCGCCACCACAGCCGCCACCACCACTCTCAGCGGGCAGAGCCAGGCGGTGCCGGTGGTGGCGGTGCTGGTGCTGCCGGTAGGAAGAGGAGGGCGAGGCGGGCGGCAGCAGCACGGCGGGCGGCGGCGGCAGCAGCTTCCTGGGCAGCGGCGAGGGGAAGGCGAAGCCCCCCGAGCTCCCCGAGGGCAGCGCGGCGAAGCCCCACGCCGCGGGGCCGCTGAAGCTCGGCACCACCGGCGGCTGCTTGTTGCCGCCTCCTCCTCCACCGCCGCCCCCTTCGCCGTTGACACGCTTGGAGCCCTTCAGGCTCCTCTCGTCGGTCCCCTTCATTTTCTTGGCGGCCGGCTGCGACCCGCGGGGAGCCTTCGCGTCCGGGCCCGGCCTGGAGCCCAACGGCTCCGGCGACGCGGCGCCACGGCCGGGGCTCGGCGGCGCCGCCATTTTGCGCTCCTGCCTCTATTTACTCGCCGCTCGCCTCGACCGACGGCGGCGGGAGGGGCGGGAGGGAGGGGGGGCAGCCTCCGCCTCGCCCAATGATCGCCAAGAGAAGCCGGAGTGACGGCATCATAGGCCAATCGGATGGCGGGGAGGGGGCGGGTTCTCGGGGGATTGGGGGCGGCGGGCTCGGCTGAGTGCGCAGTTGGGGAGGAGGAGGGGGGTCGGCGGGGAGGGTGCGCGGCTCGGGTCGCTTCGTCGGGGGTCGGGGCGGGGGTGTGGAAGGTGACCTGAGGGGGGGACTGGTGGCGTTTTGTGTTAATTTCTCGGGGTTTTGGCTTCCCCAGCAGCCTGAGGGGGTGGAGGTCTCGGGAGGGCTGGCGCGGGGTGGTGAGGGTGGGATCTCGCGCGTTTGGCGTCGAAGGGTGAGATGGCGGCGGCGTTGTGGGCTGAGCCTGAGCGCCATGCACGCTCCCGAATCGTCGTCAGAGGTTGGGCTGGAGGCCTGGTGGGAGGACGGCCAGTACTGCTGGGGCTGTGAGAGATGGCAACCCACCTGAATTACCAGCCCTCAGGAGCAGCAAGACCATTCAGCCCTCCGCTGCTGGTGCAGCAAAGGGATGGCCTTACTGCATGAGGCAGCACAGCATATAATGTGGGCTTGTTGTCCCCAGTGAGAGCTCGCCCAGCCTTGCCTACCGCAGCTTGAAATGATCCTGAGATCTGTTGTAAGCCAGCAGAGGTCACAGGAATAAACAGAAGATGAGTCCTTGGTGCCTGGAGTTGCTACACTGCCGGTGTCCCACTCGCATTAATCTCACTCGTCCTTGGAAACTTACGTTCTTTCCTCAGTGAAAAGAAAGGGTTAGCTACTGAATCAGGTTGTATCTGTCAGGCTGCTACAAATCAAATTGCTTTATGAAGTTTTGTATATGCTGTGTTAGTGGACAAATAAGGTCTGGAGATTACCTTTGCTTTTTTTTTTTTTGCTTCACACCCTATTTTCATGTGGGCTACAACTGATCAGCCTCAGAATAAGCTTGCTTCTAGTAGTCCTGCTGTCTTCTCCTTTATTTCATTTTTTTTTGCAAGTTATAATCCAAGGTGAATAGGATTCAACGTTCATCTCAAAACAGTGAAGAGCAAGTTCTCTATCCAGCTCGCTCTATTAAAAGGACTTTTCCTCACGTGATTTCCTGCTGTAAGGGGGTATTTTCAAGCTGGATTTCTGGGCATGATGGGGGAAAATGGCATCTATATCAAAGAACAGGAAAAAAAAATGCAGCGTGTACTTTAGCCATAGTCAACTACCATCCAATCCCAGACCAAAATCCAGGTATAAATGTACCTATGAGAGGCTGGCATAACTAGGACCAGCCTGTGATTACAAAGGTCGTCTTCAGCTTCCTGAGAAAGAAGTTTATTACCTGCATAAGTCAGTGAGAACAACCTGTGCATTTTAATACCGCTACAATGAGAAAAATGTAGGTACCTTGTGGCACTCTAGCAACTTTGCAGACTTTAAAACCCAGTTCATCTTTCTCCTGCACTGGTATTGACACCAAATCAAAGGTTTGTCAAGTTCATTGAATGAACTTTCACTATGCGTGAGATACAACTATATTTTCACACCCAGCTTTGGAAACTTCAAAAAACGGAACAGCGCTTCCCCAGGGCTTTGATCTTTAGCAAGAGGAAATGCTAAGTTGTGCTGTTGGCCAAAGAAAGTTGGCAGGGTACCCAGAGTCTTTTCACGGAGTGTACCTGGGCCTGCAGCAGCGATGCAGTCGCCACGTACAGCTGTCACGTTCCCCCACGGCCCAGAGCAAGCCCGAGCTGTCAGCACAGCGCTGCGGCTGCCAGAGGCCATCGCCAGCCTGCGGAGCTCTGCGGGGCCTTTACGGCTGCGTCGACCACAGCCCCTGTGAAACGCTGAAGTCACCTAGCAGCACAACGTCACTTTTCTCTGTGCTGCAAACTTACCAAGATTTATAGGACTAATTAGTCTAGGTAGCTATGGCAGTAGCAGAATACCTTTTAATGTGCACTTCCATTAATGATGCTGATAATTAAGACAAATCTTCATGCTTCTGAACTTAATACACATGGTGGGTATCTAAAAAACAATGCACTGAATCATAATGCAATGTATTAATGTGAAAACGTATATGAAGATAAAATTGTTGTGTGGGGGGAGTCATAGCCCAAAACTGTATTTCAAAAGCGACACCTAAACTAGTAAATGTACAGCAGACTTTGACAGTTGACAATATGCTACTAAACTTAAGTCAAGCTATTGTTTTCTTTGCTTTTCCAGGTAGTATACTGTACTTATAAATGTCAGCCAAGTTTTTATTAGTTCATTCTTTAGGAAATGCAAGAGCAGAGCAAGGTGACATAGTACCCAATTATGTGTAATTGTTGCGTGCTGGAGAGAAGCGTGACTAATGTTTGGAGGTTTGCTCCTGCTATCTCAGAGCCATTTGTCAGCAAGGAAAATTACATGACGCTGGAAATTCCGACGCCGGTTCTGTGTTTAAGTTCCCACAGTCCTACCTCCGTGTGGCTGCTAGCCTGGTGCTCACAAGAGAAATAGGTGTTGGCCCCGTCACTTATGCTGTCAGTGATCACAAGGATGCATCAAATTGCTAGGCCGTACTTAAGGCAATCCTAAAATACTTAAACCAAATGTCAGTGCGTCTTTCTTTGTAAATACAAGCCATCTTCTATGGGGAAAAGACCACATAAAGGTGTTGTCTTCAACGTGACATTAAAAAGACAGGCCTGAATTCGGTATTACACGTAATGTTTTACTACACCCTGAAAATACTGGGAATGCAGAAGCTGTACAAAGCAATGAAAGAGCCCTACTTAAAGCACACACTGCATAAATGCCAGGTTAGGGCCACAAATTCATTCCAACGTTAAGAGGAAACAGCAGAATATAAATGCTTATAGTAAAATGATAAACGTTGTCAAAAATGCTGCCCCTAAAACCAAACTATTATAGGGTGATGGAACAGTGCCTAGTGCCATAGCTCCAGCCCTCCGCCGTGGCTGCAGAGGGATTTATGAACTCCGAGAGCCTTTGTGGAAATCAGTTGCTTGCGGAACGACTGCAGCAGGACACAGAACCCGTAAGCGCAGAGACAATAGAAGCTTGTTAGTTTTAGCAGAAGACTTTCAATGGATTGTGGAAACTGTATCAACGGGCTTTGCTCTATACTTTCATATGCACTTAGGGACATCTTTGAACATTTCCTGGAGCATAAAAATCCCAAAGAGTCAAAAAACGTAACAGTAAAAATGTCAGTTTGTGTTGTCATTTTAATTAGAATTATGAAGTAGTAAGAGCTGATATAATTGATTATTAATCAAAACATTTGTTTAAATATGTCTTGTTACAACAACTAAGTTAGTACATACGCAAATGTATAAGTTTTGTTAAATTTCAAGACATACCCCGTAAAAGAAAACGTTATATATAAGTGCTGTAGACAGATCAAGTTAAAATTGTTGTGGCTTTGTGCTCTTAGCTGCCCACCAAAGTGATGCACCAGAACCTTGCTAAGGTCTCCAAATGAAAATACCATTTTGAGAAACATGATTTAATCTCTTTACAGTTTCAACAGTTTGCTTTCCATGTGCTTATTTCCTTGGTTTGGCATCTGTTCAGTTTCTAATTCAAGCATGGAAATAATTGTGCCAAGAGTAAATTGAAAACATTTGATAACACTTAGACATCTTTATGCTGGTTTTTGTCTGCAAAATAAGCTAAATGTAATTATTACTGCTATTAATTTTCCTTACAATTCATTAAAAGTAAACATATTCACCTTGGGGAATGGAGGGGAAAATTAGCCTTCTTATGGGTCCAAAATTTGCTTACAAAGGCAGTTTCATCATGTAGAAGTGTGATGTATTAAAAAAAAAATGACTAGAAAAACGTAATTTTCCACAGTCAAAGTTTTCAGGACAACCAGTGGCAAATCCAAATTCTTTTGTAATTACCACCCGAACAATTGAACTCCACGAGACAATCGGGACTGACTTGGGTTTTGACTGGGAGCTGTTGACAGCGTAACAAGTCTTGCTGCAGTGGTTTAAGAATTTCCATCCACCGTTGTGCTCTCAAATCCTTCACGACAGACTGGAAAAAATGGCAGTTTCTCCCCGCTGAAGCAGTGTGCACATACAGCCCGGCATCTTCGGTGAAACAGGTGACAAAGCTGGGTTTATGCTAAAAAGCGTTTTTTCACAGGATCAGCTGAGGAACGTGTCTCCTTTCTGGCTGCTCAGGGGGCAGAGGGCTAGGCACTGGGAAGAGGGGCAGACGAGACAGCTGGGGCCAGTAATGCTTTTTATTGCAGTGTTCATCAGCCAACACTTTTTAGAATCCATAAAAACCACAGAAGGGATTTTACACTTCAGAGAGGACCTACAATAATCATATCATTTACTTTTTTTTTTTAAATACCTACATCTTACTGCCTAACACCTCTTAAATCTTTATGATGGCTTTTTTTTTTTCCTTCTCACTCGTATTTAACATATGAAATGCCTTAGCTCCTGTATTTCTTTTCTGAAATATAATAACAGTCACAGCAATGGAGCGGACTTGGAAGGTATTGATATACACAATTTCCAATTATATTTTCTCACACTTGAAAAGATTATTTGCTTTGCTGTTGTCTTCACAGCACCCAAAAATGTAGACTATTTGAAACATCCTTAGGATTTTTCATAAGGAAAAAGAAAATGAGTGACTAAAACATCAGTGTGGAAGCAACAGGATGCAAGTCAAGTAAACTTCTATTTCCTTACATTTAGGGAAAAGATAGTGGAACAGAAGTCTTACTCAATTTATTGTTTCGGTAAATACTTGTTTAGAAGCCGCTGGTTTGTGACTGTGGAGTTTTTACAGGTTACCACCCTCCTCACTGACGTTTGGGTACCCTGCCGTCTCTCCTGGTCCGGACAGCCCTGTACAGATAGTTACACTGCCAGTCATGTTCTCATCTCCCTTAGGGACCGCTACCTCTATAGCTACCTTCACTTAAATTCCTTCAGGGTCTGGCCACAGTAAGGTTTATTCACCATACCCTATCGCCATTTTTAAAGAACATGCCTCCGAGTCTAAACCTTCCTGTGTTACACGTACCGCGGCTGCTAGGGAAAGACTGTACGTGGCCCTGTCCTTAGTCAAAAGGAGACAGCAGGAAAGCGGCCACCCTGCGGGCCGTGCCACCAGGGCTTTGCCTCGCCGTGCCTGGAGGTTGCCAGCCTTCCCTCTGCTGCAGGCCGCTCCGAAAGCAGCAGAGAGAAGGAGCCGCGGGTCATCTCCTCGGCTCCCGCAGGCACGGGAGTCAGCACCTCTTCCCTGGGACTGGAGCTGCGGTGGCCACATTTCCAGGAACAAGGAACAAATAAGCTGAACCGTGTCTGCCCGGGCTTAAAATAGCCTCATACCTCATCCTTTCTTTAATATCAGCTTGTGAATTCTACAGGAGACTTGCAGCAGGAGAGGCCGTGGGCTTCGCAGCTGATTTTGGCTCTAGTTTGGTTTTGACTATCTTGTTTTATCAACCTCTGTTATAAAAATGAGGAATGATTTTGTAAATCCTAGTTTTTCCAAACATCCGCGTATCATCGCGTCCTTCAATCTAATCGTTTGCTGGTTTACTGACAGTGAAAATACCAAAATATTTTCAAAAATAAGATGTGTTCCCAAGATCTTTCTAAAAAGTTGAGCATTACTTTGATTTTAGTCATGTTCTCCCTTGTCAGTCCACAGTCAATTACAGCCCCTATTACCAACAGTCAGCTGTGTGTGCCTGCATAACCTACAACCTCTTTATAGCCTCTTCCTTATTTATTTTTTTTTTTAATCTCCGAGTGTAGATTTCCAAGCCTTCCCCTGTAAGGGGTAAAATTCTTGCACGGTATAGGCCGCAAATCCCAGCTCTGCAGTCAGCACTCTCGTGTCATATGTTCCAACCAGCACTTTCTTCTTTTGTTCCTGAAGTGCAGTCCCTTCACAGAGTGGAGTGATAGAGTTACAAGTTCATGAAGTTCAGCATTTTCCTGCCCCTTCTTACTATTTCTAACCGTGCCTCAGCTACAGCTCAGCTGAATTTAATCTGTAGTGGTAAAAGCAACAAGGAGAATACCTACTGGATTGTAGGATGGATGCTTCAGCTGAGTTTATCTGCAAGAAATTAATGCAATGGAGAAATGAGAAGAAAAATGATCAACAAGGCTGAAGGCAGATGGGTAGTCCTCTTAGAGGTAACCAGCTGGGTTAGGACTGACACTGAAGGGTGAAGGAATATGGGCCTGTGTTTTCAAAGGCTGTTGGAGCTGCAATAAAGATATAAACATTTCTTAGCAGACACCACTTTTTTTTGTATGTAAATGAAGTTCTTTGTAGCTATGATACTGACATTACAAAACATGCATATGCATATGTACATATACATGTACATATATACATACACATATACATATCATCAGGAGTAGTCAGCGGGAATTCAACCAAGCTGATAAGGTTGTGGAGATATTTGGACCTCTTTGGAGACCTTCAGAAGCCGCCTGGACGTGGTCCTGAGCAGCCTGCTCTGGGTGCCCCTGCTTGGGCAGGGGTGGGAGCAGCCGGCCTCCAGAGGGCCCTGCCAGCCTCAGCAGTGCTGTGATTCTGTGACATACACACAGGCAGAGCTTGGTAAGCAAAAGAGCAATTTGCCCTCTGTACCATGAGAGGTACGGTGATGTGAGCTCTTCCAAAATGCGTTCTCCATTCTCAGTAAGTACTTGGATTATACCCCACGTCAAAACCAAAATCAGAATCTTTGCAGAGTTCATTGGGGCTGCACATAACCTCCAGCCCTGCCATGCACTGTGTCACGCACAGAAAAGTGCCCAGCTACTGCCCAGTTATAAACGATTCCCAACAAACCTGCTTAAATGACAGAGTGATCAAGGCAAACTGTATCTTCATCCAAAGAGATTGCTTATTCGGCCTCTGATGGCGTTCAGGAAGAGCAGCTGACATCTGAAAGGTTTTATCATGAAGCTAGAGAATATCTTTTCTTTTCATACGTTCCATGTGCCCCAAAGGGAATAAAGCACGAGCCAGTAGCTGTCAGCAAGTAAAAGGAAACCGAAGCTTTTATACTAAAGATGTCTAGACCATAAGAAATTTTATCTTTTGTTTGTGTGTTTTTTTTTTAAGTTACAAAGGTTTTGCAGAGAACCCCAGAATTCTGGCATTCGGATGCCAGATTCTTTTTCTTCCACACCCAGAACTCCCTGGAGAGCTCTTACTGTCAGTATCCGCTCTCTTAAAACCTTTGAACTCTTTTCTATGGCTGAGTTGAAATTACCAGGCTTTCCTAGTTCAGAATGTCAATATTTTATCTCAGGCTTTTGCTGCTGTCCTGGAGAAAAGAGCTACAGGCAGTTTTATCTAAATAAATCAAGACACTTTGTCTTTTTTTTTTTTTTAACTGTTATAATAACTTTTTTCCTATATGCAGAAGCAATAGTCAGTAGGTTCAGCACCAGATGTGATGTGATAGCATATGCTAAAAGACATGTTTAATGTTTTGTCTTATAGAGACTGTAGCCCGCACTTGCTCATGTCTGTCTTTAAAAGTGACCAAAGTAGGGTGCTATAGAGTTGAAAAGCAGGGGGGGGAAATAATAATGTTAAATCTAGACAATGACTTGTGGACTTTCCTGAGCAAAATCGTGGAAAGTCCATTGCTGTCCACTGCAGATTTTAGAAAAGTTAAAGTCCCTTGAACAAAGTGCTGCTTCACGCGATGACAACAGCTGATTCATTTTCACGTTGTGTTTGACTCAGAATGAAGCAGCTGAAGAACCAGGAAAGGGCGACTGCAGCCTAGACCAGGTAACGCCGAGGGACATGACCCCAGTAAGGCAGCAGGTTCACAGCTGCAATGTGAAGGCCACAGAGAGAGCTACCAGAGTATTAATATCCTGAGTATTAATATCCTACCTTTGTCCAAACTGAATCTGGTTCCTTTCACCCATGCCACCCAGAGGAAGAGCCCTTTGGTGAGTGTCCAGTGCACGTTGCTGTGGCTCTGGGAACAAGAAAAGCCAAAATGCTAACGGACGTGCTGTCCAAGCTGGAATGTCCCCTCCGAAGACAGACTGAGCTTGGCTGATTCGGAGCCAGACGTTCTCAAGCTCAGATGGCTCCTCCGGGGATGAAGTGCGTGAGGGTATTTTCCCGAGAGAAAAGGCAGCAGCTAGTTGTGCAAGAATTGTGTCTAAATACGCTTCACAAACAAAACTCTGGGTTTTAGTATTCTTACAGAAAAAAAAAAAAAAAAAAAAAAAAGAGCTGCTCAGCTTCAGCAACAAGGAGCTGGCAGTGGTTGTTTGGAGTCCTTGTGCCTGTACAAGGGGCATGAAGCTGGGGAGGAAGTAGCCTCAGCTAGTCTGGCCACCACGTGCACGTGGGTCTGGGGTGGAATAAAGGCAGCCCTCCAAAACCACCCGTTTAAAAGCACTCCTTTCTTCCCTTCATTACGAGCACGTTCTGTGATGGAAGTGGTGATTTATTTCTCAGTAGGTTGCCATTGTTTCTTTTAAAAACTGCGGTCCAAAAGGATTTGCTCATCTTTTTTGTCCTCCTATCCCTAGAGGCTAAATACCTCTGCTGTTTCAGAGACAATTTTTGCAGTACCTTTAGTTCTGTGAAATGCAGGTCTTGTGTCTTCGAGACCAACACGTAATTGTAGAGTAGCAGTTTGTATTTCTAAGTTTATATGTATAAGTGGCTACTTGTGAGTAGCAGTTAACCTTTCACTGCTCACTTCAGCTTCTCACTCATATAAGCAACAAATATCTACAAGGAAAATCCTCCCATAAAGAGCTTTACTCTTTACTCACAAATTTTATTCCACGTTAGAAGCAGCAGCTCTTTGGGCCCGTAGCATTGGTGGTTCTGGGAAACGGTTAATTCAAGACAAACACAAGTAGAAACATCAACGTAGATGTGTATTGTGCGCCAAGTTTCCAGACCGTAGCATTAGAAAAGCACCTCACAAGGACTGCAGGCTGGGTTTAAGTAGAAGATACCAAGCTTACATCTCATTGGGACGTATTTACATTGAGTAAGGTCACCCAAAATGTTTCAATGTATGTACTGGATGGCATCTGAAGGCTCAGGAATCCAATCATGGTGGAACGAGTAACGTTAATGCAAGTCTCACACAGCACCATCGGACTCGGGTCGCTGTCTCGAGGGCGGGTGTTGATCTGGCTCCTCCCAGCCAGGTGAGGTGAAAGAGCAGTTGCAGGGTACGTCGGTGCTTGCACGGTCTTGCCGTGGCTTCGAGGCAGGAATGCCAGCAGCTCTGTGACAGTGAGCCCCAGACTGCAGCCACGCTTCAGGCAGGATCCGTCACCTCCCACAGGCAGGCCCGGAGGCTGCTCCTGGCGGGCTCCGGGCTGCTGCGGGCCTCTGTGGAGGCTGAGCAGGGAGGGAGGGAAATGGAGAGGAACGGCTTCACGCAGACACAGACCTGCGTCACCCAGCGAAGAGCTGCTGTTCGTGCTTGCTTGGCGCATCTGCACAAACCCCACGGAGACAGGAGCTGCCCCCGGCTCGCCCGCTGAGTAACGCACCTGAAGTGTGTGTGTACGGGAGGTTGTGTACGCCGGTGTGCTCTCTCTGGGGCCTACTGCTACGTGCATCTGGGGCTCTGGGAGAGAAAAGGAAAGGGGGAGATGGGGGAGAGTTAAATTCAGGAGAAGCTTGGGCACCACACAGCATCCACAACATGAAAAACTAATTTACCCGTAGACAGTAGTTTTGTAGGGTCTGAAAAATTGTTTCAAAAAAACTAACAAACAAAACCACAATCCAGTGTTCTTTCCAGCATCACTAACCTTGTATTTATTTGCTTTCTGGAGACAGAAGGGGAAAGAGCTGGCCAGCAACACTTTTGGGAACTGCCAGTTGTTCCACTAGTCAAAGTACAATACGGGTTGATTTACATCACAGGAATTACTTGTATTGCTTCTTTCTTATCAGTGGATGGCACGTTAGCAGGCATTTAGAAAAACATATATTCATTGTAGACTAATGATATCAAATTGCCACTGTTCAGGTGCCACACTGAGGTCCCAAAACCTACACGTGACAACATACTACTCCTGAAATCGTCATTCTTCCTTTCTCCACCTCCCCCAGGACGTTTCATGAATCAGCTTATCCATACTAACTCCACCATATTTTTTTCTCCCACCCTGGGGAGTAACCTATCCCAGGGCCTGTTCAGGCAAAAAAAAAAAAAAAAAGGCAAGTGTACAAGTGCACATTTTGTAGAAACTCAACCCCCAGCCGTTCGTTTAATAGCAGCGTCTTCCTTGTGCTGCATTCCTGTTACCTAACCACACCTCTCCTGCCCCTCGAGGATCTTACAAAACTGGGAACCTGCTGAACGGGTTCACTTCAGCCTTTCATTACCCACAGGCACTGACACTTCCCTCCTGTACTCGCCGCGATTCAGTGATTCAGTTTTACCACTTCTCCCCGGACTCCTCATTCTTCCTGACTCTGACATTTATTTTTCACCACGCACCAAGCAGAGACCACGACAATTTATGAACGTGTTTTGGACGAGGTTCTCCTTCCAGGCAACTTGCTTTGCTTCTGAAGCTCTCACAGCTCACCCCCCAGCAGCGCTGTGACCCCAGTTAGGAGTCACTTGCTAATGAACTCGTTACACAGACCACTGCACACGGGCTGCCTCAACAGCACCCTGGTGGCACGGACTGTTCCCAACCACTGGAAATGCAACACTGCATTCCTTACTGAAGTTCACAGTGATGGTTACTTCAGTTTTTAAACTGTATCTTATGAAACATAGAACGGAAGCTTTTTATTTTTATTTTTAAATTGCTAGCCTTCAACTGACGGCGTCAGTTGTGTCCGGCTGTCACAGGAATAGGTGGAATTAGGCTCCAGCAGACCCAGCCCTCCCTCACTTACAACAAAACAATTGCATTCAGTGCATGGAAGGTAGGCTTTTAATAGGAATGAAATTCTGAAAAAAGAGAAGTGTCCTGGGCAGTGCTGAGAACACAACGTACAAGTATTATTGCAAGGTTGTGTTCAGCATAAAGTATACACAGCGAATCGTGAGACTGCTTCAGAGATGCAGCAAGATGTTCAGCAGCTGCCATGGGACAGCAGAGAGCTGGCAGGCTTCCTCCTAAGATTTGTCCTCCTCCTGCCAGCTTCTCCAGGCTCACTCCAACAATAAATACATCACTTGAGAAAAACCCCAAACCAACAAACAAACCAACACCACCACCACCAACAACAACAAAAAAAACTGAGAGAGAGAAAAAGAACTAACAAAAACTGAAGCAAGTATAGCAAAAGATTTAAAAATACTCATTCATGAACCTAATTTTGTTCCTTTTGACATTAGGCCAGAGATGTAGCAGGTAAAACATGCTCCGGGAGGGAACCACACGCCAGCCATCTTCTGCTGATGGGTGAGCACAGCCAGCAGCAGGGTGGCTCAGCGCAGACTTTGGTGCTCCGTGTTCTAGCAATGGGATGCTCTTGGAAAAAAGTCTTCATTTGACTTGACAGTCAAGTCCTCCACGGGATTTTGGCCCTACCTTCTTGAAAGACTGTGCTCTATCTGCACTGAGGACTGTAACTCTGTTGATCAAAGCAGGAAGCGTGGATATGAAGGAATTTCCACTTCACCGGCTGAAACTCACGGCACTCCGTCGCGCTGCCCACAGCGCTAACCGCTTGCCCTGTTAGAGCCCCAACCTGCAAACATGGACACGCATGCCTAGCTGCAGATGAATGGCCTCATTGAGCTCCCCACGGCTGCCTACATGCAGAAGTCACTCACAAAACTGTTTGCAGGATTTAAGCCAAAATGCAAAACTCGTTTCTTGGCTTGGCATCGCCACAGTAAGTTCTTCATGCAGACACATCGCATTTCCAGGGATCTACGGAGGAGAGAGTCAAGTGGGTAAAGCAGACTGTTACGGTAACGACAACTTGGAGCAAAACAGAAGATGTTTTCAGCTAAACCTCTTCAAGAGAAGCCCGCTAACCCCAGAAGTTCGGGCTGTGAGCTGCGAGCACACAGGCAAACAAGATTTCCTTCGCTCGTCAACTGCACCGGGAGCAAGAACGCTGCGCTTGTGCCACGCGCGGTGTGGGAAGGGATGGATCCAGATCTGGTACAGATCTGGAGGGTGATTGGGGATAGCACAGGATTGCAGAAGGGAACTGAAATGGTCAGAAAGTCACACCAGAGAGAGCCTGGCTTCCACCAAGTGTTGCTGAGGGCGGCTACTAACTGCTGCGCACGCTGTAACCAACTGCACAGGCTCAGAGCATGCCGAGGAGCCGGGCAGAGCATTGCTCTGGCTTGCCCCAGCCGTACGTGTCCTCATTTCACGCATTCCTTGCATTTAGCCCTGCTTTTTAGCCCACACAGCAAAACCTTCCAGGAAGCCACTTCAGCTCCTCAGGTAATGTTGGGAAGAGCATTTCAGGACCTCCTTTGGCAGAGGGCTGCAGCAATTGCAGCTTGTTTACACTGCTGGAATGGCACTTCTCTCTCAAGCATATTTATTAAGGCCAAAAAATCCCCAAATGACAGTTGTGTATGGTCGCCTATGCTTGCATACTCGGTTACATGAATACTGCATTGTGCACAGCCCTTAGCCCCCAGCTCCTCCTCCTCCAGCTCCCCTTTCTTCAGAGCTGCTTGTCATGCCTGGGGGCAGAGAGTTACTCAGAAAGCAAGCAAAGCCTCTCTGATCAAACCAAACACCGTGCCCTAGAACCTGCAACTGAGCTCAGCTGATTTTGCAGCTTTGCACACATCAGGCAGGAAAGAAGCAGGCTCCTAAAAAGCTGGGCAAGCACCCGTCCATTTTCAAATGGAGCTGCAACAGCAGCAGGAGTGGCAGTGATTTTATTGTATGTTATTGTATAGCTGTGTTTTATTGTATTAATACTTTATTGTATAGCCATGCACCAATCTCACATTCATGTCAGGTGTAGCTTTTAGGACTTGCAGACCGAATTACAGCTCCGCTAACAAAGTGGAGCCCTGATAATGCACAACGCCTGACTTTCGGAAGTTCTGCAGAAGTTCTTTCAGAGGTTTGATGTGCATCGGGAGAGCTAATGGCTGCAATGAATGTGTACACAAATTTACACATCGGTAGCTTGTTGTGGACACCAAAGACTATGATAAACCTTCGAAAGAGCCAGAGCTTCTATATGCATATCTCCATAGCTACATCCCCAACAAAGCGCAGAGGTCAACGTGGGCTGCGCATTGAGGTTCACCTGGGGTCAGGTTGGAAGAGGTTTGGACCTTCAGCATTTTTCTTTTATTTAGGTTTTCCACAGCAGGCCTATGTATGCCGCAAAGTTCATCCTTACAGAAAGAAAGGTAAAACTTTTCGTAATTGTCTTAAACCTTCACATGCACATATTTAGGGGAAAATGCAGCAGGGATAAAGATTTACACAAAAGCAATGATGACAGGTAAGGGTGGGGACCTGTAGAAGTTGAAATAACTCTGATTCAGCTCCTCAACTTTTCTGCTTCCGCCCTCAGATGATTATAAGGAACCTCTAAGCGCACCATTTCCTCCCACTCATTTACCTCTTCCAAATGTCACCCATCTCTCAGCAGATGCGTGTATTTTTTCTTTCCTCCTCCATTTTTCTGTTTGCCCTCGATTCCATCCTAACTTCCATCTCGCTGTCTTTTTTCCCCTTAAAGCTCTTCTTTCCCCTCACAGCACACTCTTTATGTCTGTGTGGGTGTGTGCACGTGTACGTAATGCTTGAGCTTTTTGCCTCTCTAAACGTTTAGCATTTTTCTGCGCTCACTTCTTCAGTCCGTCTCCTGACACCTCCTTTAGGACCTGGTCCAAACTGGCTTCTTTCTTGGACTCTTTGGAACCATTTCTAAAGTCTGACTTCAGATGCACCAAACACTAGGTCCTTTTCCTCCTCGCAGTCCTGAAAATCCTTATTCCTAGGGCTCACCCTTTTCCTGAATTCTCTCTTTTTAACCCTTTCGGTGCCCTTCAGGAGGCTTCTCCCCCCAGCCCCTCTAGGTGTGGGTACTCTGCGCGGTCTCTAACAAACCCCAGTGTCACGAAGGTGAGCTCTCATCATCCAGATCCGTCTCCTCCTGCACAAAGGCGTTACACAGTTTCTTTTCTCTCTCCTTACCGATACCTGGCCATCAGTTGAATCTCCATTTGGCTTAACTGGACCTTCCCTCCTCCATTTTCCTTGTTCCGCTCATTTTTCCCACCTTTGTGCTTGCTGCCACCACCCCAACCACCACTGATGCCCGTTCCCTTCCACCTGGACTTCTCTCCAGGCTCTGATTTAGGCTAGTCAGATCTTGCAAGTCTTTTCTGCTGAACATACAAGATCTAATCTTCTCAGAGCTCTTGCCCATCTTCCATCTCATTGCACCTGCACAAATAAAATTGTCTTGCTGACACCCATGAGAACAGCTGCCCTCCGGACTTGCCAAGTGTATCACGGCCTCATTTTTCTGACTCTCATCTTACCCCTTGTTCTGCCGTTGTCCATCACACTTAACAAAAGTGTTGTTTTCAGCTCCAATGTACTCCACAACCTTAATTTTACCCTTTGTGTGTTTCTAAGAGATCAGCTTTGGCATAACTGACCTGCCAGGCCTTCATGATCCCTCTCCAAGCCTTAACACCAGCTTTATGTCTTCCTTGCTGCCCCTCAAGTTTGCAAGTTTCCTTCACAGTCCTCCCAAAGCCATTTCACTGTTTAAGAACTTTCCTTCACTGAGACACTTACAACGCAACCTCGTGCAGATTGCACGCATCGGTTTATTTCTTACCACAGAGTACTGTTATGGGCACCCTGCGCTCCTGTCTGCGACTCTAGGTAGGGGAACCCACGTCCTGTTGGCTTTCTTCAGCCTCCAACACAATGAGTCCCGGTCCAAAGCCTGGTAGTAGCATCTAACCGCTGCATGACCCGAGGTGGAATCAACATCTGTGAGTATCTTATAAGCTTTCTAAGCCCTACATGACAAGGACAAAGAATAGGTGTTCAGTTGAAAGACAAATATTTTTTAGAGAGAAGATTTAACAAGCAATAATTAGCATAAAAGCTACTGCAGCTTGAAAAAGAATCATGTGTTATGGTTAGGGACATGTTAAAGCAAACCCGGCCACAACTGCAGCAAATAGCTGTTCCCCTTGAAGCAATGGGTCCAGAAGCCATCCACCGGCCAAAGGCACGGTGCCTTGAATGGGGGGTGGAGGGAAGAAGAGCCAAGTTCTCAATTTAGAAGCCTCAAGTTTGGACTGAAGGTGTAATTTTCATTCCGATGTCAAATAATCACAAAATTACAGCAAGGTGAGGCTGGCAGGGCGCTCTGGAGGCCGGCTGCCCCAACCCCTGCCCAAGCAGGGACACCCAGAGCAGGCTGCCCAGGACCACGTCCAGGCGGCTTCTGAAGATCCCCAAGGAGGAGACCCCACAGCCCCTGTGGGCAGCCGGTGCCGGTGCTCAGTCACCCGCACAGCACAGAAGTGCTCCTGGCGTTCAGGCAGCACCTCCTGTGTCCCAGGTTGTGCCCGTTGCCCCTTGCTGGCACCAGGCACCACTGAAAAGAGCCCGGCTCCATCCTCTTTGTCCCCTCCCTTCGGCTATTTATAGACAGTGACGACATCCTTGGTGTTGTATGGAAGCTGAGGAAGAGCACGCTAACACCAAACTGAAGTTAAATCAGCCCACAGTTACAGCCTAGCCAAAAGAGGAACGAATTCAAACCAAAAGGAATGGCTTTGGGAAAAGTATGCAGCTTTTGATCAGCTGCCTTCCTACCTAGGATTCACGTGCAACTTCTCAGCCCACGAGCTCCTATAAGGCTAAGGAAATTCATTTTTAGGTAATTTGATGTCCTGGGGAAAAAAAAAAAAATCAAAGCACTAGGACACTTGTGTCAAGTATTTACACTTTGCATTTAAACTCTGTTGAGGACTAGGTTATCTCTGCCCTCTCCAGTTCAGACCTGCACGGGTGAGAAATAACATTTGGAAATAATAATATAAAAATAAATGCTGTTAGGACAGAGTGTCAGTTTTCTATTTGGCTTCTTTCATTTGTCTGTTGATTTGATGTTATACTGTGCACAAAATGCACAATATTCGCACCATGACCCAAACGTAAAACCCCCCAAAATCCGAGTCCTGCTCCCTGAACAGCTCTGTCCCAGTGACCCCATGGCAGAACTGACCCCATGTGGGATTGTTTCCTTGTTGCAAAGTCAGCAAAATAAGATCGGAGCAGAAGAAAGCTCTTGCACTTCAGATTTTGCTCCGTTATCACATCAGGTATCACACCTGCCCAAACGAGTTATAACCTGGCCAGCAAGTACCAGGAGCCACAAGCAACCCACCAGGCGGCTAAAAGGAAAACACAGATGCAGGTGCAAGATTCAGGCTAAATGAAAACCGGCACAGCAAACTCTCAAATAACTAAAACTCAGACAACAGAGCTACTAGGAAAAAAGGCACTCCTCTCAAGGTGGCTGGCGAACAAGAGGATTAGGAGAAAAAGCTGAGTCCGGAGCAGGCGGGAGGAGGAGCAGCGCTGGGAGCATCCCTGCGACCAGCAGCACCGGGGCAGGGGCACCTCCTGGTGGAGGTGGTGTGGAGGCCTAAAATCCACGGGTTGCCCCTGGATATTATTCTCAAGGGAAATATTCTGTGGCACAACGATTTCATCAATTTTAAATAATTTGCCGCATGTAACGCCAGCTCGCATTCATAACTGTTTGAAGTTACTTGTTCAAACTATTTTGAGAGGCTAACAGTGGAAAAAACCCTTCAGCTAACATTAAAAATTACCTCTAAGATTTTTCTCTGGCCAATTCACCTACTTCCCCGACAGCTACCGCCCAACACAGGCACACTTCTGTGCAACCTGTGCTTGCTCACTGTTAGCCGTGCCAGAAAATTTTCAAAAGGCCAAGTATAAAGTTGGGACACCAAGTAGCGGCAACACAGATTTTAATTTTAAAGCAAATTATTTTAAGAGCTACTCATACACATGACCGTATTTTGATTCAACTACTTATGTACCAAAATCCAAAGTTCTTTATTCTATTCCCCCTCCAAGTACAAATCAACACAAAAATAACAAAAAAGCCTTTCTACCTGGGTTGTTTTACCTTGGGATAACTTTGCCAGGTTTGTAAGCTTTTCCCAACCCAGCTGAGCTGCCAAACCAGGCTGGGAGGAACACGGCCGCGTCCGCAGCGCGCTATGCGGGTCGGGGCTCACCTCCTGCTAAACGCTGGTGGTCCCCCCCGTCCGCCTCCCAGCTGGGAAGCCTCGGGCTTAGCTCTCATTTCTCCTGAGAGTTAGCAGTGGAAATATCTGCAGACTGCAAACACTAAAAGCCAACTTTTATATTGCTTTGTCCCAGATACCAGTGTCGCAGCTGCCTTTTCACCAGGCTATTTCCTTGCTGCAACGATCAGAACTGCTCTAAGTGTCACTGGACCGCCTTACCCGCCGCGCATGAAGCGGACACACACACGAGCCAGGAGCTGAATGACTTACGAGTGGCTACAGTTGGCTTGCGGGTGGCCTGCCCAGCACTGGGCCAAAGAGTCCCAAGGGTGCCCACAGAGCTTCCCTAACCTTAACGCTGCCATCTCCCCTTCCTTACCACCGTCTTCTCAGTCCTCAGGTTCACTGAGGAGTGAGTGCTCTGAGATACTGTCATTGCCCAGCTCTTCCTTCACAACCCCAAGCCCTGCCAGACTTTAATCAAAGTAGCTTCATTTGCTTCACAGCTCTCCAAATAACACACGGGGAGCCATTTGTCACCAGCACCACAATATTACCAGAAATGTGAACAGCGCAGTGAAATAGACAAAATACATTGCTGTGTTAAGTGACCTGGCAGTAAACCAGCGATGGTAACGTTACTCCATTAAAAACAGGGAATTTGCACTTAATATATATTTAAGCACAAGTCACCACTTCATACCAAGCGCTATGTGGCACAGTAGGGATTACAGCTTTAAACGGATGTTTTAGTGTTCAGATCCAAATATCCAAGTGTTCAGGCATCAGAACACCGTTTGAAGGCAGTATGACCTCCAGCTAAAAGCAACTACTCCAGCAGCATGCAGTTACCGTTGCCTGCTCGTTATGTCCCCCTTCATCTGCATTGGTTCTTTTAGAACCAAAGAAACCCAATCCAAGATTTCAATACACTAAAACCCGGAGGTAAACCTTTCAGATTTTTCACTGTTCTGCACAGTTGCCAAGTCAGAAACTTCCTTAAGAAAAACTGCATGCGAACGCAGACTCTCCTAACAAACAAAAAGAAATAAAAATGGTTTTAACACTTAGGCTGAAGAGTGCTTTTGGGGTGGGTGGGGTGTGGGGGAACAAAGACTGGAGCTAAGCTATGGGGAAAGAATAGTCTATGACTGATTTCAATACTTATGGAGAAATTATTTGGTCCAGAACTGGATTTCAGTGATAATTTGCAAACTCCTGCGTAACATTCTAAGCCTCTCTGGTTCAATTTTAATTAAACCACAGGAAAGAAAGGGCTTCTTTTTTCTTTTGAAGAAGCAGTTGTTAGACTGGATAACATTTCAAAGTTACATTGTGGAACTATCCAGCATGCAGCACCCAACCCTAAGCCTATCTCTACCGTCCACAAATGGTATGACACTGGGCAGGCCCTGCCTTACACTTAAAACTGTCAGTTTAAGTGAAATAAAATAGGTAAAAATATAAAATTCAGATGAATGTAAGCACACAACAGTGAGTTGCAAAATAGACCTGTCAAAGGACGGAAAAACATAGGACAATTTCCATTTCATATTGCTAAAGCAAAGAAAAGTGGAGGAGTTTCTATGACGGACTCAATCTGGAATACAATACAAAACCATAGAATCATTTATGTTGGAAAAGACATTGAAAATCATCAAGTCCAACTTCATGTTAACTTAGTACTAAACCCTGTCCCTAAGCACCACATCTACACATCTTTTAAATGCCTCCAGGGATGGTGACTCAACCACTTCCCTGGGCAGCCCATTCCAATACCTCCCAGCCCTCTCAGTGAAGAAATTTTTCCTAATATCCACCCTAAACCTCCCCTGGTGCAACTGGAGGCCATTTCCTCTTGTCCTACAGCTTGCTGCTCAGGAGAACACACCGATCCCCACCTCACTACAGCCTCCTCTGAAGCAACTGTAGAGCACGATAATGTCTCTCACCATCCTCCTTATCTCCAGCCCAAGCAACCCCAGCTCCCTCAGCTGCTCCTCATTCAGACTTGTGTTCCAGGCCCTTCACCATCTTTGTCGCCCTTCTCTGGACACCCTCCAGCACCTCGATGTCCTTCTTGTAGTGAGGGGCCCAAAGCTGAACACAGTACTCGAGGTGCGGCCTCGCCAGGGGGACAAGGGGACAATCACTGCCCTGGTCCTGCTGGCCGCATCATTTCTGATACAAGCCAGGAGGCTGTTGGCCTTCTTGGCCACCTGAGCACGCTGCTGGCTTGTGTTCAGCCGGTTACTGACCAATACCCCCAGGTTCCTTTCTGCCAGGCAGCTTCCCAGCCACTCTTCCCAATAATACAAATCTCTTCCTCCTAATATAAATCCATGCAAATTTACAGAAAAATATGAACATAGATATAAAAATATGAACCTAGATGTACCATAATTAAACATTACCAAGGTGGCCTGGACATACTACACACGGATTTTTGTCAGCCATTGCTCTAAGTGAAATTCTAATATGAAAAGTAGATTATCTACGATCTCTAGTTTTATATTTTCCTGAGATAGAAAAAAAGTGTAAATATTCCTTTAAAAGTATACATCTAAAATTTGGAAGTCTTACTTAACAGCTGTTTCAAAAAAGTTAGTGATTTGGAGTGTCCAGTGGTAAGGACAGCCTGTCATGCAAAACTGTAAGAGATCTGAGACAGCCAAAACTCATCTTCACTGCACATGAAGGGGAACAAAGTTCAGGCCAACTTTACTCTGCCAGCTGCAAGACACTCCATCTTTCTCAACTGTTTATACGGGAGGCAGCCAGTTGACACAGGTTAGCTCAAATGGCATATAGGATTGATTTTTTTTTAATAAACAATTGTAAAACTATATCCAGGGGAAGTTAAATATTTACAGCACGCTTGGTTCTTCAAAAGAGCTCCTGAGCCAGGCAGGCAGTCATATGTACCAAATGTATGGTGATTATTTCATAATCAAAAACAGTATCTGCAAGATACACACTTTTTGGAAAGTAGTAATGGGCTAGCTATCTAGGGCCTCTCTGCTAAAGGAAGGTTAATGCCTGAAGGTACAAGTAGCAAATTAGACCCAGTGTTTCCATGGCTAAAGTTTAGATTAATAGATAGTTCCACTAGCTAAAATAACCATTTTTCCTCTGAAGATGCTTCTTCACGTATCTGGCGTTACTGTTAGCCGGAGCTTTGAGTAGTTACTTAAAGTCCTGAAGGTCACTGTATGTGCTCAAGTACAAAAGCTAAAAGCTAAGCCAGACTGCCATCCTTCAATCCATGTTGGCTTGCTTCTGAATACAGTCTTTTCTCCTAAGAGTAAAAACACCCATACTGAGATTTTGACTTTCTTTAATTTAAAGATTCTATTACAGAAAAGTTTAAGTAAGGAATCCTTATAAGGATTAACTCTTGACATAATATATTGCCAAGATACAGTGTAGCTGCAAGGGCTCTACGTGAACCTTCATATAAGTTGCTTTTTACATACACAGTCGCTGAACAACAAAAATGGTATTTACCATTGTGAGAGAAGACAGTGGTATCTAAACAGTCCTTTTACCAGTGTGTTCTGGTTTTCCCCAAGTTAGAAATACGCTGTATTGAAGTTGTAAAACTACTATACAGAAAGTTGACAGAGATGAATTTTCCATCGATTGCAACTGATCAAACGTTAAAATGAAAACTAAGGAGTGTTGAATATGTAGAACGGTTTCTCTTTTACTGGCAGGTCAAATATACTAGAAACTTACAAATATTTTTGATAATCTAATTCCAGATGAACTCAAAACACTGAAGTAACATACACAGGCTAAGAGAATTCAATATTGTTCCAAGGCACTTACTGAATCTCCATGACTAGATGAAAACCAGAACAAATTAGGTCTGACAATTAAACAGTATATAATATAAAAATAACCTTTTGCTTACAATTTACAAAATGTATTACAATCTTTATCTCTGCTAACCTGCAACTCTGGATGTGTGTGTCCAGCAATTTTTGTAAAAAACAAACAAAACAAAAAAACTATTTTCTAAAACTTCAGGGCAAATAATTTACAAATAAGGTACACAGAAATTTAGATCATGCAGAGATTTCTTACATCTTCTGTTAATATTTTATGATTGCAACTTTATCAAATTATATACTTACTTGCCCTGTACATATACAAAATAATGCATACATGGTAATCAAACGTTAGCAAAAAGTAGTCCATAAACACAATCTGTCAAAAGTATTACTATATTAACATATGTCTACAAGCAGCGTGTAACAGGGTTAAAAGACATTAAGGCAATAATACTTGAAGTTACAAAATAAATCATATGTAATACTTTCTCCTAAGTGTAATAAGGCAGGTAGATGGCCCCAGCAAAAAGTTAAGTTGTAATACTGGAATCCACTGTTGTGAATGATGTTTAAGGTTTTGCGTGGGATGTACTGTAAAAGTGTACCATTTGGTAGTTAGATCTACACTGCTCTGTGTTAGTTGCCCCTCAAAGAAGTGGAATACTATTTTTCTAGTTCTCAGTGGCACTTGAGTTTTCCAGTATAATTTATTGATAGCATGTCCATTGGTTCTTGGATCATGTCCATTCTGAAGGTGGCTCTCTTGGTCCTCTAGGCTTTCCACAACGGTTTCCAAAACC
This sequence comes from Anser anser, assembly GCF_964211835.1. Taxonomy (NCBI): domain Eukaryota; kingdom Metazoa; phylum Chordata; class Aves; order Anseriformes; family Anatidae; genus Anser; species Anser anser. The sequence continues at coordinate 13,045,639 of NC_139720.1, forward strand.
TAAAGAAACACATGTATTTAATATTTCTGTCTGCACAGACAACAAAACCTCACAAATACTGACAGAAGGATCACTATAAGACATGTTCCACTCCTACATAACAGGTTTACCCTCAAGGCTAAAAATCTACTTTGTAGGTATTAAGAGCTCTAAAGGCACTATGGCCATAAGAAATAGAAACATGAAAAAATGTTTATATTTATATGCCACTAGTTAAACCTCACTTGGGAGGTACATTACGGAAGACACAGTATTACAGCCTTTGTTATTATTTTTTTTCCCCTCCTGTGTAACAAAGTAGTTTTTCCCAGATATTATTTCCGAAAGTTTTGAATGCTCTACAGAAGTTATATCCTATTTGACTTATCCTGTACGTCCTAAAAATCTGAAAGTGAACAATGCCTGAATTCCTCATTCTGGGTAAAACAGTCAATGATGCTGAAGAAACAAAGCAGGCTTATTTGTCTGGGTTCTGCAGGTCAGTAAGTTGAAGGAAGGTACTGGTAGCAGCTATCCAAACTAATATTGTTAATGAATCTTCTGTTTAAAATATCAGGCAATTAGTTTTGAATAAATTGTAGTTACCCATATCTGTTATTTCTGTAGGAAATTCTGAAATTTGACCTCTTGTATCAGTGGAACCAGAAAAAGAAGTCTGAGGTAAAGTATCAGTTGGTGTTTTGTTGCTTATTTCAGGACGACCTGGAAGACACACACACAAATATATACACCTCTTAATGTAACATTCTTCTCTTTGGCACTTCATGAATGCTATTTTTAATAACAGCTTAGTCTAAAATACAACTTGCATCAAATACTGTTTGCAAAAATAAACATTAAGCAGCACATTTTTCTCATTTCTTAAAAATGCACTTCAAAATTGTTTGATGGAGATGTTCAGCGATTCCAGTGACACACTGCCGTTTACCAAATATAAAATTTATTTTTAAACAAGTTTGAAAGGATATTTTAAATTCCAAGACTTCACAGTACCATTTTACACATCAATATAAATGCATTTGTCCATGTTCTTTCTAAACTAAAGATGCTTAAGAGTACATGGTAAGTAACTATGTGTTACGTTACTTGTATAACCTCCTATTAGCAAATCTGTAATACTTTTGAAAGCTATTTCATTAAAAAATATCTATCTAACAAGCATTTAACATGTCGGTCCAAACGGACTGTACTAGCCCATTCAAGTATATACATAAGATACATGGCAGATATAGTAAGATTACAGCTGAAGCAGTTTGTTTAATCAGGTTGTGGCAAAAGTAAACATGAGTTGATAGACTGCCCCCTTATTGAAGCCTTTTCAAAAGATAAATTTAACGTTTTGGTAAATATGCACAACACACACATACCCCCCAACAAATCCTCACCGCTGAACTTTGTTTTGTAAAGACAGGAATAAACACAAAATAAATTAATGAACATAATACCGGAAGGATTTAATTAGGGTGAAAAATATTTTTATTGTAGATGAAAATTCAGTAATTTTGGTCTTAATTGATACAATTTTGGTATGCTAGAATAAGTTTTACATTCGACTTATAACTTGCTTCCTCAGAAAACATTAGAAGCTTTAGAAATAGATAGCCCTTTCAGAAACGCCAGTGTTCTGAAAATATGCCTAAAATATTTTGAGAGCCAAAGCCAAGTTCAGAAAAAAAACTGTTCAGTAGAAAATAGGTATTTTGAAGTAAGAGCTTGGTTTATTGCAAGACTACTATCATTTTTAGAAATTTTAACATTAAATCAAAGCATCCTGGTTTGGAAACAGTTTTTTGAAGTAATTTCATTTTTTCCCCAAAGTTAGATCACGAAATACTTGAATTTGCAGAAGAAAAATGTCCTCTTATTTTCCAATCTTCTAATAAAAATACTCCCAACACGCTATCAGTTCAAGTGCCTAGGTTACTCAAACTTTCTACTCTTACGGGATTATTTGACAAATTGATAAGTGGAAAAAACATTCTTTTTCATATTAAAAAAAAAAAACAACAAAAAACACCTTTTCCATCACTTACCAGGTAGTACAGGTGAAGTAGTTTTCAAACCCTGTTAATGAGAAATATTTAAAATAGTAAAATGTTTTCAAAACTACTGAAAGAACAACAGAAATTTAAGATGATGGAGTAAGTCTTCAAGAAATACAAAATGTGGGAATATCTACTTACTCCTACATTTATGACTTACTATAACACTGAAAATGCTATGCTAGTTTATATATACTTCACTATCAGAGCTTCACATAATTTCATAAGAAGTTAAAATTGTCACATTATGGACTATTTGCAGAATCAGGTAGTTTACTTCTTGTACTAAATGTACAGTTCTTGAAAATTCACATCTACCCTTTTTGACAACATTTAAAATAACGTGTAAAGGTGGCTGTGAAATGTTTGGGGCGTGCAAGAAAAAAACGCATGAATGTAAAGAGAATTTACGTGTTTTTGAAATTTTACCAGGTGTTTAAGTTGGATGACTTGGAGCAACCAGTAGACTTGAGGTGAAAAGTGACATTTAATGGGCAGGAAAGGCATTATTTAAAAATAAATATGAATATAATGAAAAACATTTTTCAGGCAGTGGAATGTGTTGCCCACAGACGATACAAGATCTCAATCTTTGGATGTTTTCAAGGCCCAACTGCATAAAGCCCTGGGCAGCCTGGTCTGACACCCTGCTTTGTGCAGGAAGTTGAACAAGAGCCTGCAGTTCCCTTGCAGCTTGAATTATCCTATAATCCTTTACGGGCAGGAGCAAGGTCTGCATAAATAGCAATATTTACATTCTTAAACTTGTAATCTAAGGTATAGTAAGGATGACTTCTTAAAATCCTGTTGGACTTCAAAAAAAAGAGATAGTTTTCTTGGAAGTAGAACATGCTCTTAACACTTTGTTTCACCAGCTAAAGCAGGGCAACAATTAGGTAGGTAGCTGCAGATACTCAACAGCTCTAATTTTTCACTACTATATATTTTGTTCTCTGTTGTGGCTCCCAACCCAACTAGAAATGAATGATTATGACAGACTTGTCTCCTTTACTTACCGTAGAGATTGTTTGTTCAGGGAGATGCTGATCACGCAATATGCTCCACTCAGACTGTGCAATCATAACTGGCTTCGGCAAGGGTGTGCCTAGGAAAAATTAAATCAAACTCATCATACTTGAGTTCTCTGCATGATGGGGCATCAGAACACAGCTATTAGAAGCGTCATTTAAAAGCAACTTATTCTAATCAGAAGTTTGGACAAGCATGAAGGAGTTTAAGATACGGGAAGGCTCCACGATGTAAGTGCAAACATTGCAGTCCTGCGTTTTCACTGTGGACTTCTATTTTCTACATTTGGGGGTTCCTAACCAATAGAAGAATTAGCTACTTCTTCAATAACGTTTTTAGAATTTTGCTCTGCAATAATAGTAGATCTAAAAAAAAGGTAAAGTATGCAAAGAAAATACACAAAACAGAACAGTCATACTCTGCTTTTGCTGAGTCAGCCTTTGCTGACATTAAGAAAAAACACAACCATAACTGAAAATATTCCAGACCCGGAGATTTTTTTAATTTCTCACGTTCTTACTGAAAAGAAGCAAATCAAAGAATTATGTATTTCTCTACCACAATATAATATCCAAAGAAAGAGTCACTGACTCAGAACTATCTATGCTTGACAACACTAATATTTGTATGCTGAAAATACCTGTATTACCTTCTTCAACTAAAACGTTTTGAAAGTTTCACATAGTGACACTAAACAAAAAACCTCAGTAAATAACTACTTCGCACCAGGGCTTTGTTGTTGTTGTTTTGTTTTTGGAAGATACCAAACATCATCCTAATTTTTGACTTTATTAACTGTAAAGTATGTAAAACTTAAATTAACTGGACTCATTCAGCAGATGCAGTAGAGCAGGACCTGTCATCTTTCCTTCCTCCCTCCCCACCTTCTTTCTCTGCACAGAAAAGGAGAATTAGATGAGCCCTGGGTTTTGCAGTTGCCTACCTGGGAGCAGTAGGAATGTTGCCTACCATAAGCTAGGGAATCCTCTAAATGGAAATACTACCTTATTCAGTATTTCAAGTTGAAAACCAGGTACAGTAAAATCAATATCGAAGTCTCCAATATACTTAACTATCACGTAACAGCATGCTTAGTCAGAAATGGAGAAATTATTCGATTGTGTTCAAGCACTTGCGAAAGTTATCAATCAAGCTCAAATATGCCACTAAATATGCTAGGTTTCATTCGATTTTATGTTAAAATTCAATTTTGACACCTCAAAATTAACCAAAAACCAGGGGCGTTCAAATACTGAAATGCATTTCACATTTTATCCATAACTATCACATAACATAACAAAAACTCACTCGGTTCACTTGCCAATATAAACGATTCTGGTGTTCTTTCTGGGAGCGGGGGAGAGGAATCTTCACTAGTATCAGCATCTAAATCAAATGCAACATTTAGATAAGTTAAAAAACACATTTTGAAGCTGATGTTTTGATATGAGAGATCACCCTAAACTAAAATGAGAAGCGTTCAATAATACAGATCAATGTAGCGCAAAAAGAAACAGGTTGACCCTGAACACAAAAAGAAACCATAATAATTTAATATAAGAAAAGTTAAGCTGTTCCTGTGAAATCAACCACATACCAGCAGCACAAAGGCTGTCCTGTTATTTCAGAATGTTTCTGATGTGCATTTACATGAAAAATTATTGAGTGACATTTTTCCCATTCTTTATCATATTTATGAAATATCACTTTTTAAAAAATACATATTTGCACGTTCTGGCAGCACCTACATAAAGAGATGTATAGGACTGTATATATATATAGATGTATAGATGTATAGAAAGTAGCATTTTTCAAACGGTGATAAATAACAATTGCCTTGGGAAAGAAGGAAAACAATCAGTATGAGAAAGATAACGTATCATGTAGGTCTTCCAAAACTATCTGAGGACGACTGCTTGGTATAAATGTTAAAGTAACTATGAAAGCAAAGCCCTTTACATGTAGAACATTTTTAATGTGTCTCAGCGTTAAAAACTGCAACTGCATGTGCTTGTATTGTTTTGTGTGTATAAATAACATCACAATCTGTAGAAACAGATTGTTTTTAAAGTTGGAAATAGTTCACATTTCTGAATATGTGACCTTTGACAAAAACTTAGTTCACAAAGTATTTTCAGATCAGCCCACAGCATCTTGCATCATAGACTAAATCCAATTCCACCAAAGAAAAAGTCACGTAGTTCTATGCTGGTTCCTAAAGCAAGGCCATCATGTAAGGAGTTTCTAGTGCAAGAGTCTGATCTAGTTAGAGGAGCACATGTGAGCCTTTTAGAGCTCCACAGCCTTACCACGTGCTTTGATGGACTCTGCATAATCAGCTGATGAGGCCTAATTTGTCTTCCCAGTTACGTCCTCCATCTGATTTAAGCATGCCAGCCTGACCGAAAACTGAAGCTGCACATTTTCAGACCCTTTTACCTTCAATACAAAATATTGACACTCTGCAGAAAGAGTCGTGCCTTACTTTGAGCAAACCTTCCTTGCTCAAAAATTCCCCCAAAGCAGTAAAATTTTCAAAGCATTGCACAAGTTAGCAGTTTAAACAGTCACTAAGACAGAACTTGGATTTTAACATGAATAGCAATATTACAGTGTGTCCTCCTGGCCACATACAGGAAAAGAGGAAAGCAGGGCTAAATATGTACAACGGTATGAAAATGCAGGGCCCAAATCACAAGCAACTTCAAAGACTGACGCAATGAAACAAGTTACATCTACGTTGCTAGGATCAGTGCATCAAGTAGTCAGCAGGAGTTTCACATACTTCAGCTACCCAAAACTACCATTATTATAGACACTTCCATGAAATCATAGCAGTGAAGGATGAAAAAATAAAATCCTAGTGTGAGGGAAAAAAACATGGCCACCAATAACGCAGAAACCAGCAATTAACGGTACAATCATACCACATAATAGTGCTTTTGAAGCAGGTTATCAAGGTCCCTAGTTTCAATAACATAACAGATACAGCTCACGTGCAAAATAAAAACTGAAGAAGAGTTATGCCCTTTCCAAAGCTGCCAAACTATACTGTTTAAATTTACAACATCACACTCTAAAGCAACTTACATTGTCCAGTTCTACAGATGTAAGCAGGTTAAAGAATAGCATTTCTGAAACACAGTAAAACCTACCTTTGCTATCTTCAGAACATGTTAGAGCTGTTAAGTCTTGCCTAGCAATAGACATTGGCAACACTTTTCTGGCAGAAATGTTTTCAGTGTGAGTGGCAGCAGAAACTGTGGCACTTGCGGTTGAAACATTAGACGCGCTTCTGCTCATGGCTCCTTCAAAGTTCATTTCATCTGTGTCAGAATCATCTGAATGAAGAGGATTAGTAAAACAGAGGGGTGCTCGAACAGAAAGAGCACTGTGATCAACTTTATCACTGGAAGGAAGTTCAACTACGGTGTTTGATACTAGAGAGAGAGTTTTAGCTCCATGACACAAGACGTCCGAAGACGTGTCTTCGGACACTGAAGTACGCAGTGCATTTTCAGGCCCGTGCAGTGACCACCTGGCGTGTCCCTTTTCTGTTAGAGGCAGGCGATCTGGTCGTGGTGGAGTATCAGAAACCTGCTGACTCCGCAGACTTTCCAGTGAAGGTATTAAGGCTGTGTTAGACTGTGGCACGCTGCATTCCACGCATGAGTTTTTAGAAGCATCCACAAATGTATCCCCTGAAAACTGCTCCTGTGACTTAAAGCTCTTATCAATTACAGAGGACGACACAGGCTTCACTTTAATCGCATGTCCCCTGTTCAACAGGGAGTTCCCATCAAAGCTCCGGGGCCCCTCCTGAAGAGGCACCTTCTTGATTTCAAAACTTAAGTTGCGCTCCAGCCTTTTCTCCACACGTTCACTGGGTTCGTTCTTCCCTGAATGCTCTGTTGCCTTGTTGTAATTCTCATTGAGGTCTGTTGAATGCTCTGACGAAACCATGTGCAAAACTGGCTTTGGATGGTATCTGTCATTGTCCTGCCACACGGTAGTGACTGTTGGATAGGCTGACGGAGGAGATGGCGTTAAGATCGGTGGGACTGGCTGAGGCTCTGGAGGCTGCAAGATTTCTTCTTTAGCGTCTCCTTCTACAAGGCAACTGCAAAAAACAATGGTGTGAGTTTTCTTTATTTTGACAACATTTTAGGTATCTATGTCTGCAGCAGTAACGCTTTGATACCAATACCAAACGCCAAGATGCACTTGCACTCACAAAGACAACAGTTATACAATATGACTAATGTGGCAGGCAAAAATTAAGCCAAGACACTCTAAAAAGTCTTTCAGGGTAACAGAGGCATGCATTCAGGACACAGATAATCCTCACTGATACTTTAAAGATTGCTCACATCCTTTCCCAGAAGCATTCTTTCAGAGAATGTCAGACAGGCCCTCTTGTGGCAGGATTCCAGTGTTCTTTGCTTATTCTGAAGCAGCAGCTCAAAGGAATTCAACATATGGAATCCCATTTTCAAAAAAAGCCATGAAAAAATTCTTTGAAAGACCTTGTGTGAACTAGAATATAGCCTGTCTGAAACCAAATATCTTCTTGATTTTTCTCCACATGTCTAGGAAGATTTTGTTTTGATATTTGTGTATTCAATAGTTTCTCCACAGCTGTTAGGCTAATGATCCAGACCAAACTTAGCTGACATGAGGTACACACTGTATAAAATTGTTCACAGTATGATCCAAATTATAGTGCATATTAGCAAGATTATTAGCACTTATTGCAGCTCATCTTCAGCTTCTTAAAAGGAAAAGCTCTGCAGGCATACAGACAATTTACTTTCAGCTTAGATACAGAGTATTTGACTACAAACATCTTGCACAACTAAGGTCTTGTCCACAAACCAGAATTAAGCATTTTCATTCAGAACCTTTCAAGAGTTTCCTTTCATAATGTGAGACTAGTAACTGCAGTGCAGAACAAATGTCTGAGAAAAACAGAAATTCAGTGAAGTACTTTAACAAAATGACTTTCAACCCAGGCAGATAAATCAAAGCAGGATGGACTACAGTTTGCAGAGGGTTTCGATGTGGCCTGAGAAACCAGCCCAGTGTTGGCAGGGACACCCTTCAGGAGGAAGTAATAAACCCCTGCATGGGCCAGCACATAATGTCCAAGGTGGTGGCATTTAGAGGACAGATGTTTCCAGCCCCCCATGTGGTTCCCAGGGCTGTAGGGTCTTTACTGACAGGTTCAAGTCGTCCCTGCACCAGAATAACCTTGAATAAGCAAGAGTCAGCCAAATCCTGTATACGTTCAGTTTTGGGGGGGGGGGTAATCTATGTCAGAGACACTACAAATCACCCAGATCCAGCTCTCCAGCAGGAGACTTGGAACCTCCTCTTGGAGATACGGTTATAGCAGAACATTCTTTTCCCTTGAAAATCAGGTCAACGGTAAACCTTGGGCTATACCTTCCTTTTGTAATCCAACATCTTGAAGAACTGAATCAATTCAGAAGAGTAAGTATTCACAGTACTCCCGTGAAATACAGTTTTATCTACAAGGCTACAAACCAAAAGCCATAAAGCAGAGGCTTTCAAAAATTAAAAAACTCTTACTACCTGCTAGTATTGTCCCACTGTATTTGTGCCAAACCCAGGAGATCGTATCTAGCAGACCTGAAAGGTGTGCCAATAATAAATCTCACATTGTAAGGACCAGCAGAACGATAGGCAGATTACATTCCCCAGACCCTCTGCATTTAGGCTATTTAAATCAAACTGCTATCCCATCAGTAGCAGTCAATCATACATTGCTAACTCAGATGAAGAGTGAGACTTGAAAGATTTTGTAGAAGAGAAAAATTCATGATGTACCATCAACTAACATAATGAAACAAAGCCTTTGGAGTTTGTAGGTGTAGTCTGCTACCCAAATACAGGTTGCTATTCAACTGTCCGAGAGTGTCCAGCTCTACCAGTAGCTCTCTTGCTCCTAACAATCTTGTATGGCGGGAGCCCTGACCAAAATCAGAAGCCTAATGTAAATACTTTTCAGCAACTGCAGGAAAGGTTCCAAGAAATTTTGGCTGGATCATCACAGTCAGTCACTCATGTACAATGATCAGAAATAACATGTCTTTCAAGTCCTTCTTAATCAGACAACTACCTGTACAGAGAGACTGTCATTGCTACCAAAACATTTCAAGGCTTATTAGATCCACGGACAGACAAGACCAGAAAAAGGCTTGCTATTTATATCACATCTTGGCTGTCAACAAAAAATATTTTGAAGTAGACATTCCGAAATTTCATAAATCAATCACTTCAAAGACTGATAAAGTCTAGTATCAGTCTCCTGCACTTGTTGATTAAGGCATTCAGGTTTCCAAGACAAGTCAAGTCTTCGTTTTCCTTTTGTTGTGATCAGAAGGCTGAAAAAGCCTTTTTGAAAGAACACGGACTAGTAACACATGCTCCAAAGGCCAAAGAACATTCTATCTCCCGAGCCAAGATTAAGAAAGTATTAATTTAAATAAATGAAAACGAAAACAAAACAAGTAAAAAGTCTTATAAGGCAAATGCAAAGTACCAAATTGTGTTCAGTATCCTTCCAGTGTTGTATTACCCAGCAATCTATAGTGAGGTTTCTTCTGATACTGCTCTCGTGTCACATATTGGGCACATATTCCTATGTTTGTCGGACAGCAAAAGAGGAAGCAAAAAGACTCAGAAATCTTGATCATGGGTTCAGAAAGTTTACTGGAGAACACAGAAGACAAAATAGAAAACCCCAACAGCTACAAAATTGAATTGGTACCTCTTCCTTAAACATGTGCTTTTTCATGTTTCACTTCATAAGCAAACATGCTACTACACTGGAATAAAAAATACAGTGGGCTTGGTTTTAAGTACCTCAAGCAAGGGATTCCAAACTGAAGAGAACTGTTGATAAATTTCCAATTTACCAACCTCCCCACCCACTGAAAGCACTGCAAGCTCTCCAGTTTCCAATTATTTCCCAAAAGTTACTACCTTTTAAGATAGGAGGAATACAAAGAACATCAAAACATTTTAATCAAACAAGCATTTAGGAACTGCTTTGCCTCTAGATGTTCTTGAAAAATGGACAAGTTTGGGAATAAAGTTATTTGCTCGAATTAAGCAAAAAAAAAAAAAGTCTTGCTCCAACTTAACACACACTAAGACAAAAGGAGAATTTCCCTTCAATTTCTCTCTATGCCAGAAGAGAGGGAGTTCACTTGCTTAAATGGTTACATGCTCTCTTTTACCAGCAGTGATGCTTATAAGGAATCGCCACTAATTCCTCCTACTGAAAATGAGGTTTTCCCTTATTGACCTCATTTTCCTGACCCCTCATTATATTCACAATCAACAAAACTAATTTGTTATCTGGTACAGACATACCGTTAATTGTTACAATTAGCTATAAAAAAAACCAAACTAGTATTAAACTAAATGTGACAAGATCACAGGCCCATAATACAGGTCAAAATTCATTACATTCTTCACTGATTATTTAATGAAATCTTTCCCATTTGATTCCCTAATAAAAAGAATCACACGTATAAAAACTGCCCTCTCAAAGTCGTGCACAGAACAGATGATAGAGACAATACTACACAGTCAGTAACACAAAATTCACACCTTCGTTTAATCATCTGCCTTATATACAGCTTAACAGAGGTGTTACATGCATTTTCCACTTTCAATTTCTTTCACTCCTAATTTAAATTTCCTTCATTCCTAAACGAGAGTGTAGAGCGATCAAATGAGAAATGCTCCGTATAAAAATAATTCTTTGCCTTATTACTATGAAGAATACCCATTCTCAGAAAAACGAGATGACCAAATAGCGTTTGATTTTTTTCTTCTTCTTAAAGGAAATAGATGCCACCCAGGATTTCCTGGTTTTCTCTGGGCACGTAACAGATTGTTTCTGTTTTAACAATATCATAGTATTATTACCACACACATTCTGCACTACAAATAATGGTTTTGCTTCTTTTTAGAAAGCAGAAACATTGGGATATGTATACCTTTAAAAGGTCTTTGCTTGGCAGTAGCTATTTCTGGAATTCTTGCCAGAAAATGTTGGGCATTATGGTCTGATGCATAATGCTTTCTTTGGGCCCTTCCTTCAACAGCTGCGCTCTATAGACACTTCTACCCCCCAAAGGCAGAAAATTATCTGAAGATGAACTACTAATATTATTCCAAACAACGGGAAACACGAGACAGTAAAGTAAAAATAGCTTGACCAAAAGCACCGGGAAACTAATGGAAAGCTCATGAAAGAGGATATTGAGACAGAAAAGATCAGTGAACTGAAGAATGTCAGACCATTTGAAAAAGAAAATAAGCTTTCCTCTATTAGATTCTTCAAATTAACCCTGCACTGCTTTTACATACTGCAAAAGCAAGCATTTCTCAAGTACATTTGTACAATCACACTGTGTGACAAAAAACAGAAAGCCTTCTCATAACTCGACCTCGACAAGGTCTCTGCACATGCAACTGTTACTGATTATCTTGTAATTCCACTACCTCTTCCACATATGTAACTGTCTATGGGTTCTTCTTAGGTGACCAGGACAGGTTTTAAAAAGTGTTTTTATTGCACAGTGCCTTACTATCAAGCCCTGCTATCTCAAAATTAATGGATTCTCAGCTTTCAGGTAAACCGTGCAGCCATCGGGTGCCATCTCTGAGCTATGGTCAGGCCTAAAAAATGAACGGTGGGAAGCTGTGTGTGGAAATTGCGAACATATTTCTGGAAAACCATTTAAAGACTTATTTAAGAAACAGAATTTGAACAGCTGTGATAAAAGCTTAGGAGCACAGGACATTTAGCTATTTGCTAAATGACAGCACAGAACGGGGGTAGGAAGAACGGTTGAATATTTTTCCTGTTTCAGGAAAAGTTTGGCACTCAGACAGTTTGGCACCCGCCCCCAAAATCTTGAAAAAACATCTTAAAGCAAACTGTTAAAAGAATGTCAGAAATTTGAAGGCACATATTTATTCCTTTTAGAAGTCACAAAAATGGATATATTGGTAACAAAATAAGAGCTTGTAGCAAAACAACAACAAAAAGACTTCTTATGGGGAAAATACTTTCTGATGTTAGCCACTGTGATTTTAAACAATCCAACAGAAAGATTTAGGACCTTTCCAATTAATTAAATATACTTCACTATAAAATATAGTCTTGAGATGAGTGCTGTTTATTTACATAATAGCTAAAAATACATCATTTGTGAACCCTGACTTATTCACAAGCTACTTTCACAGTAGCCTGTGAAAGTGAGATACTGTCTCCAGGCTTGACGTGGTCAGAAGGAGGACAGAAAGCCAGTGGAAAAAAAAAAGGAATATGCAAACCAAATAAGGTTGCAATTTGATGAAAAATTCCCAAAAGCTTGTGTCTCGGAGCATGCTGAATGCTTCAAAGAATAGTTTGACAAACAAAAGAAATAAGAGACCCCACAACTCTACACCAAAAATGTACAGGAAAACACAAAACCAAATGAAATAATGGAGACAGTCTTGATTTCTGCTTTTTCTGCAATATATTCTAAATCTTTAGAACATTTTAAAGGCCCTTCTAGCCTTAATGTAAAAGGGCTATAAAGTAGGTGCCCTAAAGTAGTGCACCATAGGGTTCATATTTAAATGAAGGTTGGCCTGTGCTCAAAAGAAAAAAAAAAACAAACTTAATAATCCACCATTTAGCGCAGCATACTGTAGTGTTTTATTATCAAATAAAAGAGCAATGCCAAGGTCATTGAATGTGGCTGCTATGATCAACCAAAAATAGATACCAAGTTCTACATCCTTCCTCATAACTGAAATAGGAAAATTAAACTCTGCGTAAGCAGGTTGAAGCTAGACAAACACATTATTCTACTTAAGCAGTGCATTTCTGTCATTCACGTGGGAGAAAAGCTGCAGTTTGGTGAAGCTGTCAAACCATACTACAGATAATATATATACAGAATATAAAATAAATGAATAAAAACTGGTGAATTTTTCTTGAAAAAATGAGTTATGGGGCTCTTTTTGTTTGTGTATTTCTTTGTGACATACAAATCAAAAACTGCTAACTAATAAGGAATATCAATCAGTGGTTTTTATCTTGGATTTTAGGAAATGCGAGGAGGGTTCCGCAGGGCTTGAGATGAAATGGAATTACACATTGCTTGTACTGTATTTTAATGTCATTAGACAGAAGTGCAAGCATAGTTGAAAGCAAAGTCAAACTGCTAAAGCATTTCATCTTTTATCCTTCAGAGAGTACCACATCAGTCTTCACTGCACTGCAGTACTGCAAGAAATTTACCTTTTTTTTTAATGAGTTTATGCCTCAGTTTCTCCAGTTCTTTCAAGTTGCCTTATCTTTTGTGTGCATCTGAGAATTTTCCATAGCCAACCTGATTAAAATTAATCCTTTTTCCAAATACATTAGAATGAACTAATGATCACACAAATGTTTCAAGGACTGTTCACTAAATGTATTAAGATACTCCCTCCAAATTCTGAAGTACCCATTGTCTCTTGTGGACTTGAAATAAAAAGCTCCAACTGTCCATGTACAGTCCTAAATAGCAAATTCAAAAAAACTTGGGTTATTTATGGACTTCTATCTAACAATAAAGACAAAAATTACTTATACGCTCTTCCTGCCTTAACCTGAAAATAGTCAAACATGTCTAACAAAGAACAAAAGAATGTTTTTCCATCCGCCCAGTCTTCCAAAGAAATTTAACATAGATTTAAGTTTCAAGGTGATTTTCACAAGTAATCAAGCTGCAAAAACAGTCTCCAGAATAAGGTACAGATGCATGCACTCAAAGCATGAGTTGTTCTTGTTTACCTCAGTAATAATCAAGAAATAATATATATTAAATATATGCATATATTATAAAATATGCAGTGTTGACATCAAATGCAAATATATGTCAACCTAAATTACTATGTTCACAAGTCATACAGCAAACATGAATTACACTAAAGCATTACAAGGTGATAAAATTAAAGGGGAGGCAATACAATTCCAGAAGTGAAGCTAGATGCTTCATGCCGACGTGATAAAACTAAAAAATCTCCAATTAAATATTGATTTAGTATCAATAGCCCGAAAATACTTGTAACCTCCAAAAATAGGATTTGAGGCATAAAAGAAGCCTAAAAAGTACAGTTAGAAGTTATATTGTATAGTACTCCTTCCTCCAGACATCTCCAAGTCAAGGTAAATACTAGAAGAATAAGTTATCGGTCCCTGAGCAAGTTGTCTGTCTTACAGGAAAAAAGCCTTTAGTACTTCGTAGATATCCTCAGTAAATGGGCATTAGAATTGCATGCAGTATTCTAGATCTGGTCCAAAGTGGAACACTTAGATATCAAGTTTTAAGCTATGTTTATTCCTTAAACAAGGATGTTGCAATATTGGACATGCACATCGCTATCCATTTTGAGTCACCGATTTTCAAATGTTTACGTCCAATTATATTTTTAAATACATAGACACACATGTAGGCCTCTACCAAACCTTAAAAACTTTAACATTTAAAATTTATTTTATTATATAATCACTGCTCTTGTCAGTCCCTCAAAAAATCTTCTTCTGACATCACTTGTGCCCTGTCAAATGCAAAACTGGAAAGAAAGAATTCCCACTACTGAGATGACCTTGCACTGCTGCAGTTAGATTATATTTTTAAACTGTTAAACTGCTTTCCTTATATGACTAAATGCTATGCAAGAGTATTAACTGGCTGGTTGTTTCTTGTGCCATTCTACAACTTCAGGAAACCCCAGTGCTTAGCTTACATGGTAAGCACTGAAGGAACGCCAAAGGAAAATCCCATATATTTGACTATAGACAATTTAGCACAGGCAAGATCAGGATGTGGGCATCCTTCCAGATACAAGCAAGGCAACTCAGGATCGTTGCTTCTTCAGCTGCCTAATGCTCAGGTTGGGTACTCATTTCAGGTAGATGTAGTCTGTTCACTTTTGCCTTTAACTTTTTTAAAGGCAAGTCTATGTATTTCAAGAACAAGAGAGAATTTTCATTTTTCCTCTTTTGAAAGAGAGGACTGCTGAGACTATTTTTCCTCTTAAAAGAAAAAATGTTTTGATGGCATACCCTAGTCACTAACAGTCCTTTTGTGAGGTAATATTTTCTTGAATAGATATTTTTTCATTGTGTTTATTACTCCAGAAATTAACATTGTCATTATTTGAGCTTATTTTCAAGTGCGTAGTAGATCTAACAGATCTGTCTAATAAAAGGGTATGCTTGTCTACTTGTCTTTCTTTATTGCAAGATTAGTAAATTCAGACTTTGATCTGCAAAGACATTAAAGCTTTATATTTACAGAGCCAA
Organism: Anser anser; assembly: GCF_964211835.1. Lineage (NCBI taxonomy): Eukaryota > Metazoa > Chordata > Aves > Anseriformes > Anatidae > Anser > Anser anser. Next base: position 13,061,095 of record NC_139720.1, read on the forward strand.
TTACAAGACATATATTTGTATTATATGTGTTTCTGTTCATAAATAAAAAAATCCATCTTAAAAGTCTTCACACTATCAGTAGTTTAATTCTACTTTTTCTTTACAAAGCAGGTCAATCTGCCAGCTTGAAATAGTGTGTCGTCATGATTAAGTACCTGCGGGTCCGTGGAGGCTTTGGTGGCGGAGAATCCTGTTTCTGAGCATCTGAAGAACTGACAGCATTCTCGGTGTTATTTTCATCCTGATTAAAAGAAAAAGCGTTCATTCATAGTTGTAAAGCTGATATGTGCAACACTTGACTCTAGGGTCTGAGGATCCATAACAATACATGAAAATAGTGCATGGCAATACTTACTTTTTTTGACTATCATATAGAAAAGACTTCAAATTACATATAGATTAATTTCAACTCTAATTTTGCAGTATTATTATGTGTTTTCAAATGTTTATGACCAAATATCACATTTCACGTTTAATAGTGTAATCCACCAAATTCTCAAAAGTTAATCTTTCAGGTTAGTAGTGAGCAAGGTTCTTTATGCCCTTCAAATTATTCCTATTGAGAACATTTATTTTCTAGTCAGTCTAATAATTTTCACTTGTACAATCAGTTAATTTAACATAAAATTAATCTACAATGCTGTAACAAAATGAAATTTTTGACTAACCATAAATTTACAAGTCAGGTTTAATGTATAGTTCTAAAACACTTTCAAATCATCTCCCATTTGTCTTCAATAAGTTTAACTTATTTGGCAAAGCACATTGCAGGAGTACGATAAGTAAATAAGATATATATACGTACATATCTGTACATATTTATACATCTACAGTTATGTAGATATATATATATATGTATGTATATATAAACAGAGCATGCAAGAGTCTAAGGCTGATAAACCATTTCCATACACGTGCCATGGCAAAAGATCAAACAAAACCAAGGAGGACCTTAGTGTTATCTTGAATTTAATATACATTTCACTTTCTTTCCCCTGAAGGAGCTTTTTTTGAGAAGTGCTTTAAAAAAAAAAAAACAACAACGTGTACCTGTGCAATATTTTTCAAAGCACAATATCAAGTTCATACACACAATATCAAGTTCATACAATGGGGCTTCTGCCTTCTTTCAGACTACCTGCTTATACTGGGTGACAGAAAAACCTTCTCCAGTCATATAAAACAATCAAAAAGAACCCCGAGTTAATTTCTGCTTCAAATCCAATAGTTGCTGTTGCATTTGATAAATATTTTAAACTTTGAAAGATAAATCATAACTAAGTTATCTCAGCTGCTAACTACCTTCACATAAATTTAGATTCAACATGTCACATATTTCTCCTTCCTATTATTAGCCTTTTAAAATGACTGCCATATCATTGGCTGCTAGTGTGAAGTCCATCATCAAATACTATTTTGCAGTACAATAACCCAAGTGAAACTTTTCCTGTAAAGGAAAAAAAAGTCTCCTAATCATCCTTATTGTTCTTCACTGAAATCTACCCCCTGCCCACTCCTATTAATTAGTTGCCAAATACAATATTCCAGAAGTACTCCAGAAGAGATACCCCATTGTTTGTGCATCGGTGGATTGTGCTAGCCCTTTCAGGCAAATTACACAGGGAGTTCATTGTCCTGGTGACCACTGCTGTAACTATCAAGTTCTTTTGGAGTGAGTAGCTAAAAGCCACTTACATTTAGATGGCCAGAACTGAAACTCCCATTATAGCCAACCAAGCTTGACTGGTGCTGAGCCAGGAGACCTCATGGCACTATTCTAGCAACCAGCCAGTAACACTGAGATGAAGGGAACAGATCAGTTGGCTCTGCTGACTACAGTTGGAGTTTAGACACCTACATTACAAGCAAACCCTGAGTTCCAAACCAAGTTCTGCTCCTTTTGGTTTCCAGATTTTTTTTTTTTGTAATGTTAAAGTATACTCTTAGAATCAAAGAGTGTCTCGAGTTGGAAGGAACCCACAAGGATCATCGAGTCCAACTCCTGGCTCCTCACAGGTTTACCCAAAAATTCAGACCATATGACTAAGAGCACAGTCCAAACGCTTCTTAAACTCCGACAGGCTCGGTGCCGTGACTACGTCCCTGGGGAGCCTGTTCCAGTGCGCGACCAACTTGCTCGACTCTTGCTCAACTTGTCCAATAGTCCAGATCTTTTTGAGTGTGTATCACAATGAATTGTTCCTCTTTAAACCTCCACTTGAATACTGTAAGTAACAATTTTTGGCAATGCATAAAAAAAATAAGAACTGTAACTGATCAACTAATCATGTTGTACCTTAGTACACAAGGATTATTAACCATTGAATGGCTCTCAAAGTGAAACGCACTATGAATCAAGTTTAAATAGATTTAAAGCACTGCTTTTTGTATCATTCTAGCTTCTCAATGGATTACATCAGTATCAAGTCAAACATCTTCAGAGATTTATCACATCAGCACTACCTCACCAATCATTATTCTTAGCTAAAAATGCTGACGATACAACATACTGCCCAAAAAGTCATTGTTCAAGAAAATACAGCAACTGAAATGGCTGATGAGATAGTAAGGAAAAAGTACTATCAATGCCATGTTTGATCTGTAAATTTAAAGCAGGACCTCATTTATTTTAAAAGGGTATCTTTGTGCCTGCATGTCTTTTGTCAGCATTCCACGACATTAAAAAACATTAAGCACCCAGAGGACTTCTGAAATTTAGCCACAAACTACTCCAGACATGCTAATAAATATAAAATCTATTACCTCTTTCTAGTCATTGATGGAATGAAATACTACCACGTGACAGGGACATCTGATCCCTCTACTACCCTCCTGTCACATATGAAAAAAAGCCAATTCCACATTTTTGGCTTCAATTAGCGAGCAATTATACAGACTGATTTTGTCCTTAACCTACATAAAAACAAACTTGATTGCCCACATTCAGGCGCAGCACCACTCAGAAGGGCGGTGCCAAAGATGCAGAGGCTCGCAGTATCCCAAAAGAGAAATTTGGTTTCCAGTTCACCAGTTGTGTCCCCTTCAGCTCAAGACATACAAATTTATCTCTGATCCTCTCCCATATGTAGTCATTACTACGGATAGCCCTAAATGCATCAGATATTGCAATAAAAAGACCCTGTACTAGCAACCAGAGTTATAACCAACTAACGTAACTGCATCCTGGAGAAGGGCATGATGTTCTGCTTAGCTTCACCCCAGCACTTTAAAGCTTCATCAGGCACAGAGAATTTAGAAAGAGCGAGACACCACAGAAAAGGTTTCCCACCCTTGCCACTAACTTCTCCACCCTACAACAAATCAGAAAAGTATTCTGGTCCAATTCCACCAGCAGAAAAGTTCTAAGGAACGCAAATAGCATGTTTAAGCACTAGTTTTTTAAGTTACTGACAAGGGAGAGGGTGTGCCTGTTGCAATGTAGACCAACTTGTCCAGAATACAAACCAGCAGCTGCATGCCTGTTCTTTCTGTTTGCAAAGTGAAACATTTGTCAAACAGAATTTTGCCTGAGATACACTTTTCTCCCAGGCAGAAGGAAGAGCCTAATAAACAAGCTAACATATGTCAGTTGGTTTTTTTTAGGCTCTGTATCTAAACAGCGAGAAGCTCAGTTTCTGCTTGAAACAGGCAAAAGTAACCCAAGAGACAAAGCAGTGCTCCGCCATTTTTGCTACTAGCCGTAAAACACAGTTACATATTCTTTGCAAAAACGTGTCCACCCTCGAATGTCAGGAGCAAGAATGTTACAGGAATTGTCACCAAAAAAAGAGGAACCTCACTGCTTTTCTTAATTAGCTCAACTGACTGATGACTCTGTGAAGGCTTCATTTACTTTTATACAACTTGTACCCTAGTAGGTAAAGGATTTTTACTCAAAAGGGTGAAGATGACAAAAAGTAAGGTAGGAGCCAAATGCACTAACCCACGTAGGAATAAAAACGGTCTTTACAACAACTTCATGCTGCTGCAGCATTTAGGTAATTGTGCTCAGTTGCTACTGGACCTCTTCTTGTTTTTATCTTAAGAAATACTGTTTACTGAACTCCGAGCCACTCTGCTACTTCTTCTCAGTTCTGTGTCATGAGCGACAGCGAACAACCAGCATTTTAAGCATACTTCAGCAATACCAACTCTCAGATTTCTCCTTCAGTCATATGTCTAAATAAGGGTATCGGTAAGCATGTCAAACAACTAGCACAGAGAGGAGAAGTACAACTCGAAAAGCGAATGTAGGGTATCTCAGGGATGACCTCAGCCAGTAAGAAGAGCAGATGGCAGTATTAAGAAAAAGCCTTCCAGCCTTCCTAATCACAGCTTATTGGCATCAGTCAGCACTCTGTTGGTTCTCTAAGCAGATGTTGCATTTTAGGGCAGAATACAATTTTGAAAAGCATCAGCTTAGGAAAAAAGTAAAGCGTACATATTTTACAAGGGTCATTGTGCAGAACTATTAGTGTTTTTAATTAGATTAGCAAATATGCAATTTATTCAATTTGGCAAAACGTCCTGCTTTCTTAGAGACAGCTTTCTTACCTATCATATTGTGGCAGGCTTCTCACTTGAAGAAAATGGAAGCATAAACGATACGTGGGTAAACAAAAGAATAGGAGCTTTATGCATGTTCACCTCTACAGGGATCAGATGCTGAGCAGTTCAGGAGGTCCCATGATATGAGTATCTAGTGAAAAGTGCTCACAGTAGCTAGGAATTTCTAGGTATACTGTTAAGTTATAGATATGCATGAGCTTTTTATTTGTCACTGTAGCATTTCATAACGTCAAATACTTGGACGGGAAGCATAGGTTATTTTGTCTGCAAGAATACATTCAGAATAACTCATGTTCCGATGTTCACGCAAACGAATAAGGAATTCTCACGGCAAATGCAGTTTCTGAATTCATCTTGCTCAGATGACCTAAATTTTGCTATCATCTCCTCCCAAGGGTGGGTCCCTTTCTCCATCTGCCTCCTCCAGTGGCTGAATTACAAAACTGAGCTGTCACTAACTTTGAGTAAATAGAAGATCAGTTTTAAACTGAGATTTCACAGGCATTGCCTACAATTCAAGAACTCTTTGCCCAGGAAATGCAATACATAATTTTCCTTTGAAACTCACCACAGAAACCTTTACTGTCACTCAGAAGCTTTTTGTGCTGGTGAAATACTACAAAATTTAATACGGAGACTCTTCCAGAAGTCATCTCATGGTTTCCCTTAAAAGGATTTTCCTTTTGCCCTTATCATATAGCAGCATGGGAATCACAGAGCATCACCAGATAAAAAAAGAAATATTTCAGACTGAAATAATACACTCAAATAACTCAGATTAAATACAACTTTCTGAGCATAGGCAGCAAGATAAAGGTTTCTGAAGACACACAAGATTTTTTACAATGCTATAATAACTAAAAATCTCTTACCAAGATGCAAAGCAGCAAAGAGAATTTCAACAGTGAAGACTTACCGCTTAATTTCCAAACCACTAATATTTTGAACATCCATTCTTCTTATAGCAGCTGATTTTTCCACAGCTTCTAAAAGCATAAACCACTACAGTAATGTCATTGTGTCACTTTTACAGGAAGAAGTGCAAGAGATAGCGTACTAGCAATGCCATATTTGGGGAAAAATGTTTATTAAAGTTTCTTTTAGTGGATGAGGGTACAACACAAAGACTTGAAGTACTGTAACATGTTTCTTACTGTCAAGTGACAAAATGCAACAAGAAGCATTTCTCAACAGACAGAATTTTTGTTGTTTGCTTCTCCTTTAATCAATTTTCCTTTTCCTACACACAGGACACCCAGCTCTATGGAATTCCATCTGATTCGCGTTTTGCAAGACAACCATGGTTCACTTCAGGTCATGGAGATGCCCCTCAAGAAGCATATATATTTTATTGATTCAATTCTGATTGAGATCTTATCAGATGATCAACACCAATCAGCTCACATCTGTTTCAGCTTCCAAACACAAAACCAAGTGTAATATTTTTACAGCAATACTAGAAAAAACAGATGGAGCAACTTCCAAATACATGGCAATATGATAAAAGAGTTTCAGTGGAGAGAGGGCCAAGTTCCAGACTCTGCTCCAGTTTAATCAGTTGGGAAATTAAGAGTCCTACTATTTGGGGGAGGGAAGGAATAGTTATGAATATCAAGTTTAGCACTTGAGTCTTTTCTTATTTGGTTGGGAATTCCCTGCTTCTGAGCAGCAAAGGAATCTTTGCCCTGAAATTTGTTTGTTGCTGTGACAGTCCAAAGTGCTTTCTGGTATCTGAAGGCGGCTTTTCCTCATATAATTTGTGTTTTACATACTCTGTTATTTTAAGCACACTTACATCGTGCTAGCAATTCACAATAAGTGCCACTGTACTGTAATAGTATACAATTATTATATTACACTATTTCACAAGTACATTTTCTACATGGTTTTGAGTTCATCAATCAAATTGTATTTATAAAATAGAATTCTAGCGGAATTCTAACCACCAAGTGTGGTTTTTGTTTTGCTCGTTTGTTTTTGTTTGACTTTTTATGGTATTGTTTCCAGCAGGGCAGAGTTGGCAAGTTCACCGGAACACACGTTCAGCATTATGTCTAAGCTACTTCCCTATGAATGCTACTACCCGTTGCCAATCAGATTAACTTTTTACTGTGATGTTACTGGCAAACTCTGCTTACTAAGCTTAGGTAACTCAATTTGTTTCAAGCACTGCTAGAAGCAGGAAGGGCAACTGGACTATAAAACCATGGAACAAACCTTACAGCGTAGTTCAGCTCTTCAGAGTACTATCAGAAATCTATCGAATGAACAAAAGAGGAAATCACCTTTCACATTTCAGTAGTGCCTCCTATAACAGCACTATATCTGAAGTAGGCATGTTCTTTTATTTTAATTCATTTTCATGGAATGTAATTAAAACCCTTCACATGTACAGGATTCCACGGCTACTGTAGCATCTTTGAGAAAGTATGAATTTTGATTCATACCAAAAAAGTTTAATTACAAAAATATTTTTTGTCCATCTTTAAGAGATACCTAAGGACCTCACCCTCAACGTGATCCCATTAATGACTCTTAATAGCATCGTCTTAATCACCATTTAAATGGTTACTTGTTTTCCTGACTGACCTTTGAGAAGCAGAACAATCCAGACAATCCATCGCGTCTATTGGCAGTGTAGCACAGACTGCTACACTATTTTGAAGTCACAAATAAAGGAGCTTAGATAAAAATGATCAAGAATTGCAATATATTAGTCTTAGCTACTATTTCTATTACATGCACGCAGCACAGGGACTAGGGCAACTACAGTGGGGGGAAAAAAGCAACTGGAGCTTCCCTACACACTAAAACTGTACTTTGTAGACAAGAAAACTACCAGAACATTGCAGCCACCATGCTGTCATGACGACTTCCACTAAAACAGCTTAATTTATATAGTTAGGCTATGCAACCACTATAAACTGTGATTCAGATTTTTAACTGTTACCGATATAAACCACCACTTAGATACTGTTATATACTCCAAAACTGAGTAATTCCAAAGCCAGAAGACAAGATAAAACCAAACCATCCACAAACTCATTGCTGGGTTATTGATTTCCTACCACCAAAACCTGCTCAAGATGAATTGTCCTAAGATAACGCAATTATTCCTATATATTAACTCTAATGTTTCTCACCCAACCTACTAACAGGAAAATGGCTTCCTGTACATTTGGTGATAAAGAGTAGAGGCTCACTTCTGATAGGCAGAGTAAGATCTGGGAAGGAAGCTTCTGTACTAAGCTAATAAATCTGCACTTTCCAAACTTTATCATGCTCATTCATCAGAAATAAAATGAAAATTCACAATCCAGCTAGGCTGAATATCGAACTCCACTCATTTAAATTAAAACAACCTATCCTATTGTATTTAGCCCATGAAGTTTCTTATCATGACTACAGACCTCAGAACTATTGCATGAATTGATAGATTCTAAAGAGAGTTAATAAAATGATGTATGCCTTTCTTTCCAGGAATGAGAAAAGCTTCAGACTTTTTCTAGAAAGAACAATATAGAAAAGCTAAACCCCCTAAAATAAAACTTTTTTTTTTTGCAGTATGATGAAATAATAAAGGCAGTATGTCCAGCCTTTGAGAAAGCTGTATGTTGACATCAGAATACTGTATTTGAGTGTTAAAGGCAGTCTCTTCTTTCGTGATCCACTCTAAGGGTCAAAAAAAGTCTTCACCACTTCAGATTTAAAATTGCTTTCACGCTTCCAGATATTTCAAAGGGTCTTCAAGATACTACTAATAGTCCCTTTAAAGAGCTACAGAAGCTACAACAATAATACACTGCAAGGACAGTTAAAATTCCTGAATAAAAACAAAGATAAAAGGCAGTATGCATTTTTGGACTGTAGGAAGAAAGAAAACACAGACTCTACAAGCCATTTTTCCCATAGTGCCCAGCAGTAAACTGGAAAACATATCAAACATTAATAAAAAAAGGAATAAAACAGGGGCCATGAACTTTAAAGAGGAAATATGGAAAGAAAAATCCTCAAATGCCATGATCATTAATTAGTATTTGTTTTTGAGTTTTTCTGCTTTTGTTAAATGGGTAGAGTATGAAACTTCCTGACAAAGGCGTTTAAGTTATTTTTCCTTTCCCCAACGTGTTCCAGTGCAAACACGACTTCAACACAATGTGACATCTTAGTATGATCACTCATTACCAGTCCTGCTCAACTACACCACGGCTGTGTTGGGACAAGACCAACGTAGCACACAATACCATGCAATACCCAGCTCTCAGCTGAAGAATCAGATTAATGCTCGACTACTAGTTTAAAATTGGGTGCAGCACTACTATGGAAAGGGAGCAGGAGAAGAAAACCTGGATGAAGATTTTGCCACTCCAGAGTTTAAGATAAACATCGATCAAGTAGAGTTCATACACACACATAGATTGTTTAATTTCAGTTTGCTCTTCATTATACTATTTAACAAATGAATTCCAAAAGGTCATGCTTAGACAAAATTTCATGTGTTACCAAAATATCATTTTTGGGGTAACTACTGCTAGTCAAAGCAAAAGAACAAAGATCAGCTGTCAATTAGCATCACCTCCCCAAGGCAGGAGCACATTTCTCAATTTAGATATTGCACTGAAGTCCTGTGTTTCGTTCATACTAAAATTCTTTCTATTGCTTTCCCCAATGCAATTGCATTTGGTATATACAGTAACTATTCTTTCAATTATCTGACATAACTTTTACAATCAAGTCTTCAGCATAAGCTAAGCACAGTGTAACTCATACTCAGGTAAAAAACACTTGTAGTCCAAACAAGTTCTGCATCTTCCCTAACACAATTGAACACAATCTTAAAAATTTGCCTTTAGAACAAAAGCTCTACTAACTGAAACTCATAGGAAAGACACATACCACTCCATCTGCAATCTTCCAGTCTGCACAACTTTCATATTTTTGCAGCTGCTTTTCAAACAGTTGTGCTATGGCTCGATGGACAAGTTCATACTGCTCCTATAGTAGGTCATCAGATAAAAATTAGTGCATGAGATCCTTGAAAGAATGATGGTATATTATCTTATTCAAAGAACCATTTCAAACTATACCTTTGTCTGCACTGCAGAATGCCTTTGCGTCCTCATTTCCTGTATTAAATTAAATACATTGAATTCTTCAGGTATTTTCTGAAATATAGAAGGAAGTTAATGATATTGACATAATTATTTGTAAGAATAGCAACACTTTTGGCTGTCTAACAGCTTTTGTATGTCTAAGTTATGTAGGTATGGACAATCTGTTCTCTTGACTTTGGAGCTATTCAGAACTATTTTGAAAAGAAGTTCTTATCCAGAGTTGGTTTTAAACACTTGATTTAGATGAGATAAGATCATTTAAAGAATTTTGAAAATGGGACATCCAATTTATATTGATGGCAAGTGGCATTAATATGGCACTTGAACAATAATGATGTTGCATAACCTAGAAATCCCAGAATTTATCTCTACATTTGAAATCTTGAGACTTCAGAAGCTACAAGATTAAGCAGAGCCGTTGAAAAGGTTCAATTCAGAGTCACTTTATATTGAAATATATTCAAACAGTATGATCTACAACTACTTTTTTGTAAGATAAAAACTTGCTGTCAAAACAAAGTAAGTTCACACAAAAGCATAAATGATGAAAGATGAAACTAAACATCCAATCTGTTGTAAGATTTTTGGAATGTTTTGAAACATTTCACAATTTTAGTACATTTGGGAGCTCAATCGCTGTTATGAAACGATGGAATGTCACAAAATTTCTTCTAAGATTCCTTACCCCAGCTTTAAGCAAATTCCATGTATAATCTATGGCACAGATGGCTCCTGTTCTTCCACACCCTGCACTACGAACACAAACAGTTAGATATGTTAGAAGTTGTTCTAAATGGTTGAAAAGACACTATAAATTTCATATTTCTAGAGTCCGCATGGAAAAGAAAATTAAATCCCTCAATTATTACTGTAAACTCCCTCAATCTAACGCTGTAACACTGTAAAATCAAAAATCTAGCAGTGCAAAACAGAACATGAGTTTTAAATGTAAGTTTTTCACAGCCAATCAGAACTATAAGCGTGGAAGATGTTTCCATGTTGACATTTTTATTGCTTCTTTGTTCACATTATTCGTAGTTACCACTACTTCAACAGTAGGGATTCTGTCAAAGGAGAAGTACAACACATTCACAGAGTTCCCACATTTTCCTGATTCAGTATCATATCTATAATTTTAGGTAAAAAGCAGAAAATAAGAAGTAGGTTACAAAAAATGACAGTTAACTATCACATTTATTCTTCATAATGGCATGAATGCATCTATATTACAGATAAAGTTATAATGGCGTATATTTGTTGTACTAGAATTATATGGTTGTAAAGTTTTATTAACATTTAAGAAAAACAGGACAAAGTGAAATGGATCTCAGTATTAAAGAAATTCCTTTTGGGTTTAGACTCCAATTACTTTTAATGACAATTTAAAACAGCATGCAGGCAAAAAACAGTAGATTTCTACATTTGTAGAGAACAACCAAGCTATAGAGAGTCAGTAAGCCTCCAACAATTCATTATTTCCTGGCTTATTAATTTGAATTCAGTTTTTCCCACATATAATACATCAACTTTTGTTGTTTAAAAAAAAGAAAAGGATCAAATATCACAATCAAAAACTTCCCAGAGAATTTATTAGTTGTCATCACCTCGACAAAACATTTTTATGGCAGGTTAGTTCCAGCAGTATTTCTGCTAGCCAAATTTCAAGTCAAGGATGAAATTGCTGCTTGGAAGCAAAGGCTTGCCATTCAGAAGCTACAGCATAGTGATTAGTCTGCACCTGCCCCATAGCCTACCATATTGCAAAAGGAGCCTTTGTTTCCATATATAATCTGCAATGATCCTTAGATCCTTATAAAGTTTGTCCTACTGATGATGTAAATGTCTTAAGAACCACTAAACTACCTCCTTTTCAAAGAGTAATTCTCTCATGATAAGTATTCTGTCTTCAGCTGAAACAGAATCCAATTTTATCGTGGCATGAGTTTTTCAGACAATGAGGACGAGATTCATAGAATATTCCAAGTTGGAAGGGACCCATAAGGATCATCGAGTCCAACTCTTATAGAGTCCTAGGAGTATCCTAGGACTATATTGTTTTGAGCTAAGTTTTGACATGAGGAAATATTCCTTCTTAGAAAACTAAAACAACAATTGCAATTTATAATCAAACTAGTGCATCTCATACCAGAAGTCTAAATTTAAAAAGTATATAAGCTTTAAAAATAAATGTACTTGATACCTGCAGTGTATACAAATTGGTACGTCTTCATGTTCCTGGTATTCTCTCATCAAGCTGATCATGTCCAGAATAGAATCAAAAGACGATGGGACATCATGATCAGGCCAGTTAACATAATGAAACTGATAGACACTACGAGTCTCCTAAGGGAGATAGAGGGAGAAATGCGTAAATAATACCTATTTGAGAATCTTTTATGAAATAAGTACTTCTGTGAGGCTCCTTACTTTGTTTGATTAGCTTGGACAATCAAAGCTGTTTATTGTATGAAAATATTGTATGCAGTTGGCCTTCTGGGCTGCAAGCACACACTAATGGCTCATGTCAAGCCTTTCGTCCACCAGAACCCCCAAGTCCTTCTCTGCAGGGCTGCTCTCAGTGAGTTCTTCTCCCAGTCTGTGCTCATGTCTGGGACTGCTCCAACCCAGGTGCAGCACCCTGCACTTGGCCTTGTTGAACATCATTAGGTTCACACTAGCCCACTTCAAGCCTATCCAAGTCCCTTTGAACAGCATCCCTCCATTCTGTTGTATCAACTGCACCACTCAGCTTGCTGTCACCTGCAAACTTGCCGAGGGTGCACTCGATCCCACTGTCTGTCATTGATAGGTATTAGACAACGCTGGTCTCAAGATGGACCCCTGAGAGACAGCACACATCACCAGCCTCCGCCTGGATACGGAGCCATTGACTGCAACTCTCTGGATGCGGCCATCTGGCCAGTTCATTATCCACCGAATAACCACCCTTCAAATCCACCTCTCCCTGATTTAGAGACAATGGTGTCATGTGGGACTGTGTCAAAGGCCTTGCAGAAGCCCAGGTAGATGACACTGGTTCGTCTTCACTTGACAACTGATGCAACCACTCCATCACAGAAGGCCACCAGACTGGTCAGGCACAGTTTGCCCTTGGTGAAGTCATGCTGGCTGTCTCCAATCACCTCCTTGTCTTGCATGTGTCTTAACATTGCTTCCAGGAGATCTGTTCCATGATCTTCCCAGGCACAGAGGTGAGGCTCACCAGTCTGTAGTTTCCTGGGTCCTCCTTTCTACCCTTTTTAAAAATGGGAGTGATGTTTCCCTTTTTCCAGTCACCAGGGACTTTGTCTGACTGCCAGGACTTTCCAAATATGATGGAGAGAGGCTTAGCAACTACATCAGCAAGTTCTTTCAGGACCCCGGATGCATGGCACCAGGCCCCATAAACTTGTACCTGTTCAGTTCCTTCAGGTGGTCTTGAACCTGCTTTTCACTTACAGTGGGAGTGACTTTGCTTGCCCAGCCACTGCCCTGAAGTTCAGGGGCTCGAAAGGCACAGGAAGCCCGACTGGCAGTGACGACTGAGACAAAGAACTTGTTGAGTACTTCAGCCTTCTCCATGTCTGTTGCTACCGGTTGTCCCCTTTCGTTTATCAGAAGGGGTATGCTCCATGGCATTTCTTTTCTGTCACTCAGAAGTAAATCCCCTTCCTCCACTGAACTTATTTTAAAGCAAACTTCTGGGTCTTTGCGCACAGAAACTTAGCTTCCAACTGAAACAGCTACTTTGGACATTATCAGACCAGTGAAAACACTGTAGCTAGTAAAATCAAAAGAAAACCCAGTCTAAGAAAATAAATTTAAAAAGAAATGCAACTGATTATGCAAAGCCAATGTCATCAGCAGGGAAGAAGAAAAATTACAGCTTCCTGTTAAGGTTCACCAAGAACTTCCAGTTAACTACATTAAAGGGACTGATTTTTCACATCTGCAGAACTGTCAGAAACAACTCTGAATTTATACTTTTTATATGAAAATTAATAATGAAGAGGAATCTTCATAGTCCTCTTTTATTGCAACTTTAAGAAAGAACCTGGTATTTTAGTTTAAAATAATCTTTAGGTTTCAAGCTGCTTTTTCTCATAGAAATTAGAATAATTTTATATAGTCATAACTTTTTTCCCCCCATAGTATTTTGAATGCTACTCCATTGAAAAGCTTACAGAAGGGACAAATCTTGTCTCTTATTCTAGAAAACTGGAAAGTGATCTTAAAAGGATATTTATACCACTAACACATATTTTCCTCCCTAGTTCAAGACTATATTTAGAATTCTTCAAGATAAGATGAAAAGTCTACAATTCGCTGCCCATCTATGCAGCATAGATCTGTTCCTAACAAGATAAAACCTCACAGAAATACTGAAACGAATTTGCTAGGTAAGTTTGAAGAAAGATCATTTTATCAGCTGCATAGGTTGAACGTCAATGTATCTTGTTAAGCCTTATGCTACTCCTTAAGAGAAAGTAAACTCTGGGCTCTATGCTAAGACCAAAAGCATATAAAAACTAAATAACAAAAAGCTGCAGTTTGCATGTAACACAGGCATCCTACGAAATTAGAGGAGTCAAACAGCTGAATATGTTTTGCATTTACAGTATATGCAAGCAAAACACAAGAAAAGCTACAGTTTCTGAAGTAACCAGTTCTCATAAAGTTCAAGTATTAAAAATAACATTGGTTCTGCTTTGGGGTTTTTAATTTCTTTTCAGTTCTGTTTTTAAGTGCACCATTTCAGTAAATGTTGCAAAAACCACAGTTGTTACGCAGAGAATTGCTGCCATAAAAAGCTTCATAGCATGGTCAGTTATGACCATTCAGGAAACACTACGAGATGAACTGCTTAAATACATGTGTCTTACTGCAAACACCTAGGAAGCTGCAGTTAACACAAATTACTCCTAAACTCCACTTCATTATTAAGTGGTTTTCACAACTGTTGTGATCTCAGCCATTGACATGGAACAAAGTACTGCTAAAGAAAATAAGCCCAACTGAAACTAACTTGTAGTAAGCAATTGCTTATTACAGGATGCCAATCAAGATGACAGGTACCCTTTAAAGCAGACCGTCAACCTTTGTGATTTTGCAAGAGAGCTCTTCATTTATTTTTTACTGGCTTACTTTTCAGAAAAACAAACTGCTGCCCGAAATTTGGGATTTAAGTTCATTCACTCTTAACCCTTATAAGAGAATGCAAGTGCTCTTATTTCACTGAACAGATAAATCCTATATACAATCAACACACACGATACTTAGTTTTACCAAGTCGGTTTCATGATTTACAGTAGTTTTTTGGGACATAATTAACCAAGATGAATAAACTATTTTTTTCCATAAAGAGACTGATTATAACCATGCTCAACTGCCAACAAATATTGTATGTGAATTGGCTTACCAAACATGCATTCTTGAAGATAAAAACTCTTCAGAAGTCTTGAGCTCTCTTTTAAAAGTACATTTCTATCTTAACCCTTGGATATAACTACACACGATTCTCCTGTTTCCCTTGCAGAAGTTTACCAAGCAGAAAGATAATGTAACTTAACTTGCAGGAACATATTGTATTTTCATAAATATTTGAACTCCATACAGCAGAGTACTTTTTTTTTTTTAAGAGAAAGAAACCTTGAAAAAATCATGACATTGTCCTTCTTGCTTTATTTTTATTTGGCAGTACAAATGTATTAACAGGCATCAGAAATACCCTTTAACGTTGTAAAACCCTCTGGACAATAAATGAAAGTTTATGGGATGAATTCTAACAAATACTTACACTTTACCTAAAAAGAAGTTGACTAAAGGGAAACAAGTTTCTTTTGACAAGTTCGATTTAGTTTGTAGTCATATTTTCAGCTTGTGTAAAGAGTAAAATTCTGCGAGGTTCACAGCAGCTTTCTAGTTGTTAATGCATGCTATTAAAGGTGATATTGCTTTGACTAACCAAGAACACACATACGGGGGGGAAAAAAACAGTTTCACTATGCTTTTCTCATGTACTAAGCTTTCAACATCACCTCGACACTGATGATTTACATACATAACCAGCACCTAATAAAATGAAGAGATTTCATCAGTTCTCTCCATTGTACAATTTTAAAGAACTTCTGACCAATCACTAAATCAAAGTTGAGATGAAATTTTTTTCGCATACTTACATTTTGAAATTCAAGTAATAATGTCCTAATGAAGTAATCTGTTCTTGCTTGCTCAGCTTCCTAAATAAGAGAAAACAATAATGAATGGATAAACAGATGGATATGAAGCACGCAGTAAATAACTAAAATTCAAATTTTTTTTTTTTAATTTACTGTTTGCATATCTATGATTTTCCCAGAAAGGGGCAATCAATGTTAACTCTAAAACAGCAACAGCATAGCTTGCTGTACACAAGACACTTGTGAAAGACTTTGCTTTTATTTAAAATAAAAAGGGGTGTTTTCAAAGTGAATAGGCTGCACCTGAAACTGTAAGTCCTTGTAATAGTATTTCAAAGCACTACTTTTGCTTTATTTCTCCATGCGTTTTTTCATTTACAGTTTTCCTCCAACAGCCATCCTTTTCCAACACTTCTGTTCCATCAGCTTCAGCCTCTTATCACTCTGTCCTTGCATATCCACTTTCATTCCACCTACCCACCCCTCCCTCGATTATTTTCAACTAGGGGTGCATCTGAATGGATCATTATAATTATCTTGATTGTGACCAAAAAGCAGAGCTTCCAGGCTCCTAGGATTTTCAAATCCACCTTTAGAACACCAAAGAAGGTTTATACTGCACATATCAAGCAGTATTATTGTACTTTAAAACATCAGTAACAGCACTGGTTGAAGATGCCTTAAAAAGCTTAAGTGCTCCAGCTTTCCATAGTGAATTTAAGAGACTGCATGTATGTCTTAATGCATTCCTTTCTCATACTGGGAATTTACCATTTTCTGTCAAGAAAACAGTTGCACTATCTTGCAGGTTTAAAGGAGATACTGCACAGCTAGCAACAACAGAGCCCATGTACACCACCACTGCACCTAATGGTGACGCATTCTCAGCTACACCTCAGAAGTCAATTACGATGCACACTTGTTCCTTTTCACAAATACTTGTCAGGTATGTGGCCATCACCCACTAGGCCCAGGAAAGGAACTCCCTCTAATGGTTTCTAAATCAATGTGAGGTAGGAAAAAGCTACTCAGAAACTTTATGGACTAAAATTTTTACATACATGCTTTCCCAAGAAGATTGACTTGAAGTGTCCTTAGTTCTTGGTAGACCACTTCAAGGCAGAATCAAGAACAACTTGATAAGTTGGCATGTTAGCTGTAACTGAGCTTCTTAAAGTACATCAACTAGAAAATAGCAGCAACTCTGCCTCAAATGGACATAACTTGAAGCTATGGAGAATTAAGAACAGTCTGGCAATCCATTTAGGGGTTTTCAGTTCCACTGTTTCAGAAGCTCCAGGGAATACTGAATCACTAGCTCCTGAGTAGATCCTCCAGCTTTAAAGATAGCTTTTATAACAGTTAAGGTCATTTTAAAGGTGCAGTTGCACGACTGTTCAGAGATCCAGATCACCAACAAGAGATCACCACCTCTCTCCTTCTTCCCTGTGCTCACAATGGTGGGACCCTGGTATGATCTGGAAGCAAAATCTTGATGTGATCACAACTCTAAGAGCCAGAAGTGGGACAAAACCGGCCACAAACATATTTAAAGCAGGAAAGAACAAGTATACATAAATGGGTGTGTATGCAGTCAACCAGATATTATTCCACATCCAAGGAACACTGATCTTAAACTCCCAAATTTATTTTTTGTGGCTACGCTTCCATATACCTTATTTACACCCATGCTCTAAATATCTCACAAGCAACAAAGCGAACGTCTGCTATGTAAGTGGTCCCCTTTTGTGAAGTGATAATTACATTATAACTTCTTTTACTACACAACTTCCTCTAGATATGATAGGTAATTGCAAAAATGCACTGGGGTTTCAGAGATTGTGCTCTTGTGTAATACTGAGATGACAATGGGCCAAAAGAATGATTGCTTTCAATTCCCTGTTGTGCTTAGTGTAAGAGTTATCCACAGTCCCTCTTTCTGCATATTTAATCTCTCAGAAATCCTTAAGTTATCATTTATAAGCTAGTATCAAAGCTAGATGTTCTAGCAGTTATGCTTAGAGATCAGAACTGCTGAAAACACTGATGCAACATGCAATGGAAACATTCATGCTTCTTTCATCTTTCTGGATTTATAGCTTACTTAAGCAGTTCACCTTGGGAATTCTCCAGGAAAAGCTTCAGACCTCCTTAACGCTACTCATTTTTGTTTTGCTTCGAAGAATGGTAGCAAAGGAAATATTTTCAGATATATCCATCACCAACAGAAGTAAAAAAAAAAAAAAAAAAAGTATAGTTTCCATTTTCTCTATTCACGCTACTTAACTTCACGTACCTTAAAGAAAATAAACTATTCCAGTGTTACTTTCATTTCTCATGCACATCCAGAATGCACAAGTGCTAACGGAGAGAAACAACTGCATGACTATTATCTAAATTTTTGAGCATGGTATAGACATTCAAAACTATGCGATTTAAATCTAAAGAAATGACACAGGAAACAAAAACCAGTGCACGTACGTTACCCACTTTTTTATTTAAAATCATGGAGCATTAAAAAAAAACACGAAGCTTACAGGCACACATCGCTTTCCATGGATTTCTTTTGAGATTCTTGATTTAAAGTTTGGTACTGAACAACTAAAGACGTATTTGTTTGTAATACAAGGTCTGATACAAGTTGAATAGCTATTTTAAGCTACAGAAGCATTAAATCCTTCAAAATTAATTTACAAAGCTTTATACTTACACATGAAACACGAAATGGTCCAAAAGTTACTGCTGCTTCTCCATACAACGGCCAGTAACGTTCACATTTTTTCTGTAAAAACAAAGAATTCTTAGTTAATGTGTAATATTGAAAGATGATTAACAAGAGAAAAAACAGACAAGATGATAATCTCTACTGCCTTATTTTCTTGTCTATTTGGTGCTTCCTAACATCTGGCTACTCGTGCCTGGTGATTAAGTGGTAGCTGAACTTCTTTTAAGATATTAAAATGTCCTTTCTTTTGGTATCCAAAACAAACAAAACCACAAAAAAAAACAAAACAGAACACAAACTTCACGACTACCTACATATGTGCAAGCATGCGTCATACAGTGGGAAGCTACAGAAGCAAATCTAGTGTTTGTGTAAGTTCAGAGTTAACAATTCCGGACCACATTTTTTTCCTTCTCAGTCTTAAGAATACAACAGAGATTTAAGAAGATAGATTGTTTTTGCAGCTGTATCAATTGACAGGAAATTCTGAAGGACTCAGGATTTTGATAGTTGGCCTACATTCCAATAAGAGTAAGACTTTTATCCAAAAGTAACATGTCCAGAAACAGACAATTAGTTCAGTTCTTCATACAAAGATATAATGTATATTGCATTGATAGAACTCCTAGATAATAATGTAACACCATGAACAGAACAAGGAAGAGCAGTCACATCTTTATTTGCTGTGCACAGAAATATAAGGGTATATATATTCTAATTCAGTCTGGCAGATTGCTTTTATAGGTATGGATTTTGCACAGTTTCACAGATATCGGCATATTGCCTTAGAAGGACAATGCTCACTTACGTTCATATTAACACACTTACCCTTCCCATTTCAAATTCCCGACAGGCCATTACAATTATCTGAAAAGAAAAAAAAACACTTGACATTAGCTAGCTTAGATTAAGTAAATTCATGAATGCTTTATTGCTTGCTTCTAACTGAGAAACACAGATTCACTTTAAACTATTGAAGAGACTAATTAATAGTATCTTCTTACCTGCGGATGCACGTTCTTTTAATTCTAAAATAATATCCAAGTTTTATCTCATACAAAATAATCCACAGCACTAACACAATAAAATACAATAAACAGTAATACAGTAAAAAGCACCAAAAGATATGCTACTTGTTACAGTAATAAGTAACCACATTTTACGTGTCAGGTAAAAGAAAACAAAACAACAAAATTAATTGCAGAAATACTAATTTGTTAGGCAAGTCCGTATTGAATAATGCTTACAAGTTAACACCTGACACTAACTGTTTGAACAGATGTAGAAAATATAAACCAGCAAGTAACCCCAAATTAACATAACTAGAAAGGTAGGCTTTTATTTTGTTTCAAATGCTTCTATGTCTGACATTGCCGGACCACACTAAGTCAGAGCTGTAAGGTCTTGTAAAGGAGAAACGTAATCAAGTACTGGGAGAAACATAATCAAGTACTGACCTATTAAAAAAAATGCACGATTTCAGACAGACTTAAATTAATACATTTCATTCACATTATTAAATTCAATAATGACATACAGAATGCTATTTAAGCTACAAAATTCAAATTTGTGATGAACTACTGCTAAAAAATTGACTAAATCACCATCAATATTCTTGATAATAGCTAGCTCAGACAACAAAATACACAATCCCTGTACCATGAAATAGAGTAATACACAATTTTTGTTTTTAAGTAGGTACTTACAGCAACATTGTATTCCCATATCATCCTCCAGAAGTCTATTACTGTATTTGCTAATGGTCCCTGGGTAGCAACGTATGCTTTCGGCCCATGTACTCCCTAAAATTACATAAAGGAACCATAAATGTTTACAAAGAAAACTTATCCGTACTGAATAAAAAGTTTTCATTTGTAATTATGTAAAATTAGATCTTTTTGGATCCAACAGGAAGGGTGAAGATGAAATATGAATCCCATTCGCACTACCAGGAATTTTGCTACTGATTTCAAGTGGGTCTAAGATAACATATTGCGCTGGGAAAGATTGCAGCAGAAACCATTAAGCTAATAATTTCTCTATATTCCAATTCTGAACATTCTCTTTAAGTCCTCATTGTTTATTACACATTTAATGATCAAAATTTGATTATTTCTGTTAAAGCACCCTCCCTGAAAAAAAAAATGTAAGGAATACCATATTTCAAAAAAACTAAATTTTAAAGATTGTTGTATATAGAACTTGAAGATATTTACATTTAGCTTCTGAAGCTAAATATTCAAGAAACGAGATTTACATGAACACCTGTTTCTGAATAAGCATTACTGTTAGAAGCAGCATCAGAATAAGACTACAGAGAAAGGCCAGGAAATTCACCATTTGAAACTGAAGTCTAAAAGTCTTTTTAGCCAAAGTCTGGCTTGGTTTTAAGAATGTTAGGTACAACTCCATTGCCATACTTCTGCAATGAACAAGAAGTGCATACTAGCAAGCAATTTGTCAAATGCCTCATTTAGGATCTCTAAAAACAGCTTCTCAAAATCTGGTATTTTTAAAGATATGATCTGTTAAAACAATCATATTTAACTTTGCTGTGATATAAAGTCCCAATTTGGTTGACTGTGACTTTAAAGTATTTCATATTATGTTTAAACTTAGAGCGATATTAGAACTTAAATTGTTTTATATAATGACATTAGGATTGTAAAATTATTTAAGCCATAGTGAAAGAAATTTTTTCCTCATGGCTTTGAATTCTAATCTCAGACTATAACATTAAAACTGCACTGATCTGAAATAAAAGCTTAGAACAAATTTTAAAACTGTTAAGATAATAATACATACCTTAATAAAGTTTGCATTAATGTAGTCTGAATCTTGGGGGGGAGTTTTTAAAGTCAGTTTAACCCGGCTATGATCAACTAAAAGAAGAATATATATATTTAATTAAAAATGTGAACATTTAAAGCAGTATGTAACAGCAAATATACAGTATGTATGAAGTGAATACGACAAGTTAAGCGTTAAAAATGTTTCCCTAAGTCAAGTCATAGAAGCAAGTAATGTTCCTCAAAAAGTAAGTCACAGAAGCAAGTCAGTCAGTTACTGAAATCAACTTACGGATAACCCAGCTCAGGTAGGGATAAGCAGAATAGCTCCTACTGCTACGTGCTTCTAATGCTCAAGTTTAGAGAGTACCAATTACTGGAATCCAAGCGTGATTCGTTACAAAGAGGCAAAACTCAATTTATCAGAAGCAGGCAAAATGGCAGTTACACAATATTACCACAGACCACGATAGCCAGAATTAAAGGAAAGCTTACTGCATTCAGAAAGCACAAAGAGTCAAACACCACTGCGTAGTTAAAGCAGTGGGCAGGTCTCAATGTCTCTGCCAAGGAGGAGTCCATCAACTATTACAACATGAAACGTGCACTGTGGCTTACTGCTTCGGCACAGACTGACCAAACACTAGGCTGGGCACTTGGCTGGGGCACAGAACATGTCCCTGCTAAACAAGAAGCAGCCGATTGCTTCATTTAGAGGGCTTGGACTTAAATTTTCACCTTGATCATCAGTGACTCAAAAAAAAAGTTTCCTATAAGAACAACAGATCTTTCAAGATCAAAATCCTCAGCAATCTTTAAAAAATATTTACTACTTGTTGACAGAACAAGCTAAGCATCTTGGCATTCTTCTCAGCGATGGAAGAATCGGTGCATCTTCATACAGAAGCAACTCGATGTTTCTTACTACGGAGGACAGTAGGCGGACATCATGTTTGCCAGCCCTTCCAGCTCTTCTTGATACCAATACAAAAATATCACTCAAACTGTTTCTACAATAAAAGGCTTCTTATTTAATTTAGTATTACATTAAACTGGAAATCAAGACTGACAAAAATTACCCTATAGATTTGAACTGGGGAACACAAGTGTCTGCAGAAGCAGCATCTGCTCAAGCAATTTGTTACTTTCTGTTCCCATGATCAATTCCCTCAACCACAGAGCAGCTGCTGAAACTTTTATGTTTCGTCTTTACTTGAAGCTCTGATAAAGAACAAGTCTATCTATTCCTAAAGAGGAAATACGGTTCGTGGGTTTGGTTTTCATTGTTGTTTTTTTTTTTCAAAAACATCACTGGTAACAAATGCCCAAAAGTATATGCTAAGAGTTACTGCTATACGGAAAGCTCTTACAAAAAGCTTCCAAGATGATTTTTTTTTTTTTTGCTAGCATCCTGATAATATGCAAAAAACAGTTGATTACCTTGTAATGCTTTCTAAAAAACAAGCCTAGATTAACACAAATACAACACTCTTAAATAACAGCCCAGAGAAACCCCTAAAGCATATTACCCTGTAATACATTATCACACTCAGTGTAAAAGCGTGAACTCTATGAACATGCACTGATGTTACAAACTTAATACTAACAAGTATTTTCACATGACAGATCAGAATAATTAAAGTAGTAGAGCTAAAGAGAGCTTCTATCTTCTCAGCACAGTAAATCCAAAATTCAGCATTTATAGCCTTCCTTTACCTGCCACAGCTCAAGCTCTTCTACGGTTTTAGCTCCAAAATAGAATTCTCCAAGAAAAACTCCATTGCAAGTTCCAAGAAGATCAAGTGCTTGCTATTTATTTTTTGTCTTTGTATGTAGATACTAATTGGTGTCTTCAGCTAGTCAGTGAACACCATGGTTGACTGAATTATCACTTAGAAGGGCTTCATAAATTGTAACATGACCATGCACACGTTTACTCTGAAGCCTGCGCTGACTTAGTATTAAGGTACCGATATCTCTGGTAGTAGCAAGAATTTCTGATAAGTAGTGTTTATCGCTGATTAAGTTACGTTTGTAATCTTCTAGATTTACAGAAAATAAGCAAAAAAAATCATTCCCCTTCCTCCTCCAAAACAGCTCCTAGCTTTCATTTCTCTGTCAAGCTGGTCTCCCATCACTTCATGGCTGGAACTTTTCAGTATTTGAAGATATTCTCGCTTTAACTGAAGGTGTACCTTCAGTTTTCCTCATTGTCAGCTTTGAGGTTTGTTCATGCTTTTAGATCCCAATGCCTCTGTTTTTATTTTTATATAAATGAAAGCAAAGCTCATCCCCCACTCTGGCTGCGGTCATTTACTGCCACAGTGGCTATTGTATCCCATGGAATCAGCCTAGGTGCTACTGATACTTTCCTGTATTTTTAATGATCTACCCAAACACCGGCATGGAAGATGGAAGAAAGAGGATAAATGCATAGTAATAACTTTCCCTTTCTTTCACAGAATTAAACATGTTTCCTCACAATTAAAAACAAAAAACCCAGTGGCATTCAACTATTTTTCTGCATTTGAGCTTAATACCATGTATCTCTGCTTCTCAATGCAGCAGTGGACACCATGCCCACCTGGTTAAACAGTCTAGGGCCTGTGGCTCTAGGGCAAAATTTACTGCTCTAAGTGTGGCTCCAAGCTCTGATAAATGTTAAAAGGATTCCATCAGTAGAGAAATAGAACCAACAAGTACACAACAGTCTGAAACACAATCATTCTCTGAAGTTTATTACCAGAATACATCTTGAAAATGAAAGCTAATGATGCTGGAGACCATTTTCAACTTCAAATAGCCTATAAGCCTCTAAACACTTCTGAGAAAGCTAAGCAGAGTAAAAAGTATCTGTTGTTAATCTTCTGGGATATGAAAAATGGCATTTGTCAAAAAGATTAGCCTTTAATCTTGTTGTCAGTTGTCCATCTTAAGAAACACAGTAAAAGCCACTGAGATATATGGTCTCATGAGATAAACAAAGAGAACCTGCAACAGGCAATCTTATAAGATCTGTTATACCCATACATTGGTGGTTTTAAAATTTAAATTCTGCTCTGACTCACATTTTATGTTTGTACATGAAACAATTTCATTTGGGCTCTAGCAAAATACAAACAGAAGATAATCCAGCACTGAATGCTCTCAGACATGGTTTGCAGGATATGAACCCGCAAAAGATAGATCTATTTTACTTCAAACCACAAACCCAGGCTCCGTCAGACTTCTTAAAAATTTCATCTAGATCTTATGCTGACACGTGTGTATTTTCTACCATTAACAGCATGCTCTGAAGAAAAAAAATACAGCTAAAAACATAGCAAAGTTCTAGACTATTCCAAGTTAAAATGAAAGCATCGGCTCTATGCATCTTGGCACCTAGCTAACATTTTGTTTAGGTGATAGATCTCCTAACAAAATATATTAGCCTTTACTTACTTTGCCTTCTCATTTAAAAACTTTATCTAAGTTATCTTTCAAAGTACCTCCAATTTTGCCTTTCAGTAATAACTAAATCGTAAAATTTACAATACCTTAACAAACACTTTCCTTTATCCCCTATTAATACACAAATCAGACTTACATGGCAATATATCCTTGTATCTATTCTTTTTAACATTTTCTTCCTTTTCACCGGTGGCTGTTGGGTAGATCTTCTCTGTTCTGTATTTTGTGGATAATCTTCTTAACCTCTGAAATAAGACATTTACATTATGTTTTCAAGTCTGAAGGTAACAGAAACATCACTAGGCTTCATCTGCTTCAATTATGAAGAATAAGTAGATCACTTAAGAAAACGTCTATCCTTTTACAATATTCAATATGATATATATACTTATATTTTAAAAACTAATTATCTGGTACTTTTAGGTCATCAGCAGTTTACAATCAAGTGGAAACCAGCTCATTATACATGGAACTTTTGAAAAGCCACTACAATGTGGTCCTACAGCTATACTTCAATTAGAACATAGGCTGCCTTGTTAGCGAGTAATTAGTAGGGACTAAGTAGGGCTAGTAGGGACTGCGTTATTAAGAATACCCATAAGGAACAGAAAAATCTGTTATTGCCCACAATATCCATAGGAACACCAATAAGCAGGCTGGCTGTTATTTTGCTTTGAATCTCATGGCTTCCCACACACAACTGAACAGGAAGCAGAACCTAGGTTTTAGCAGGTATTGATTCCTAACACTCAACTCCTGTTGAGTTTCAAGCTCATCCAGAAAAAGAGGGTTCCTGCCACTCAGGTATAAGCTATTCCCAATTAAGATGAGTGACAGGAGGTCTGCTGAATTCACAGCAGTATGGTTTTTCTTTTTAAAATCCCCTTTATCTATTTCAAATCCTGGAAATTTGAAACAGGCATAACATCTAATAATAAAAGCCCGCCCATCCCTTCTGGCAATGTGGGAAACAACAAAAGCGACACAGCTTTATTTCATCCCACTCAAGTTACACATTTACAGCCTTCAACTGAGGAGGAAGAGTACTTCTGTTAGATTGCATAGACCTTCAGACTTAAAAAGGAGTTTGAAAGACCTCAAAAAGTAAATGCTCTCTTCCAGCTAGAACTACCTGGTTGTAAAAACAGCCACTCTACTGACACACTGACATGATAGTGGCATATAAAATAACCAAGAGGAAGACAGGAGTCCTTTAAAAGAAGTATTTCCATTGAGAAATATCCTGCACAGGTAGAAGGACAGAGGTTGTTTGTGTTTCCCTTCCCGCCAACTTTGATGCTTAATGATCACCCTTAAAGACCCAAAACATTCATGGCTTTCTTTTTTTTTTTTTTTTTTTGGGGGGGGCTGCAATTAGGAGAGGTTGTTTTTTAATTAGAAAAGTACATCTTGTTTATTACAGTATGCACAACTGCATACAGGCAGGACATCACAAGTAAAATTTGACCTGGTTGGAAAGCCACTTCTCTTCCTGAATTCTTCTAAAATTACCAACGCACCTGGGAGAGATTCACTATACTCAATTTAACAAAGAAGTACAACTGAGTTGGTAATTCAAGCTCTCCAATAACTCTTACAGAAAAAAACGGAAAGAAAAAAAAAAGAAATAAGTTTAACATTTCTGCCACTACTTAGAGAAAAACGCTTTCATGAAATTTGTCTGTATGTAGCGAGAAAACAGAAAAGTGGACAAAACTCTGCATGGATTTTGTTGACTACTAAACATCTAAATCCATAATAGCAGTATTCACAGAGCAACAACAATGGCAATGTAAACTACAGCAAATCAAGAAGTACACGTTTTCAAGGTAATTCCCAAAGGATTTTTATTGCCGATGAAACCACTGAATGCTAAAAAGAGCAACAAAATTAGCACACCGGGTTTTTTCTTAAAAAGCACTGCTCTTGAAAAACTGGCAGCGTTAGTCAATGCAGAAAAAAAAACAGTAAACATTTGGAGGTGGGGTAGCAAGTCTGACCAAATGCTGATCCAAGTGCTAGATACATTATCTGAAAACATTACCACAGTGAGCAGAAAGATTCAGTTTTTGAAAAGACATCTTAATAGCCCCAGGCAAGAAGCTTCCATGCAGACTACACTGATCTTTGCAACGCTAAAACCAAATCTGCAACCTATCTTCCTGTGGTGGTTTTACCCAGCTGGGCAGCTAGACTCCGCCACAACCGCTCTCTCACTCCCCCCTCCTCAAAAGAAAAGGAAGCAAAGGCCACATGGAAGCACAGAGGGAAGAAAATTACTCTCTACTTCCTATCAATGAGCGATGTTCAGCCACATCCCAGGAAGCAGGGCCTCAATATGCACAGCAGTCGTTCGGGTGGGCAGACATCTTCATAACGAGAGCCTCCCCCTCGTTCCCCTTTCCCAGCTTTTATCGCTGAGCGTGGCACCACATGGTATGGAATATGCCTTTGGTTTGGGTCAGCTGCCCTGGGGATGTTCCCTCCCCACCTCCTGCCCACCCCCAGCCTGCCGGCTCGGGGGTTTGGAGGGGCCCTGACGCGGTGCCAGCACTGCTCAGCAGCAGACACAACACGGGCTGGATATCAGGGCTGCTCTAGCTGCCAGTGCACAGCACAGCGCTACGTGGGCCGCTGCGGGGAAAGTTAACTCCATCCCAGCCAGAGCTAGCACACCTCCACACACAGCAGGCAGCTGGAGAAAGCTCCCCTGTAACGTGTGACAGACAAAATACCACGGAGCGGTGAACTGCACGTGGGAGACGTGGTCCTACATAGAATCATAAAGTTTGGAAGAGACCTCCAAGACCATCTGGTCCAACCACCCCCCTACCACCATCAGCCGCTAAACCCTGTCCCTAAGCACCACGTCCAACCTCTCCTTGAACACCCCCAGGGGCGGTGACTCCACCACCTCCCTGGGCAACCCGTCCCAGTGCCTGACTGCTCTTTCTGAGAAGAAATGTCTCCTCATTTCCAGCCTGAACCTCCCCTGGCACAACCTGAGGCCATTCCCTCTAGTCCTGTCAGTAGTTATATGCGAAAAGAGGCCCACCCCCAGCTCCCCACAACTTCCTTTCTTATTGCAGAGCACAACAAGGTCTCTCCTGAGCCTCCTCTTCTCCAGACTAAACACCCCCAGTTCCCTCAGCCGCTTCTCACAGCACTTGTGCTCCAGGCCCTTCACCAGCTTCGTAGCCCTGCTCTGGACATGCTTCAGGGCCTTGACGTCCTTCTGGCAGTGAGGGGCCCAAAACAGAGCACAGTACTCGAGGTGCGGCCTCACCAGAGCAGAGTACAACGGGACAATCACCTCCCTGGTCCTGCTGGCTACACTAACGCTACATAACGCTGCCCTCACCTGTGTCAAAGGAAAACAAATGCTGACACTGCTACTAAGACTGGACACTGAATCCAGAGTCTAGAAATAGCAAAATAAGTACACAATTCAGAAATATCAGCTAACAACAGCAAGACTGAAGTAGTTTGAAATAGGCTCGAAACCTCCAATCCAACAAAAAGAAAACAAGAACAAAAACCACCAAGCCCCACAAAGAGAAACAGTGATACTTCCCAAGCATAGCCACGAATATGAGTTTGTATATTGTTCCCCATCTCAACCTGGTTGTGGTTTTTGTTTTTCATATTATTCATCTTATTTTTATTGGGCCAAGTGCTCTGACTGTGCTTAGAAAAAAGTAACAAAAGTTTAGAGAAAAAACAGCCTCTGAAAACCATGAGCAGAAGCAGAAGTTTTTTTGCATGAGAAGAGATACTTGAGGAAGTGATACAGGAAAAACAGTAGGTAACAAAAAGCACCCTAGGAAGATGATCTTTTTTGCTTTGCCTATTTTAAAGGCACACAAAAAAACCACCGGTGTCAAGGGTACAACACAGTTCTACTGTAAACCCAGAACACCAAAAGTACCTAATACCAACTTCTGTTTTCTAGCAACTGATGCTATTAGAATTCAGCATATCCTCTCCTCTGCATGGGCCACTTGTTATAAGTCTGCAAAACAGAGTGGAAAGCAGGATTAGCACAGGCCAGCTCCAAGGCAAAGACTAGAAATGAAATACAGTATGATTCTAACAGACATCTCTGTTCCTAAAATACTTTAAGACCCATGCTTTTAATGCTTATTTGTCAGCTGTTCTCTGACATGGGTAACAGAAGATAAGGACAGTCATGAAAGCAACCAAAAAAGAATAAGCATGTTTATGCTTTGTAGCAGTGTCTGCTACACAGAATAGTAGCTACTGGATGCTTTGGAAGGGAAGGATTTGATTAGATTAAGGAAAGAAACCTGAAAACCAAGCCTTGAATGAACTACCCCTGGAAAAGTGCCGGACTACAGGAGCAGAATTCACACTCCATGCAGCAGAAGATTTCTGCAGAAAGCAAAGCACACACGCTGCTGGTGTAAGATGCAAGGGAGGTTCGGTGCTTCCCAGGCTACAGCCTGGAGTGACCAGAAAAAGGCGCATGTGAGCAGGAACAGAGCGGGGTAATGACAGGGCAGAGGAAGAAAGAAAGAGTTTTGTTCAGACTGCATTAAGCCGATGACAAGATATCCAGCCAGATCCGTCACAGTCCACTTCCATGCTAATTCATAATAAGCAACTGTGGGCAACAGAAAGCAGCCCTCGCATTTGGGCTGAATCAGTAAAACCGCCAGGCTGCTCCCCAGCAGCTCCCCGGGCAGAGAGAGCCGGGACAGGACTGAGCCCAGTGCCTCCACAGGCAGCGGCAGGCCTTGCCCTCGTGCTTCCACATCCACACAGCAGCTGTGCAGCACCTCAAATCTTCTCCTGGGTGCCTTTTAAGACTGAAACGGTCAAAAAGGAACTGAATATTCACGGCATACTTTAAGAACTATGTTCACAAGGCCTTAACTTCCAGTCTCATTTCATTAGAAGTGCTGAGTTTAGTTTCACTGCTCTACGAAGCAGGCTGTGGGACAGCGACAGACACCACGGGATGTCGGGGCGAGCCTTGGAAGCAGCCTGAGTTTCAGAAACACGCTTCCAGCCTCCACAGCAGCTTATTATGACAAATTAGTACAGTGCTTTTGAAAAAAACAAACCGACTTTTGACATCAAGCAAGTGGAACCACACTATATCAAAGAGAACATAGTCCAGGCAGCTCAGGAAACTCATCTGAGTTCCAGTCAAGCCTTTTTGTCTATTTTACCCTTTAGAAAGCCTGTCAAGACACACGGCTTAATGCCAGAGAAATGCTGTTTGTGGATTAAAGAAAATATTTATACTGCTTATTGAGATTTGAAGAACTCGCTTTAAAAGCCCGAGCATTATTTAAGATACAAAAGCTCTTCTGCCTCCTCTCCGGGCTTCTTTGCAAGGGAAGCGTGACAAATAATGTCACTTATTTAAAGCCCTCGAATAATCTCCTAAGACTTATCCGACATTTCCAACCATCAGAACCTGAGTTAACAAAAGGCAGAGCTGAGCAAACACCTCCGTTTCGCCTGCCCTGGGGCAGCGGCGTGCACCAGCATTACCCACAGCTGCTGGAGCACTCCGAGGCTCCCACGACGCGGTCGCTGCGTGACAGCGGGCACCAACCAGCCCTCGGAAGTCCTCCACGGACAGCTACGGCAGCGGAGGCGTGAGATAACACCAATCACACAAAAACATATTTTGCATTGCAAAATTCACTTCAATGTATTAAACATGGAAAAAAAAACAAAACTGAAAATTGAAGAAAACCTTCCATAAAAATTCACTTAGTAGTCAAAGCATAAAAAGATACTGGCAAACACTTTAAAAAATGTTGCATTAATGCACCCATTTCTTAAGACATTTATTTCTAGCATAGTTTGAACCTTTCATTGTGCTTACTAGAAGCAGGAGAAGCAAAACATGCACTATGTTCAGCTGTGCTCTCATCCTAATAATTTAAATAAACATTCCTAGGGCAGAATACAATTCCTAGCCCTTCCACAGAGTGAGAAAAATACACCTGTAGGGAGCAATGTCAACCAAACTGTCATAAACATTTCAAAATGACTATCCTCTGGTAATCAATGGTCAGACAACAGCTTTCACATTCTGTATCAACGTTATCAACACAAAGATGCCAGAGATCCAAAGGCAACTCGAGGGCGGACCGACACAGCACCGCTCCAACGGGACTCTGACTTGGTAAAACCAAGATGTTTCAGAAGTATTTTAGTTTGGAGTCCCTCCAAGCCCATCCAGTGCTTCCTTTGCTGGGCCGCCTTCTTTCCACTCAGAGCTCCGGGAAGCACTGGGACAAGCTGATGTTAATAAACGCGGCTGGAGGGCCCACATGGCACATCACTGCTTACCCAATATTGCTAAATAGCACAAACAATGCAGAGTTTCATAGAATTTCAGGTATCATGCCTTCATCTACATCTCCCAGCCATCTGTGGTTTACATTCGTATTTTAAATGCCTTGCTTACAGAAAAAAGAATAAATTGTTATACCAATACTTAACACACACATGAAATTACAGATAAACTTAATTTTTGAGAGTATCCCTTTTACCACTCTGCCTTAGGAGTATTTGAAAAACAGCTTATACTTGTCTGACTGTAAATGTCAGTCTTTCCCCAGATATTCCTGTCAGCTTTCAAATAACAGCTATTTCTGAGTATTCCTAGCCCCTTTGGCTACCAGGAATAGCCCAGATCTAACTAATTTCTCTGAAATGAAGCCATGACAGGACATTGCAAGCTGAAGTGATAGAAAGAACAGAAGTGAAGATAGAGAAGTGTGTTACCCTAGCACTCCTTTCTAGCAACGCCTACCAGCTCCTGAGCTCTAGGCGCTCCTACAAGGGAATCTCCTGCATCTAACATGTGAGGCTGATAACTAGGGTCTCTTGGGCACTCCATCTTCTGTGTTTCATAGCAGGTCAACGACTAGTCTACAATACACCCCTGTGCTGAAGAAAGCTGGTGTGAACTCCATAAAAGTCCCCCACAAAATTACCTAGGGAACTGGGAATACCAGTATTTCAGCATTAGATGGCATACTGTGTTCTACGTCATCTTAACTCAGGTTGGTATTTTCCCAAGAAAGAGGGGAATTTGTGTTATTTCGTTAGAGATTTAGATTCAATACAGAGCATTAGTCACAGCAGGCAGCACTGGCAGGTCCATGCAAAAAATCCAAATGCCAGTACTGAGAGGAGCCAGCTAAGGTGTACATCCTACCTTCTTCAGTAGCACAGTGGAACTGGAAACAGGTAGAAAACAACACAAGAACAACATGCTCTCAAGAATTAGGTAATGCCAGAGTGAGACCAATATTTTCCATCTTTACAAACCCATAAAACATTTTGCTTTACAGAAATATTAGAGCCAAGCATGTCTCCCGCACCACTAACAACTATGGATAGCTTTATGCAGATGTATTGTCAAAACTTGGGCTGTTTGCTTCAAAAGCCTCCCTTTTCCTCTCTTACTTCTGAAACTATTTTTATACTACCTGCATATTAATCCCTGCTTAAATTAGCAGTACTATCGATTACAGTTGACATATTCAGCCTAATAGCTAAACACCCTACCTACTGTCAGTGATGGGCTAGTTTCACAAGGATGGAGAAGACTGAAGAGGTCCGTGGCCTGTTGATGAGCAAGTAACCAAGCAGAAAAAGCAAAACATGAAATTACTACAGCATAATCAAGTTTTAGTTAATAAGTTATTAACATATGCTTTACGATATTTTAGAAAGCTCTGCTGCATATTCCTTCACACGCTCCTGTTTTCTATCCCTGAACCACACTGATCCCTTAGCACAACCAGTTTATTGCAAGGACTGCTATAAACACATCACACCAAGTGAAAATGTGCAGGACAACACAGCTGACAGAACACCAGCAGCGAAGGCTACAGGCTATGAATGAAGAATGTGAAGGTTTCTATTAACCTGAAAGCATCTGATTAGGAAATAGTCTGACTGCTTCTCTTTGAAGTCTGGGAAACACATCTCAATGTGAAACCAGAAAACACATTTCAAGTTCGTGCACACCATAACATGCTTCTTCATAGTGCTGAAGGAATTCAGGAGTAATTCTTAACAGAAATAAGCCTCTGATTTTTGCAACAGACCACAATGATTTTTCAGATCATAACAGCAGCATAAGGAAACAAAACACTTGAATAAACAAGGCTCACATGCAGAGAATAAACTCTCCTGCCTAAGAGTGTAATTTCCAAGTTACTGAATTTGCTACTTTCCTCTTATTCCTGGAGTCCTAGGTTCCAGTATTTTTTACATGCTGACAGCACTAGTATGTTAGAAACTTCACATTTAATCTTGAATTCCCCTTCAAGTCTCTTTGAACACAGAGCTTTGATTCATCTTACCTTGCTATAGGATTACAAAGGTAAGATGCTCCTACAGAAAGCTGTGGTGAATAATTTTTAAGGGAATGGTTTAACCACACTCTAGTCAATGAAGTGTTTCAATGGAATCAATCCACATACCCCCAAAAAGATCCAAGAGCTTGTTAGTAAACAAACAGCTATGAAATACAGTACAAAACTAGGTTAATTGTAGCATATAAATTAAGGTATCTTCATGTGTAAGCCTTCTATACCAGATCTCCTCACTGATTTATTTTTTACAAGCAGCTGAACTTACAAATTAAGACAGTAAGTGAAGGCTTGAGCTGTCCTTCATAGAGCCTTCTGCAAGTCTTCAAAAGAACTAATACCATTCACTTCTGGATGAATGAATGACGAATGTGACCTCTTAAAGCCTGCTGAATAATTATGCATGCCAACCTACTAAATACAACATATATCTTGAAATAAGGAAGCAAAAGATAGCTTTCCCACCTCTACACCTTTTTGCAGCCTTTTCTTCACAGCGCTGTAGATGTCAGCTCTATTAGTGCTGTACAACTTCACTGCCAGCATTTCAACAGTTTAGCTGACTTGTTCAAGAAACTGACAGATGCACATTTTAAGTCTCGTTTAGGTTGAATCCGCATTCAGCTCAGAGCCAGGAATGTAAGGTCTTATCACACAATGCCTATAAATAACTCGCAAAAAGAATTGGCAAACTCAGTCCAGTTTCATTACATGCGTATTTCCTCTGCAGCAGGAAAACCCTGTACCACTGCACAAGGGTACAGAGATGAATAACCCATCCACCTCCCGGGGCTTCCTACGGAATCGGGTTTAGGCACGCTAGGGGGACAACAGGAAAGGTTATTTCTTGTGGCTGTTATGCAAGATGCCATCTATACGTGCACTCAATGGAGGGTTACAGCGCCTTCTGAATCTCTGGGGGACTCAGCAACAACACAACAACAGGTCAGCTCGGGGCGTACACAAATACCTTGAATGAAGATACAAACGTCTTGCTACCAGACATTCAAAACCAGAAGGAAGATTGCTTGATCTTGTTGTAGCCCCAGTGATTTGAGCTGCTCAGTATGAAATGGTTTCACTAATATTAAGCAGAGTTTTACCAAAAATGCAAAGATTTAGACAGCAGTTTGACAGATCCCCTCATCTCAGTCTGCGAAAGCAAGGAGAAGTAAACCTGCAGCACCAACACCAGCACAGCAGAGGGCTGCTGAAAAGCCTTGCCAGGAGCACGTCGCAGAGCAAGCGTGAGAAAGATGGGATGAACTTCCCACTCTGATGCCAGAGGGGGCCTTTTGTTTGCTTGAAAGACAGAAATGGATTACAAGTCCAAGCAAACATTCCACAGGCACCTCTTCTTCATTGATCCAGGAGAGGTGACCACATTACAGCCTACTATCGAGACAGAGCTAGCTCTCAGGTCCAACTTAAATTTCGATGGTCCTGGATGTGATGCTGACACTGTCAGCGTAATATCCGAGTTGAGTGAAGACTCCTAAGGAGCGTGCCCTTCACCAGACATAAAGATCAAAGCAGAGACTTGTCCTACCTCCCTTATGTCAGATTTCAGCTTTGGTGGGAAAGTCAAAACCCGATAGCTATGATGTGACAGAAACGTACACCGGTGTAACAGCATTACCAGGAACAAGTCACGGAAGTGTAGAAGAAAGTGTCTAATGACAGCTTGAGGCTTTCTCCACTGAGAACGCCCCAAAGGCGAGAGGTTTCATTGCAGCTCAATCAGGCAGCCAGAAGGAACTCAAGCAAGGCTTTTTTTGAGAGGGGCAGGGCCACTCACCACTGGCAGTGACTCCCCAGCTCCTTCATTTCAGCACTTCCACCTTAACCCACACTACACCCTTAACGAACAAAAAGCACACGGTGACAGACATTCAACAGAGAAGCTATGCAGCCAATACAGACCACGTGCAACTCAAACAAGGAGCATTAGGAACTAAATAGGTATCATCTAAACCTCTTCCGCTGAAGAATATTTAGCTTAACCACGTTATTTCTCCCTGAGAAATTTCACAATTACCATCAAAGTTTTCTTCCTGACAGTCTTTACCATTCCCTGGCTATTGACATCACAGTATGTGGAAGGAGGCATCAGATGCCACAGGTGATACATCTTGCTTTTGGTTTTGCTCAGTTATCTGTTCTACTTAGGAGTTAACACTTCAAAAGTTTTTCTCCCTCTTCCTTCATACAGCCGAAGACTCTTCCTCTTTTCCCACGCCTTGGAACACGTTTCCATGAGTTCAGTGATTGTTTTCAGTTCAATTCATATTAGGCAAAAGAAAAGCATCACAACTGGAACAGGAAACACAGCGCTTTCACTCCAACAAAAGTAAACCAGGATTTCCTACCTGCCGGCCCCCAGTACCAAAGCTGCCATAAATAAAGGCACATGAGAACAGCCGTAATGCTTTTATTAAACCTATACCCCTAGCAATACAAGTAACAACACTTAATAAATACTTAGTCCAGCTTCATGATGTTCAGCCTGCATTATTGCCTTTACCACGCCGTTGAGCTGTATTACATCCTGTCCCTGCTCGCCCCCACAAAAAGTCTGCTATAGCCGCACGTCCTGCCATGCGCCTTCCAAAACGACAGTCAGGCTTTTTATCAGCTGGGCTTTATTTGTTTTTCTGAAACAGAGGTACTGCCCCATAAGCCTTCCACTGAGAATGACTTTGTGCTGAAAAGCTGGAGCCTCGCACATGCTCTGGCAAAAAGCACAGCTGTTTGTGCTGTTAAGAAGCACTGCAACCAACATCTGGTTTGGGGTTAATTACCTTACTGAAATCACCTTTCTGAAACACCTGGGGAACTCAGAGGTGCTATTCCTTTCTGTTAGGTGACGTCCTTTAGCATACAGCTGAATTGCTATGCGACGACATGAGCTCAGGGTGAAATACACTCATGTCAGACAGGCAAGCAATTCCAATAAAAATGCGCTGGTTTCATCTTTTGCCAGAAGTCTTTTTTTTTTCCCCCCAGAAGCAGGCTGGACCCTTACCTAGAAATACAGTATCTATCTCAGTTATCTATCTCAGTAACCTAGAATGCATAGAACAGCAAGCAAGATGAGGATGCTGTTAATACAGTTTTGTTAGTTTATAATTGGCAAGTGGAACACCCACGAGGTTTCAAGGATTGCTCCCCCCTCAAAAACAAAACAAAAACCAATAACACAAAAACAAGAAAAAGAATGTTTCCAGACAAACACAAACAAGAAAGCTTTTGACAGGCACCAAGTCAGTACATCCGTGCAACAACACGTACAATTACAGTTGAGTTGATGTAAATATGCAGTTGACACGAAAATTTTTTTTTTAAAAAAGGAGGGGGGAGAAGGTACCAAAGAGAAAATACGTTTGCTATCTGGAGAAAACATGCTTAAAACTATTTTCACCCCTTCTTTGAGGCTGTGTCTGGAAGCCAAGGAATGTGCTAGTTATAAAGAGGTCATTTACGATGGAGCTCAATAGAATTTTAAGAGCCAGGAAGTAGCCTTATTAAAGATACAAACTTGTACTAAGACTTCTATTGTAGGGACCCTAGCTAATAACCATCACAATATTTATGGATAGGCAAGGAATTTTGTATCCTAGTTCATATTTGTAGCATCTCTCCAATTTCGGCTAACTACTGTATCCCTGTGAGTTCAAAAGAATACACCTTTCAACCAGACGATGCCAATTCTGGTTTCAAGACGAGATAGAACAGAGTATGCAATGGCCAACAAAATTCTCATACTTACAACACAAAGCTATAAAGCAACTACCCAGATGAAACCAAAGCAGCAATGGCTAGTACAGAAACAACAAACGTAGACAAGAAGTTACTCACTAGAATAATTTTTGCTATTTCTCTCCATTAAAGTTTTTGTTTTAATGGCTGAACATTCAAGAGCTGGAAGTATCACAGTTAAATGCTTCAATAATACAAATTCTGATTTAGATTGTTTTGCCAAATTAAAAAAAACAACACCTTAAACCCCTTAAACAGTGCACACACATCTTACTATACGCAGTTCTCTTCTGTAAAAGCAATGTAAGTGTATACGAAGCATCTTCTACCAGCTTAGAGTACTATTGCTCATTCAGGAAATACTCGCCTCATTTTGTTTGACGAGCTGCTTCTAAAAGAGGAAGAGGCTACAGTTTTATCCTTGAACATAAGGATTTCAAATATATTTTTGGCATGCCATCTATGTTTAAAGTTCCAGTGGTAACCTTAATCACAGGTATTCTCAGGTTTTATATTTACCCATGTAAACCCAGAAGCGACTAGCAAAAGAAACACTTGACTGTTCTGCAGCCTTCTGTCAGGAACACTCAGAGGCTGGAACCTTACAGTGAAGTTACTAAAAGCAATTGAAAATACTGTTTTAGTCTGACAGTTTAACTGTTATAAACCACGAATGTTCTAGAGGAAATTTTAAATTCTGAAGACGTATAAAAGCTTGCATCAAACTAAAGGGTCAAGCAACAAACATTTTCTATACGTCCTCTTAAAAAATCTCACAACCTATATCCCTGACATTTCTAAAGTCAAGTCTTACATATATATTTCTTGCCTTCTGTACATCAAAGCTGCAAGTCAAACCTGAAATTAATTTCCAAACCTTTTGTAGGTTGCCTTTATTGCATTTATAATTATCTCTGAAATCCTTCTATTCTGAAGACCAGAGAAATGTCTCCTTCACATCAAGTATACACTCAATCGCTGCAAGAATTCTCAAGTAGCCTCTCCGTGTTTGTACCCTGCAGGATACGTCTGTCACACAGACAATTTGCCAAAGAGAGCCCTTTTACAGTGCCAAGTTTCAACAAATTAAAAGGTACTAAAGTCATCAAGTAAAGTGAATCTGGTTCAGGCAAGTGCCTTGTCAATCAAGGCGCTGAGATTTTTTTTTTTTCCAACTAAACCTCAATTGTTGCCACTTTTAAAAGCTGCATATTTACAATTCAGGATGTAGAACTAGACTGTTTGTTTGGTAAACAATAGCCAAGCCCTCATTAGTTCTTATGTATTCTATTTGAAATACAAACAACTTTATTCACCACCCCCAGGTTCTGGATGATAGATTTACTTCCAGGTATTTCAGAAATGTACAGGAATACCTTCAGATCTAACCTCAAGATTCTTATCTACAATCCTCATCTATGGAGTAAGTGACAAAGCAATAAGACTCCATTTCCTTTCTTGGGAAAGGAAGCTGTTCTAATCCGAGCCTCAAGTAAGGATTTGATACGGTGCCAATTCAAAAGAAGAGTATGTGAATTTTTACAAGAACTCAGGCAAGACCTGAGCCTCTTCAGTCTGCTTTTACAGAGAAAAACATTAAAAGAAAAATCATTTGACTGGAAGGATTTCTCCAGTGAGGCTTCTCAAAAACAGAAAGAAAAAAAAAAACCAAAAAACTAATACCTTCTCGGGCATTTTTTTGGAATTTTCATTCATGACTTCTCACTAAAAGCAGATCATACTAACAGACTTTCGGGTGACGAAGCCAGAAAGCCATCAATAAAGACGAAGATGACAATGTTACAAAAAGAGAGGAAGTAGACTTTTGGGACAATAGAAAGACCGAGCTTAAAAAAATGCTGAAAAAGTGGCATACCAGAAGCTAACAATGAAGGTGACACATGTATACAATTAAATTAACTAAGTGACAATTCCTAAGTGTTTACAGCAGTCACCCAAAGCAATAAGACAGGATATTTAGTGACAAACAAGCTACATTCACTACTATGCCCAGCATGCTGGAATGTTTCTAGAGACAAGACAATGTAAGTTTTCAATAGCCAAAAGGAGGCAGAAGCTATTTTCTTCTTCCATCTCAGTTTCAGTAACTGACTAGCTGAGGCTGTGATTCTTCTTTTTTGATGGACCGTATGCTATTTTTCTTCAGAGTCCAAAATAAATAAATTTGGTTCGACTTTAAACTACTGAAGTCTTCCTGTTAGGACAGAAATGTGCAAATTTTAACTTATCTATTGCTTGCATTGCCTAATGCCCTTTAGCATGTAAGTACTAGTAGTGTTTAAGTTTCGTTTTCCTGGTATTTCATATAAAACATGACTTTTTTTCCACATAGATACTTTTGGTTGTCAGTGCCTGGTTTTACTTAAAGATATTTTTACTGTAACCAATGAATGCCAGTCTAGCAATTCATAAAATAATCTTAGCATCCTCCAGCATAAAAATCAACGCTTCCTTTTGACGAGGAAGCAATATTTTCATTTTTAAATCCTGACACCAAACATTTAAGTCTAACACCCTCATTCAAAGCACTGTCAGCCAACACTTTCTCTGACAACTCTTCCACCCATTGAACACGGATGGCCCAGGAGGTTTCATTTTTGATTTTAAGTGCCTTGAAACTAGTTTTTAACCTCATTTAGAAAGTCACTATATGGTCAACAAACCCCCAAAAGGTATGTTACTGTACAGAATGCCTTAAATCCTCAGAGATCAAACAGGGACCCACAGCAGGAGCATTACCTGCTCCCAAGCACAATGATTTCACTCAGCCCACATCAACTGAAGGTACCACACCGAACTACTGAACTATTAGGTTTAACAAAGAAAATGAACACCGCATAAAGGTTTGGATTTTATTAATTCCCCTGAAATTTCCGTTTTTATCTTTAAGCAGAATTAACATTTTGATGAGTATCTTCTAAACGCTGTCCTCTGCTTAGGAACGTTTTAGAAAAAAAAAATGCATTTCTGTTAAAGCTTGTCCTGCTGCTTGGTTCCCAGTTACACCAAGAGATGCCTCAGACAGGCTGCAGAGCACCAGCACCACATGTTATCAGGCCTCAACTTCAGTACGGGGATAGGCCCAGACCTGAAGGCAGCCTAGAGGTGAGGAACTGGTACCTCTGCCTCTTCTGGCTGCGCAGGTAACTGATCTTCTCCGTGGCCTGGGAGGACAACCAGGGAATGCAACACCTCGGATCAGCTTCTTACAAACATCTGAGGCTCATACGCAAGTAACTCGACTGAGCAAAATATCCCCAACAAGCAACAGCAACGAGTCTGACAACGTAACCCTTAAACCTTAGAAGAAGTTACACAGAAACTGCTATTTTTTTATTCTGTATTTTATTTTTCCTTACCAAAAAACCCTAAGAACCTAAACAAAAGCACATTTTAGGCAAGAGTACCAAAGAAAGACGGGCTTAAGCAGCAGTTGGCTCGCACGGTGCCTGTGGAGCCCATCCACTAGGTGTCAGTGTCCTCTCGGCAGGGGAAGGCCTCAGGTGCCACCTAGAAGAAGGCAGCCCAGACTGCTTGGTTTTGGGGTCAACTGCAAAGGAGGAAATCCTTCTAAAGCATCCCTATGGCCACCTAGGCCATGGCAGAGGCAGCAGTAGGAGTACACAGGACATAAATATAGCCCTAGTCCTCAGGTTTAGCCAGTAAGGTGAGAGGGTGAAGCTCAAGAGCTGTTTCTCAGACGATTACTGAGGAACTGTACAGCACAGCGGTCAAGAGATACTAAGGCACTCAAAATTGGCAATAAAGAGTCTGCAAGATAAAGAAACTTCTGCTTCCCAGTTCCTAAATTACCCACCCCTGCCCCCAAGAAAACAACAACAACAAAAAAACGTTTTTTTACAAAAAAAAAAAGAATAGCATCTACCTATACCAAACTGAAACAAGGCCTGAAGAGGTCAGAAGCAATAGGTTATATGATCATAGCACAGTGTGAAATCCTCCATGATAGGCATAAAACCACCACACCCTAAGAAGCAGAGAGCAGAAGTCAAAGTTCAGGCCCACATGTGCCTGGTGGAGGAAGAAATGGGTGTTTCTATTCACATGCACTAAATCTAGATATTCAGACCAACTCTTAGTTTGGGTCTGAAAGGAGAACAGCGATATAAAAGAAACATTAAACTTCATGGTCAGACCGCTCACCGGGAAGCTAATGCCATCCTACAAGCTATATGAGACTGCCAGGCCGGCAGGGAAGCAGCAACACACTTTACAAAGGCAGAGACACAGACAAGGTGCGGAGGCAAGGCAGGCTGAGCTGCTGTTAATACAGACATTTACATACCCGGCACTGGGCAAGACCTATGCTATCAAGGAAGCAGGCACAACAGCAGGCACAAGAAACCCTGCAGGTCTTGTGAAGGTGACTGGGAAGGCTATGAAGCTGAGAAAACAATAAATTAATTTTAGAACCACAGAACACCCCAAGTTGGAAGGGACCCAGTGGGTTACAAGGTACAGGCTTCTCCTTGTGAAGGTATCACATTGGTTTCCCAGAGACATCTCTCACTCCATCCCACAGCAAAAAATACCCTTTGGGATATACGTTTGAGCAGGCACAGGACCCGGCTAAAGACACAGCTCCAGCAGAACCACTCTAGTGCTATTTGGTATCCTTGCCAGACAGGAAAAAAGAAAAAAAAAAGTTTACCACAACTTTTCCCTTTAGAAATGGGAACTTAAAAAAAAAAAAAAGAGGAAGTTGAATGAAAG
The DNA here is from genome assembly GCF_964211835.1 of Anser anser. Lineage (NCBI taxonomy): Eukaryota > Metazoa > Chordata > Aves > Anseriformes > Anatidae > Anser > Anser anser. The sequence goes on from NC_139720.1 coordinate 13,102,807, forward strand.
GAAATTATACAGAGCTAAAAAAGTAAAGCATTTGCAAGCAGCTCAAGGCCTGTCAGATGCTCTGGGCAGCGCTACCTCCCGCTGCCCCGGGACCCCTCTCAGTGGCAGACTGACTAAACTGAGGATACTTCTTTTCTTTCTTTCTCTCAGTATTCACTAGTCAGAATAAAGTGTTAGGCTAGGAGCACGTTTGACATATTTAGTATTCTGAAAGAAACCGTGTAATACCTTATGATCCTAAAATTCATCTATTCCCCTTCCTCCTCAGTGCAATACATATATTGCTAACTATATGCACAGATTTCTTTTTTTAAAATCCTTTCCAGGCAGCATAATACAGTCTCCTTCATGATGCTGCTTTGTCCTGAACATCACAGGTGTACTTATGATAGTTTTCATACCACTTCAACTGTTCATTGTTCCATAAGGCAGTTACTTCTAAGGAAGCCTTCCTTCTACCCAGCTCCTATTTGTCTGAGCAATCTTGTACCGTTTTGCCTCTTTGTTCGTATGCTGTCAATCCAAAGAAATCCCCAAACTGCCCTCAGTATGGAAATATTTCAGGGCTTGGGTTTTCTTCCCTGGTGCATACACACACCACAGGAACGCTGTGCTTGCTGTTCTCTCTTTTTCAGAGCTAATTATTTTGACAATTGCAATGAACAAGTGGCCCTTTAAAACAAAGGCAATACTGGAAGCATCCTGACTAAATACCAGCTCCAATAACACTTCCTTGAAGTCTTATTTACGCCCTCTCTTCATCCACCATGCTGCCACCAGTGGTTGGTCAAAGGCAGCAGAGGCACGGCTGAACAGTAGTCACCCACTCACCTTTCTCCCCAGTTAAGCACATACTTATTGCAATGCACGACAGATTCTTATTTAAACACCACTAAACAAGCCAGAACTAAAAATATTTATAACATCTTAAGATCCTTTCCAGGCAGCGTAAGATAATTTCATTCGTATTATTCCTTTGTCCCAAACACCACAATTAGAGTTGTTAATATTCAACTCATTTACTTTGTTCAAATAATAGGCCTATCACCTCAGCCTTCACAAAGCAAAAAGTAGCTTTCACAAAGCAATACTTCTCCTTCATAGCTTATTATTATATAATTATCTTACTAATTATTCTGTATTTAAATATTTAGATGCCATCAAAACCCTTAAGTTACAAACGCGAATGGATTAATGACATTTGGTGGAACTCTTCAGTTTCCTATTTTAAGGTATTGCAAAATAAGATACAACAGCAAAAGTAGATTCCAGGCCTTAACATTTCAAAAAGCACATCACAGAAGTAATCTAAAGGAAAGTAACCACTTCAGATACAACTCTAACGACTGACTTCAGATTTTAAGTAAGTTTCCCAGTGGCTATAGCAGTAAGTGCACAAACTCCACTTACCCACTTCTCTCCTTCCTATGTTAATGGAGCTGAAAAATGGAATACAGGGAAGAACAGTTTTTGATGATCTACATGATTGTAAGATATGCACAGAGGTATGTCCTACTTCTGTAGTTTGTTTTTTTTTAAGTTTGGTATAAGCCATGCTGCTGCTTCAACTCAAGACGGTTCAGCTCCTGCCACAACAAACCACTGGTAGGACACAGTTTCATACATACCCACAAGCAGGCAAAGGTTTTAGCTGGATTTTTTTTTTACTATGTTTTTTACAGTTGCTATTTATACAATAATTTTAAGATTTTACATATCAATCACTTACTAGTTGCCCCAGACAATTTTAACATTTTCTTCCTCAGCCTTTTATTTCACTTCTCTTTAATCTTTTTTTTTTTTTTTCCTAAAACACTAATCTCCTTTATTGCAATTCCTTCCCCATATCAGCCCAAATACTGCCTTTATTCTAACTTGCTACTGACATTGGCTGCAGCCCACGCTGGCCCATCTAGGAACAGGGAAGTTGCTCAATACTAAACGCCTCCTTTCTCTGTTTATAGATACATTTCAAAAAATTCTCAGAAAATACTACAGCTGTGGTCAAATTCGCATTCTAACTCTGGAAAAACGGAAGCCAAAGATACAGAATTAACAAGGTGACAGGGTGAGAAACTACGGCCGCCAACAAATCAGAAGAGAGACACTGGGCAGATTAGCATCACAAAGCTCACTGTCTGCAGAAACTGGAGTTATGCCTTGTTTGATTGTAAATACTGGTGACAATTCCTGGCACAAACAGAACTGCTACCCTTTTGCTGCCTCTTTCAACTCGGTACATTGCTCAACATACATTGCAGAACGAGCAGCAGGCTGCTAACCTGCTAACGCAAAGAAGCTGCAAATACCTTGTGGAGTTGACGCTGCATTTTAGCGAGCTAAAATAGGAAGGCATCTCCTGCCTTTGAGTGTCTTCCTCCTAAAGCTTTTGCTCTTCGCTGCTTTTTTTTCCATCAACAGAGTTTTGATCTCCCGCAAGAACAACTATAGTTTACAGCATCTTACAGAGCACTGAACTTACAGCTGTCAAAATTAGAGAATCACCACTTAATTACACTTTTAGTCAACGGAAAAGTTTGTGAAACCACTAGTCATGGCTCTTCAGAATGACAAAATAAGTAGATGAAATAGAGCAAACGAGGAAAGTTGCATTACAAAGTTACTTCCTCAGAACAGATCTATCACAGCTGCACTTGGGAAAGGCTAGACAAGAATGGAATCTAAAATTTTAGACTAAGATGGGAAACAGTAAAAGCAAGCAAAGCATGGGTTTCTTTTTTACGTTAAAAACAACAACTGGGAAAGTGAAGCTATGTAGTACTGAATAACTTAGATGGAAGAGATTGCATTGCTACTTACATCCATGAAAACTACTTGCTTTCCAGCGTGGAAACAGGTAAATCTTCAGTCAGCAAAAAATAAAACTTCTAAAATCCTAACGAGGTTACTGCCTACTACAATATTTCTGGCAAGGAAACGAGCTAGATATTGTGTGCAGTTTGGATTGGGGTGAAAAAATTGTTTCCAAATACCAGAACACCCCACACTTACTAAAACATTTGAAGTAAGTAGGACACAAGTTTCTCAATCTTGTTTTCCCTCGATGCAAGAGGCAGCATTCCAAACAAAAATCAATAGTTTTAAAATGTCTCGATTTAATTCCAACAGTCAGTTAAGCATCTGCTGCAGCCTGACTTTAAAGAACAGCAGCGTTTTTCTAAAGGTCTGGCCTCCTTAATCCTTGTGGGGTGCCTTCCCTTAAAGGCTACCTTCTTCTCATTCCCAGTTCCTAGCATCACGCATCAGTATTCCACGGGGTAAGTAGAATGGCGATTAATGCTAATGAGCCCAGACAGGAATACACATTTGTCCTTACGAGACAGTAAGTGCATGACAAGTAATAGGATGAGACACGCAGCATTACTACCTCCTGGCTTTAAAATGCAAAATACAGAAAGGCATACAGGGCGGCCAGAATGAATCCAGCCACAGCAGCACTGACTTATCAGCGTCTCACCAGGACACAAGGGCTCTGTACAGAACGCCTTACGGCGAGCAGCACCTCGTGCCTGAACGCTGATGCACACGCTGCTTGCGAGAAGCTTGCATCACCACCCCAGTGCAGACTGCGCTGCCGTTCTCTGAGTGTCGACTGCACCCTTATAGCTGCCAGGACTTCACGTTTATTTCAAGATACTCAAACGAGTTCTTTGGTCTCTGGGAACCTTGGTGAAAACCAAGCTTGGACGATATGGTTCAATATTGCAGCTCCTCTTTGGGAGGAGATGGATCCAGAAGCAACTGGTCCAATGCTAACCCTGGGAGGTTAATCCTGGTGAAATGAACAGGCCATAACATGAAAAGCGATAGGGAACAGTGTGCATGATGATTCTTACCAAGGCCCTTTCCAATGCAAATAAAGAAAGCCCAGCTTCGAGACAGAAAAAACAGACTTACATTCACAATAACTCTGGAGAAACTATTTCAGTCCCTAGAGCTGCTTTTAACCAGTCCGGTTAAGCTTCACTGTCCTGCTTCCCAGGCTTCTTGCCTCACTGTACAGAGCCCATACGCTAAGATTTTTACTTATTAAACACGTTGATCAGAGGTAACAGCATTTGCAAACTACCGTTCTGTTGAAGAGGACAATAAAACCAACAAAACGCATGGCTCAGCTGTTCTGTACTGAACTTAAAACCAGACTCAAACAGACCAGCCAGCTGTACATGGGCCATTTAGTTAAGTAAAACAAACAGGACAAAAAAAAAAAAAGACTCATTACCTTCCCTCTTGTTATAACCCAACAACTGATCAAGCAATTAATGCTTGCACCGCCTAAAAGGGTACCAAACTACACTACAATTACTTGCCTTCAGTTCATTAAATCCATAACCTGTATAAGCTAATGCTTGTTCTGAAGAATTTCCCAGTTAAAGGAAGACAAAGATGAGGATGGACAAAGACATTTCACTCATTCACATGGTTTTCCACTCTTCTTCCACCCACCCTGCAACGGCATCAGTATTCCCAAAACAGTAACAACAGATGGCTTAAATATGAGGAAACCATCCCAGCACTACAGTGGTAAGGAGAACAGGAGTAAAGTGGAAAGGAAAAGAGAAGCCTTCAGAAGCAGAATGAAAACAAGATATCCAAGACAGATCTGAGTCGAGATGTGCTGAATCAAATACACACGTTGGAAATTTGCATAAGATCTGACACACGTACTAAGCCCAGTGGAAAACGACGCACTTTGCAGGGGCGATCCAACTGCTGGCTGACAGAAATGTACAATTCCTAGAGGGTATCTTGTTTATACAGTGTTCAGAAGCTAGATCCAACAACCTCAAGACAAATCAAGAGACAGCCGTAGATGAATGCAAAAGGAAGCCCACAAGCACCAGCATTTCCTCCATGCCACAGAAGAAAATTTTTTGTTGGAGATGCCCTTAAAGTACACACTTGGCATAAGCTACGTTCCCCCACAAACTGTTTCTTCTGGAGGCATTCTCAAGCCCAGTTTATAAGTTACATTATTTTTATATACTTTCCACTCCCTGTGACATTCACATACCCACTAAGCTGACCTAACACAGGAAGTACAGAAAATCGCAAGCTCTATCCAAACGAATCTTCACTTCAAGCATGTAGAACTGGTGAGCTACATTCCTATCAACAGAGCATTTCATGTTTTCAGTTGTTGCCAGTCAACAATAAATTCCACCAGCACACTAGCAGGAATCTGTTATGTTAACAGAAAAAGGAAAAAATAATCATACAAATCTTGTAAGTAAATATTGACTATTCTGTGACTCTCACTTCTCTTGGAAGAGTTTGCAAGGAACGGCAGCTGGAAAATCTACACGAGCACAATTCAAGGAACTCATGACTTCAGGTTTTGAAGTGCTATTACTGCAGCCACATCACACCTAAAGGACAAGGCACTGAAATGCAAGAAGGAACTCGCTGTTACATTTATTTACTGGAACTAATTCCAGTGACCCCCTGACGAGCCCTACAAGACCCTTTCACCTGACCAAAACCACGGCTGCATTTAATTCAAAGGTACTGTCTCTCTCAGTCAGTCAGTTCACTACTTAATTATATCCCTGACTGAATTCTCTTTTTACTTTGCTACTGCTTTTCTCAACTTAAATGCACCCTGGCCTGATGCACACTTAACATGTTTGGAAGTTATCTTCATCCGTAAGAGCCAGAAGTACAACGTAATAATCACCGAGGTTTTAGACACGCACACAGTTTTTTCACGGGATGATCATACTGCCTTGCTTTACCAGCCATGGAGCATTTTTTTCTAAGAATACAGGAAGGGAAGCCTATTATGTATGCTATACGGCTGTACAAACAGGATGCTGCCTTCGTTTTCACACAATCACCAACTTAAACAGCGCGATGCTTTTTTAAATGCTCGAAGGATGCGTTGCTATAGCTTTGCACCCAAAATGCTGTCATGTGTAATAACGTATAAACGGCCAAATCTGAGCTCTCGTTCAGGATATTTTGTATTAGAATTGGACACAGAATTAGCTAGCATTTTAACAGTAAATATTTCCCCTTAGGAAATGGCAGTTTGTAAATGGATTTATGGCAACAGCCTGCTGACATTATGATACGCACATTTTTGCAGTTTTAACGGTCTCTCAGTCTAAATAATTTATTTACAAGCTACAGATTCATGTAATTTGTAAAAACACAGCTAGGCTTCTTCCCTCTGCCACAGTCTCATGTATTCAGGTTTCTACCTGTTTTTTTCAGAGCAACAGAAACAGTAAGTTGAAGTCCTAAATAACTTGCAGGCAGCATTTTCACTATAATTAAAAAAAGAATTGAAAGGTCAAATTTCATCATCTTAATAAAAATATTCAGAAAATATCTGGCACCAGTTTAAAGAGCATCCGGTGCAATGTTTCTGCAGAATATTACGACAATTTCATGGTAATTCCCACAGCAGTTCTATGGAATAGCCTTTGAAAAACTTCTTCCACTTACAAAGAAAAATATAAAAAGGCTGTGATTATTGATTTGCGACTGTCAGGCGCAATGTCCAGCTTAACAACAACTTACACCAGAACATTCAGCTTGAAAAACTGACTTGTGCCCAGAGCTTTGATGTAGCAGTTTTATAGCAAAAAGCTGTTAAAGAAAGCAAAATACGTCACACATCCCCCTTCTGGGCCTACTCTGCTAAGAGTGGAAGTAACAGAAAAATAAAGCTTTTTATAAAAATAAGGCATTTCTTCACTAAAAATCAATTGCAGTGAGTGGCTCAAGTGCTTTACCCGCCTAAAATCATAGCCATTTTTCTCCATTCACATTCGCACGCAGCTATATTTATGCTACCTCACAGGAAACAAGTTAGAAGTGGTTTTACATTTTAGTCTGGTCATAATAAAAATCAACGCATCTTTGGGTAGCCACCTATGCTGCCAAAAATGGAAGTCTCAAAAAAAGCCTGTGAAAGAAAAGATACTTACAGTGATCTGGGGAGACTCGCAATATCTACCAGATTATTTCCTTCCTTTAACAGTTTGTGCAATAGGGCTGCTGCCCGAGAGGCAATTTAGAATAAATTCATTTCTGCAGGAATTCCCAGGTTCTTGAAGCAGTTAAACTAACCTACATATACCCTTCCCTCTAGAACAGGGCTTCATTTTCCAGTTTTATTTTGAGCTAAATTGTTCCCTTGAGTGCTCCTACAGGACAACTGTATTCATTTCAATTAACAATTACCTACTTGCTAAAATTATCAGAATATGTAAGAGGCAGTAACTAATAATGAAAGCAGAGCTTTGACTTGCAATCCCGTTTTTTATACGGGAGGGCAAAGACTGAAGTACAAAATAAACAAAGATTTAAGACTGCCTTTCTACATGTAGAAAATCAGTTAAAAAAAAAAAAAGCTGTACACTGCAAAAAATGCAAAACCTAATGCATTTACCACCAAGGCAGCTAGTCACCACCCCATGAATCCAAGGTGGCCATGATCTAAGTGCAGTGCCCTATTCATATCACTTGTGTTGTTTGTTGAGCTTTTTATGGCAATTATTCAGTTCCGTGCAAAGACTGAACAAATACTGGGCAACAAACCTAATAAAATCTGTGCGAGGAGGAAGCTATACGCAGGCACCATACGTGTTACCAGGACACCGAGTGCCTTGGGGAAAAAAGGCACTGCTCCACCACAGGGTTATGCATTAGAGAGTCAAATGCAGTCAAATAAGAAGTGAAACACTTAGGAACGGAGTGGAACAAAGTGCTTTTAGAAGCAGTGGGGAACACCACTTGTGCTTCTCAAGAGCTGTGCAGCTCCCACAGCAGTCAGGCATTTCTACATGTCGCATTATGTACGTGGCAAGTCCCTTGAACACTTAAGGTCGGGACACCCACGTAACATCATCTGAACTGGGAATCAGTCGTTCACAGACAGCTGTGTCCTCCAAGTACCAGCAGAGGAAGTATCAGTTAAGAATAATGCCGTACTAACAGCAGGGAAAGACAACGTTATCCAGGAAATCAAACAATGAACAGAAGTTAAAAATTCTAGACTAACTGCCCCCTGAAACTCTCGAAGGCGGTGAGTAGCTTGGAGTCATGCCTACTGGTCTCTGAAGCCTAGCCCAACTTTCATGGACTAGAATCTTGTCTATACAGCTGCAGACATCCAGCTCAGCACAAGAAATGGAGTTCTCCTCCCCAGTATTGACCTGACAGCAGATATATAGAGTACATCTCTGCTACCACTGCTAACAGCCCATTCCCAACAAAAGCAAGAAGATCAGACCATGCCAATCATGGGCCACAATCTTTTCAGCCTCCCATTGATTTTCCTTTGTTAGCTTTGTCCCGAATAAGAAGTCTTGACCCCTCGTTTCCATTGTAGCCCTGCTGCACAGCTGAGAGATGGTCATCTGCCTCTCCAGAACCGAAATAAGAACTGCTCTTAATCTCACTGATCCATGCAGAAGCTGCGTTTCCTGCGATCACAAAGGGGACAAGACATCTGTGTGTTTTTAGATAAAAAGAAAAAGCAGATGTCATCCACATGTGCCAGTAAGAATGACAAGACAAGACAGATCCACTAGACAAATGCAACAAGACACAAAATTGTTCAGGAGGACGCCGCTGAAACACTGACCTTAGAAAAATAAACACCACCAGCTAGAACTTAAAAGACTACTTAAGAAGGAAGTTAATGTAAGACGAGTTTGTTTAAAATTTGCAAGTTCAGTATTTTAACTAAGTAAGAGATTAAAGTCGTGCATATGTTCTTTAAAGCAATATGGCTTTAACTAAGTTAATTACCCCTTAGGAGACTGACGCTTTCCAGCCCATTAGTTTAGACACCAAAACTAGTAGCACTACACACTTAAATGTTACTGAGATATATTAGCTTTAAGAATCAAGGCTTGCTCTCCAACATATGCAAAACTAAGGCTATAACTCTTCCTCCAAAGAGAAAGGAACCCAAATTACATGGATAAGCTTATGACCACTGAACTGTGTTGGATGTCTCTGTTAGTGAACTAAAAACTGAACACGACAACCAATTCATACAGCACTTACTAATTTCAGTCTCCTCATTTAGTTGCCCATGGCACATTAATAAAGCTGGCCAATTCAATTGTTTTATTATATTAAGGGAGCTCAGAAGTAAAATAAATAAAACAATTAACTGTCAGAAGTATCACAGCAGAACTTCCTTCAAAACTGCTGATGCTTCCTTCTAGCAATCCGAATGAATGAAACTTATCTTTAGTTGCTTTTGTTCCTTTGTTCTCATGGACCTCTCAGTTCATGAGACAACACCATTCATAGCTTCAGTCCTCTTATAACAGCTAGTTATTTTTCCTTCTTGAAGTTACTGGCTACATCAGCTTGCTACTTTTTACAGCTGATATTTCTAAGCTTTTCTTTCACAAGGTACTCCCATTAAAGCCACGATGGCTGTAAGCCTTCCCACAAAGTGGTTACCACCAACAAAATTACCTTTTAAAGGAATTAAAATCTCAGTCTGTTGCAAGATAACAGGAAAAATTAGGTCAACCAAACTAGGTCATCCACTTATACCTCTATTTATCCGGTACCTTTGGGGAATTTTTTCTACCTTATCTTTTTAGAATGAACGAAATTCTTACACGGCTGAAGTGGATGGCAAAAGAGTAGCTAGCAGAGGCCCTCTGAGATACAAGCTGTAACTTTCCATGCAAATCTCACAGTGACTCAATCATCCTGACATTGCTATTGAAAGATACTATGAAACAATGATTCCCAGCCCAGAAAGACGGTCCTAAACTCCGATGGGCTTCCCATGCTCTTCTCCTCCTAATCTTTTGCTTAACTTGCTGTTGTGCTCTCAGTTTTCCTCGTCAGGCTTCTAGCTTAATTCTTGTACTGTCCTGGTGGCACCGGGTCAGAACACGGCATCGCTCCTGGGAGGTGCAGAAGGATTTGAGACAGCGACCCACCAATGCAGCGCTCCCCGTGACTCCTGGTTCTGGATCAAGAACTCGGCAGCGGGATCAGAGCGCTCTCCTTCCACGGATGCATTCTGACCAAACCTCTCTGAAATAAATTAATGAGTTAAGTTTCTACTGGTAAGTTTTTTTGTCTGACGAAGCAGGAAAACAAGGAGCTCAGTCCCTTTCCAACTTTCACGTACTAGTTAACAGAAACGGAAACGCATATCCATGCCTCGCTTACGGCAAATACGCACAGCTGAGCTATCCCAGACTGCACGGACATGACCGTGGTCATCCAATGGTGGAGTGACACCAGCCCAGGGAAAACACCAGGATACAAGCGCTGTACTTCCTAGCAGCACAAACAGCTTCTCCTCTACCCGTTAACTTATGCTCTACTCAATTCCACATCTGACCTTTAACGCTGATGCCTCTCCTTAAGTAAAGGGGATTTTTATGAAACCAAGAAAATCGTCATCTAGGCTCTGACTTCAGTTCTAAGATTGTGTACTCAAGGCACTACTACAGTTTTTGTCTTCCCCCAGCACTAACAAACGCATTACTATTCTCCCCGCGCTGAAGTGCCCTACATACTAAACGTATTACAGCACTACTGGAGCAGTGCAAGTCCCTTCAGCACAAGATCCATCAGTCTTATATACTGACAGTGAAGAAAATCAAACACTGTTTTCTGTTTGTGACAAATTAATGCCTTTAAGATGAATTTGAAAAGCTTTGGACTAACTATTAAAAACTTCCTATTAGCAAATGTACGCACATTAGATAAGCAGATATTCAGATTAACCTCTCCTGCGCTGCAGAGCTGGTAAATTACATTTTGCAGTAACACTACAGGGCAAAAACACCCTGAACGTATCAGAGCTTTAAGGTTAGTTACGTATACCTCAAAACAAGAAATTGTTTCTGTGTAATATAAATTGTTTCTGCAGAAATTACATAGATATAAGTGCAATAATATATATACACATGTATCTGCACATATGTAGAGCTACAGACCTATAGATTAGAGCCTAGCATAGAGGAAGTATGGTCACCTGAGACATGTACCTATGGATTTCTCTTTCTGCATCTATCTACATATAGCCATGTATGTGTACATATATATATGTATATTTATACACACCAAAATTATTGCAGGACTGAGATCATAATAAAAGCTAAGTAAGTAGTTGACACACCATTTAAAATTATTTAGGATGCGTGCAGTATGCTACAAGGTGCAAGGTAAAGATTATCACTTGCTTCTCCTGAAGAATTTAATAATACCCAAAATGAGCACACGAACCTTCAGAACATAAGAACAGGAGACTTGCATACTGCTGTCTTCAGAGGCTGAGCAAACAGAGCTTATTACCACGCAAGTTATTTGACAAAACCCAGAGCATTGCCCAACCGCGTTGTTTTAGTTTCATCTGCCTGAAAGAACAACGGCAACTTTAGGCCAAGTTCGCAAGTTCTTATACCCCAGGGCGACTACAGGAGCTTCGCCGTTGTATTCAGGCACCCCTAGGAAAATTCAGAGTGGCATCTTTGAAACAACAGCAGCAGCACTCGTTTCCTCAGGAGACAACAAAAAGAAAAAAAGGTTTAAATGTAATGGTGTTCATAGAAAGTTGCGTTTTGTGTAACACTTAAAGAACAGCGTTTCACGAAATTCCAGAAGCTTCTGAAGTTAAGGGTTACCGAAAATATTATTCGGTCATATTTGCTCCAGCCAGAAGTAGCCTACATAAATGGAGCTTTATGGCCGGCCCGTATGACTTAGCATTGCTCACAATGAAGTAATCTGTTCCCCCCACACCCCCGACCGAACCGACGGCAGTCAATGAAACGCAGCTAGCAGGAATACACTTCAAAAACACATTAACACTCAAAGTAATGCCTAATATGGAAGACCGACAAGACCAGAGACAATTTCGACTCTGAAATTTTAAGGCTGAAAGCCCTTCAAAGCGGCGCCCCAGCTGCCTGTGCCCCATTGCACAGCTGTAAGAGCAGAGCTCCTCGCAACGTGCCGCTGCACCGCACGCTCACGGTCCTTCTCCCCAAGGCCACCAACCCGGGGAGCACGCTCGCAGGAAGACAAGTGCTCAGAACTGGTGATGGCTGGTCAAAATCCCCCCAGGTTACGTGAATTTTCCCCAAAACCTGTTTTTACACCCATCGCTTTTAAGAACTTACATATATATATATATGTATATGTGTGTGTGTGTGTGTATATATATATACATATATAAAAGTTAACCTGTTTTTGAAAGTCTAGCTGACTCTACGCAAGTGTTTTTCCTACTCGAGCCTTAGCAGATAGAAATTATTTCTCTTCAAAAGGCACCGTGTGTTTTACAATGCAGAGGAAGAAGCCTAAGCAGAGAGTTCATGTTTCAGATCATGTTACGAGCATGGAACTCATTCAGTAAGTAAATACTAGAAAACAACATAAAAAATAAGCATATAGACATTGATTTTTTATTTTTTAAGAGAACTTGAAAGTAATTGATGATGTAATTTTGGAGGCATAGTACTCTTACCCTCCTCCACTAATTTTCCTGATTGTGTACTTGCTCTATAAATTTGAAAAATACATTCACAGATACACCAGAGGTACATTAGTGGTATTTGAATTGAGAAAGTTCACACAAATGCACATTAATATACAGACAAGCTTTTAAGAAGGGTCTTTCATAAGTGCTATGGTTGAAACTGAATGTATTATTTGTGATCTCTTTAATGCTGTATTAGACCGTACAGGAATTAGAACAAAATCCATGGCGTGTTTATCATTATTACATGGACTTTTACTACATATCTCAGTCATCTTGATTGATATTTTAGAGTAGCCTAGATTATTATTTCATTTTTAATAGTCTCGGGTATTTTAGAAGTCAAGCACATCCCACCTCCCCTTTTTTCACACACACAAAAAAAAGTGAGGCAGCAGTATTTAAAAATAAAAAATGCAAAAAATAAAACAACCAAGAGATTAAGAGGGACACCTATCATAAAGGCAACCTTTTATCTGCTTCAAATGGATGACCCATTCAAAATCCCTTTCATACTTTAGAATACAGCACATCAAGTTCTTCAGTATCTCAAAACCTACGAGTTAGAGCTTAGATGGATTAAACAGAAGACAGACAGGGGTCTCCTACAGAATACCCAAAACAGAAGCCAGAAACACCTTCAGCCATTCTCTGTGCTCCATTAAAACAGATTCTCCAAGGGCGTAACTCAAAATAGTAGGTCAAATTGTTATACTCTGAAAAACATTTGAAAAAAAAATTGATTTTTTAACAAAATGCTTCACACTGTTCATATTTCAGTTGTCCTGTAACAATGTCAATCTACATCAGAGAACTGATAGCAATGCAAGTAGCAGAATGCTTTTGTTGGACAACTACACAAGAAAAAAAGATGCGTTAGCTGTGAACATATTAAATGTAAACCAGTCAAAGTATTTACAGAAGTCTTCCTAAAATCTGGAAGCTAGAAAAACTGTTTGCTCCACGTGGACCTTTGATTTCCAATCCTTGTTTGAGACGAGACACGTTCATTACAGGAATCCGGAATCTAGACCAGGCTGCTTGTGAATACACAACAATACAACGCACGACACAACACAGAACACCACGAGGAAGCAATCTGTACTCCATTTTGCCCTAATAATGGTGTCAGCTTCGATGCACTTTAACCACACGTTAACCATACCTAACGTGCATAACTTTAGGAAATGCCCACTTGCCCCTAGAGCCACAGACATGTGCTCACTGGCAAGACCCACTGGCAAACGAGCGATACCTTGCTGCCAAACGACACACTTCATTTCCACCTTATTGTGTGCACCCATAATACTCAAGTGATCTACTAATAAAGTCCTGCTTACTTTCCAGTGCAAACTAATTAAAATTAAATACGTTTGACTGCCAGTAAAAGACTCGTTACTGATGCCTACGCTATATAATTTATCTTGCAGGCGGGAAAATAAATAATTAAGTCACCTCTCCACCTTCCGAGTGGAGCATGTTCTCAGGGATGTCAACGGCATTATTAAGTAGCAGTCACACTTATCTAAGCTACGGCCTTTCAATAATATTCAGCCAGGCTAATCAGAAGCCTTCAGGCAACCAGAGCCTACCTGCACACAGCTGTAGCTCTCTTACCACCTCTTCAGAACTCCATGGCACCTGTCTATCAAGCACCTTCAGTTCATTCACTCGGTCCTAAATATAATTCTGTAAGTCAGCTACTCAACGCAGTCAAAGGCGATAAAGACATGAAAATAAAGAACTGTTTTCAATTGCATTCACTCAGTATTCCTCTCCTATTTTTAGATTCCATTTTGACTTGGAAATGAAGCGATGAGTAACAGCAATTCCTTTTCTACACACTTGCCGTTGCGTTGCAGCAACAATACATCCTGCGCTTAAATGAGAACATCATTCCTCCCCAGAAAATCACTACTGGAACCTGCAGAAAAGATAATACAGAAGCTTTTTACCCCCTTCATCTCTCCTCCTCTCCCCGATCATTTTAATGAGTATCTAAGCATTGGTCTGGAAAAAAACAACAAGAAACAACAGCAAAAATGACATGCCCTTAGTGAAAAATAATTGGTAATTACGATTCTCATTGCTACACTAATCTGTATCTGCTTTGGTACGTGCAGGTGAACGTTGAGACTGACGGGAACATTCCTGTCAAAGAGCAGCATCCCAGTTTCCTGGTTTTCCTATGACTTCCTATGCAGAAGCAGCATGCGGGTTGCAAACAGAAAGCGTTAAGAGCACAAAAGAAATTTTGAACGCAGTTCTTTCCAAAGCATTCAACACTTTTGCAGGTAACACACCTTTTTCCCGGAACGCCTCGCTAGTTGGTTTCTGTGACCCTGTTTTCCCATTTTTAGCGGCATTCTTTCCCTACTGCTCGACTGGAGCAAAGGGAAAGCTTACGACTATACAGCCAAAAGCTGCACAAACAATGCGCTGTCAGGAACAGAACAGAAACCAAACCTACTTTTCCTTACAGAGCGGGGACTATTTAGGAGAAAGGATGACAAAACTATTGTTTAAGCTTTGTTACAGTCCAACTGCATACGTTAGGCTACGTTTCAGACATGAAATGGTAGCAGCTGATTACCAGATCTAATACACACAGCGTTTAACAGAAGAGATATTAGAAGCCCTGCATTTCCTAGGCCACCCTTTCTAGTCCACATGAACCAGACTCCCCAGTGCTAGATGCCAGCGTGCGTTTAATAGCAATTATATCGCTAAACCCATCCCTTAATGAGGGTTCTGCCCCATCCCTAAACCTCCCCGTTACCCCAGGATGCTGCTGCCCTAGAGCTGTGCCCCCCCCTCGGGCGCAGCCCCCCGGCTCCCCCGTTCCCCCTGCTTTTCCCACAGGCCAGGCCGGGCCGGCTGCTTGCCCTGAGCTTGCCCTGGGCTTGCCCCAGCCCCTGCCGGCTCGGTGGCCCGGGGCTGCCCTTCCCCGGCCCCGCTTCCTCCCGCAGCCCTCTCCCAGCCCTTGCGCAACATCCGCAGCCCCGATGCGACATTTCCATCCCGGTTTTTTTTTTTTTTTTTTTTTTGTTCTTCCCGGACCATTAGGGAAGGCTGACAGCTCCAAAGGCTGGCAGAGGGGTTTGATCCCAAACAGCGCCGGAGGATAATAATAATAATAAGGCGAGCCCGAGGGGAGGGGGGGGGGGATGCGCGGTGCTCGCCTTCCCCTCTCCTGCGGGTCCAGCCGGGCTTTCTGTGCTGTTTAGGGACTTAACAGGGGCTGCTCGATCCCAATCGTTGTGCGATTCAAAAGGCGGATCGCCTCGAGCGGATTTCCAGCCCGATCAAACGGGGGAAACGGACTCGGTGAGGGGGGGAAATCCGCCGATAAACGCCCCCCCCCCCCCCCCCTTTTCCCCAGCACACGGCCGCGCTGGGCAGGGGCTGGCGGAGAGCTGGGCTGGGCTGGGAGGAAGAAAGGCCGAGGGATGCAGCCAGGGCTGCCATGGGGGATGGGGAGCGAGGGGAGACGGTGGGAAGGGAAGGGGAATATTCCTCCCAGGGACGCTCAGGGCATTTAACCCGTCTGCTGGGAGGGAGCAGGGGGTGTTAAAGGGGCAGACAAGGGGGGCCGGCTGGCCCCGCACAGCCCCGCAAGGAGAGGGGCTCCCCCTCACCCCCCTCCCCAGCCTCCTCTGTCCCCTTCATCTGCTGGGGGAAGGACGGGGCTGGGGGGCTCGTTTAATTGGGGGGGCTCCCGTTTAATTGTCTCTCACCGGGAGCAACCCCCTCGGGAGGGGCTGGGGGGGGGGAGCGGGGGCTCATCTCCCCCAGGGGGGGCAGTTATAGGGGCCAGTTATGGCCAGTTACTCCCCCGGTTATGGGGCTAACCCCAATTATAGGGATCCCCCCCGGTTATGGGGCCAACCCTAATTATAGGGAACCCCCCCCCAGTTATAAGGATACTCCCCGGTTACGGGACCAGCCCCAGGTATAGGGATAACCCCACTATGGGCCCAGCCCCCTGTCACCGGGGTACCCTCACGGTTATGGGGCCAGCCCCCCGGTTATGGGGGTGCCCCCCCAGCTACGGGGTACCCTCAGCCGACCCCTATGAGTGTGGGGGGCCCCGGCCCAGCTCGGGGGCCACACGACGGCATCTCACGGTGCTCGCCCCCCTCGGTCGCCGAGGCCCCCCCGGGACCCCCCCGCCCCCGCCCCTCGGCCGCCCCTCACCATGAAGTCGGAGGCGAAGTTGTCCTCCCCATTGTGGTCCGTGTCCTTCATGGACTGCACCCGCCGGATGAACCTCCTCAGGATCTCCTCCTGGCTCATCCTGCCCCGCCGGGCGGGAGCCCCCCAGCCCCGGCCGCTCGCTCGTTCGCTCGCTCGTTCTCCGCCTCGAGCCCCCTTCCGCCGCCCTCCCTCGCCTCTCCTCGCCCTGCCGGCCCGGCTCCCGGCTCCCCACCCCGCTCAGAGCCGCCCGGCCGCCCCCTCCATCTCCCCTCCCTCCAGCCCGACCCTCCCCGGGCGCCGCCGCCACAGGGACACGACGTAGTCCCCTCCTCCTCCTGCCCCCTCCCCCGCCCTCCCTACGCAGGCGCGGCACCCGCCGCCCCGGCCTCGGGAAGAGGCCCGCCCCCGCGTCCCTCCCATTGGCTTTCCCCCCACGGTTCCCACATCCTATTGGTCGTCCGTCGCGCTAATCAGCGCCTAGCCCGGCCTCGGGGGAGAACTCCGTTCCGCTCTTCGCCTCGCCCAGCCGCGCCGGCCCCTCCCGTTTCCCACGGATGGGACCTTCCGCCGGGCGCCGAGCGGAGCTGTGGACGGGACCACTTGGAAGGCGGAGGGGGGGGGGAGAGAGCCCGAGCGGAGCGCGGCGCCGTTCGCTCCGGCTGGAGCACAATGGGGGCGGCGGTGGGTGCCGGCGGCCCCGGGGCCGGGAGGCGGCGGCATGCCGGGACCTGTAGGCGCAGCCGGCGCTTACCCCCGGTGAAGGGACGGCTCCCGGCGGTGCCCGCCGTCCCCCCTGTCCCGTAGCGGCCCGCCGGGGAAGGGCCGTGCCGGGTGGGAAGCCCGGAGCCGGGGAAAAGTGACCGAGGCGGGGCGAAGGGCGCCCCGCGGGGCCGGGCAGGGCGGCGGGCGAGCTGTGGAGAGCGGCGGGAAGATGGCGGCCGGGGGCTGAGGGGAGCGCTCCCCGCAGCCGTTTTTGCACTATTTTTAACAAAAATCGCCTCGTGAAACGCCGAAACGCCGCCCGGGGCTATGTGGGGTCGTGTGTCAGCGGCAACTCGTACCGCGGGGCTCCGCTGCGGAGCTGGGCACACAACTGAGGGGCACGGGCTGTGCCCCCTTGCTGGGGGGTGCCCTCGGGGTCAGTCCTGACCAGAAAATATCTTAAATTTCCTCCTTCTGTTATCGGATGTTTTGGCAGGGTCGAAGCATTAAGAGCCAACAACATGAAAGGGCGCTATTTCTGCCTTTTTCTCCACGTTAAGAAGTTAATTTATTGTCACCTGTTATTAGTATTAATTATATTTAAAATGTTTGTTCAGCTTTTGTATCGGGCTTCAATAAAATCAAAAAGGAAAAATTAAACTTCAAAGTCTATTTTTTTTTAAAGTGCTTCCCAACAGAGAGATTTTAAAGTAAATTCTTTTGAAATTGTGTCTTACCATGCTCAAAAAAAAAAAAAAAGCCACTGGATATCTTCCGTACACCTTCTGTATGCGGAAATATGTCTATCCTTTATAAGGAAAAAATAATTAGCCTCATCGAGCATTGTCTTCATGTTTGGTGCCTTGATTACATGCGTAACTTCTGCTTCATCACAACTTCTGCTTCAGCAAAGGCAAATTGAGGTATGTTGTATAAAGCCTCACAGCATAATAAATATACAGAATAAAGTCTCTTTAGGTATAATTTCATCGGTGAAGAGGTGCGTGGCCTTTATGGATGTAGCTGGTCCCATAAAACCTTATAACAGACTCATGACGAAGTTCCACGCTGAGAAGCATTACCCGGTTGAAACACTCTGCCAAATCACCCCTTCCCTACCCCTTCAAAGCATCATTCCTACCTGCTGCAGCACGGTGCTGTTGTGGGACCCTGCAATAAGCCAGGCCGTGGAACTGAGCTGCGATACAATTCCACAGGAAAGCTACTTTTTCTTCTTAGGTGATTCAATTAAGCTGGTTTTGCTACAGAAGCAAGCCTACGGATTAGCTTGGTCTTCCTGTGGTGGTTGAAGGTGTTACTGGTTTAGAACAACTGCCAGAGATCACCGCCCTTACAACAGAATTGGTAAAATCGCATGTTACCAATTTCAGCCCAATTCAGTGCCTGTTAACATCAGCTTCGCAGTGAAGGAAGGTATTGAGCTACATAAGATGTCGGACTCTGAACTGCAGCTGCCGGTGCATGGACACGTTTCCTTCTGCTGCATCTGCTACAGAAACAGTCATCTCTGGCAGAGGGGCAGGCTGGAAAATTCAGAGGGTTAGCATTCTTGCGTGGTTTGCCAGAGACTGCAGCCTCCTGTAAGAGGGTTGGTTTTTAGCAGTTGATGTTCATGGAGACTAACGTGTGGCAGACTTAAGGACACGTCAAGGAACTGCTGAAGGGGAGACAGTTCTGTGCCGAGGCAGTGAGGCTTGAAGAGCTCCCCGCTGCACTGGAACCTCCTTTCCACTGCACTTGGATGTTGAGGTCTGAGCATCCCACGCAAGCACATCAGCTGTCAGCGCCCAGGCTCCTCTTCATGTCCTTTGCACCCTCTCCATAAGTATCAGCCCCAAAGAGTCCCAAAGATGCCTGCTTTTCTTGCTTTAATCCCTCTCTTTGTTCTCCTTTTCCTCCAAGCCTCCTCTTTCCCCTCCATCAACAAGCAACGTTAAAGGCACGTACAGAAGAAAAGGGCATAGCTGTGACTGGTATCATCAGATAACCTTTTCGTGGCACCTTGCTTGATTTCCTTCTGCTTCAGGGAAGGTTGCTTCATTTGCTCAGCAGTCACCCTGGCAAACCTGATCACAGTGCCAGATGGCATGTAATTTTAGAAAAGTGATAGCTGGGACTAAGCAACCAGATGAAGAAAAGTCTTGAATGTGGTATGGTCTTCTTTATTCATGTATCCACACAACAGAATTACAGAGGCCTTGATAGGAGGGAAGGAAAGGTCACAATTTATTGCGTTTGGATCTCACATCATTACTGCCTTCCATTAAAGGACCCAAGTTATCAATCTGGCTGGCCTGGTTCATAATCGATCGTCGCGTTGTAATAAACTGTTTTACATTAGCAAGTGTAACAGTGACCTTTCCTCTGGGTTAACTGATAAGAAGAGTATATACAGTCTCGGGGGAAGAAAAGAAAAGAAAAGCCCCCCAACCCAGGCATGTGTTACTAGCCAAAACAGAGGTATATACAAAACAAAGCAATTAGAAATACCTGGGTGGAGACCTTTGCTTAGCACTGTTTGCATATGCATGTGTACTTGTTAGGGTTGCCAGATATTCCTGAGCACAAACCCAACAGCGCCAGTTTTATCTCCCTCAGCCCTGCAAATGTTGCACTTGCCTGTCTCATCTCTTTGCTCTGAACACAGAAACCTGAACTTTCAACAGCAGAAAGAGTGCTTTAACCAAGACTTTTGATCTGAAACTCTTACTGCCTGGGTTAAACCCAGACATCTGACCAACGCAGCATATGTGCATGAGTATGTATTTGTGTAACTCTAGGAGAGGGGCGGAAAAAGAGCGTGATGCAGGCCAAATTACTCACACTATAGATAGAACAGGAAGCTGAAATCAAAATCTGTAGAAGTAAATTGTGGTCGTCTTAACAATCTACACAAGTACGGTCCTTGGAGAAAGTCAAGTAGATCACCTACAGCTTGTCTGCCATCAATCCCATTTTGCCATGTCATGTGTTACTTCAGCTGCCACAAGGACGGAGGACGTCCAGTTTTTCTGTTCAAAGGTAGCTCTGGTTCCCACGGGGTAAGCATGTGTTGACTGGAAAATGCATTTCCTGGCATGCAGGCTGTGCTTGTGCCCAGGCAATGGCTGTGAGCAGCAATCTTCCCAGCTCATCCAGATGCAGAGGTTTCCCAAGGACAGCGGTGGACCACGGGCTCTCCTCAAAGCTGTTTCCTCAAACATGAGCTTGGAGCCATGTGCAAAAACCATTTCTACCTAAAACTGAGCTCCAGAAAGACATCAAAGAACTGCTGGGGGGAGAGCTGAGAGAACCCTACAACTCCAAGCAACATCACCTCCTATGGTTTCATTCCTCTGCACAGCAAAACAAGACGTCATGTTTTCCTTGTAAATTGGCATGACTGCATTACAGTCACAGCTGACTTCACCATTTTCTCCTCCCCCTTGCAATAGACTTTTTGCTACAGACTCTCAGATTTTGGCTACAAGCTTGGAGTTACATTAGTAATAATGGGGTGTAATTGCTAATGCATTGCTGTACTTGCAACTAAATTCTGGTCAATATATCTTGTGCATGGAATCCCAATGAATCTTGTCTATACAGAGTCTGAAAAGTATTTTTGTAGTCAAGATTATTTACAATAAAAATTAGAGGCTAACAGTCATAAGTGTTAAAGTGACACTCCTGGAATATAAGCACAGTTGGTAGGAAGTTTTCTAAAAAAGTGGTGTTTTCAGGGGAAAATATCATTTCTGTAAAAGTTAAATTTTCCATGGGAAACAATTTTGCCAAAGTTTCTCTGCTTTCTGACAAAAACAAAGCATTATTGTATTTACTGATGCAGAAATGTCTTTACCATTGAAGACAGTACAATTTGGGATAGGGACCCAGGACATGAAAGAACTGGAACATGGAGCATAAATGCCAGGAAGCTGTTCAACAGCTCAAGGGTACACATAAAATGTTAAACTAAGTCCAAATGAAACATTTGTCTTTGATCTAACAAACTGAAAAGCAATGTGTCTCTCCACAAATGTCCAAATATTTCATGCTCCTTGAAAATACTTAGCTGAAACATTCGGGAAAATCAGCATCAAGTACTTTTTGTATACACTGACCCTCAGAACATTTTTGTATTTAGTCATTTTTGTGTCTGAGGAGGTTAAAAATAATCCTGTCGGGTTTCTGTTTGATCCCAAGTTACATTTTCACCACTTAGATTACAAGCAACAAACTAACAAATAGGAATCCCTATGGATTCTCAAAACACCGGTTTTGAACACAAAGGACATTAGGAACATTAAAACTGAGGAAGATGCATTGTAACCTTTGTCTACAACAAATAAATTGAATTTCAGATTTAAAGCCAAAACTAATCTCATTTTAAATGAGTCAGAAAGACCTGATCAGTGTCTTTATAATATGTTCCATTCATACTAATTAAGTGCCATGTGACCCTTGAATTTCTTGACATTTGCCTCTATTACTCTCAGTTAGGCAATGACAGACTCCTCTTCTATAATTACCGCTGAAAATATTTCTACTCCAATTGAATGTTACGTGGCTTGCTCAGCTTTTAATTATTTGCTTACCATCTTTACGTTGGGTCTTCTGGGATTCATTGCACAACACTACTAAACCACTTGAAATGTGACATTTCTTATATAGGTGAGAAATGCTTTAGATCATAATTACTGACCTTCATAATCAGCGCATAATTTGGATTCCCCTCTCACTGTAACATACCCCTTTCGCCCATTTGCATGCAGTTTGCATAATTTGGATTCCCCTCTAACTGTAATGTACCTCTTCCCCCCACGTGCATGCAGTTTCCATGCACAGAAGAAACTTTGCTCTTGTGATGGGACTTACTGTAACAGCATTCAGGTCTAAAGTGGTTTTTAACACGCAACTGAAACTAAAATAAGCATGTGCATTGTGATCATCAGCCCAATCCTCTACCAAGACCAGTTATAAAAAGAAAGCAGCTGTGAGATATTGACCAGACATATAATTTTTCTGTTTATCGTTTAAAAGTTCTCATTTAATTAAAAAAATATAATTGGTCGGCTGAGGTATTTTGTTTGATTCTTGTGATTAAAAAATAAATAAATAAAAATTTTGTGTCATTGTTTCATAATACAATTAGTATTTTCTGCAAGATTTTAACTGTATTAGGATAAATACAATATGGGCCCCGGATAAATTGCTGTGTGCCCTTTTGATAGCTACTTTCTGACGGTTTCATTGTATATCAGGTAGGTGTGATGGTTATTTATATGTTTCACTCTAAAGTAGGAACACTAATATCAGGAAGGGACCTGATTCTCTCTATTGAACACAAGAGAAGAAAAATCAGGAGCTATTTTCCATCCATATCTTTTGACCTTATTCAGATTGGACATAAAGAGGAATATTGCTGTCTCTTGACGACACCGTACATTTGACGCAGGTCAGTTCTGCTCCAGCAGCCAGCTGTAGCCCTGTTGTGGGCTGCTCTGGGGGAACCTCATTTGCCTGCTTTTGACAAAGCTTTCATAAAGGGTATTCCCCAGGCACGGCAGCAGCAAATCTGAAATGGAAATAACCAGCAGCAGAAGGTAAGCCTGTGCGCAGGGCGTGTGAGGTGTTTGTGCTCTCAAAGCTTTGCCTACAAGTATCAGATGAAAAGAAAAGAAAAGAAAAGAAAAGAAAAGAAAAGAAAAGAAAAGAAAAGAAAAGAAAAGAAAAGAAAAGAAAAGAAAAGAAAAGAAAAGAAAAGAAAAGAAAAGAAAAGAAAAGAAAAGAAAAGAAAAGAAAAGAAAAGAAAAGAAAAGAGAAGAGAAGAGAAGAGAAGAGAAGAGAAGAGAAGAGAAGAGAAGAGAAGAGAAGAGAAGAGAAGAGAAGAGAAGAGAAGAGAAGAGAAGAGAAGAGAAGAGAAGAGAAGAGAAAAGAAAAGAAAAGAAAAGAAAAGAAAAGAAAAGAAAAGAAAAGAAAAGAAAAGAAAAGAAAAGAAAAGAAAAGAGAAGAGAAGAGAAGAGAAGAGAAGAGAAGAGAAGAGAAGAGAAGAGAAGAGAAGAGAAGAGAAGAGAAGAGAAGAGAAGAGAAGAGAAGAGAAGAGAAGAGAAGAGAAGAGAAGAGAAGAGAAAGAAAAGAAAGAAAAGAAAAGAAAAGAAAAGAAAAGAAAAGAAAAGAAAAGAAAAGAAAAGAAAAGAAAAGAAAAGAAAAGAAAAGAAAAGAAAAGAAAAGAAAAGAAAAGAAAAGAAAAGAAAAGAAAAGAAAAGAAAAGAAAAGAAAAGAAAAGAAAAGAAAAGAAAAGAAAAGAAAAGAAAAAAAGAGCATTAAAAAAATGGCATATTTAAAAGGCACAAAGAAAGAATCTGGATGTACCAATGGGAGGCACTTATTCAGAAACAAATTTTGAAAACAGTTACTTAAACAAAAATTTTCAAGTACCTCTTTAAAAATAACCCAAAAAAGTTAGCACTAAAATCTTGCATCAATGAATCTGAAAGATGTATAAAAACTGAATGTGCTTTGCACCATTTATTGTGCTTCGTTTTTGTGTACCAGGCTGAGCAACAAAAGAATTAACCTGTTCATTACCAGTTCTACCCAAGGTTCTTATCCATTGATGTAGCAATATCTGTATTAGCCTTAAATGAAGCTCAGGGTAATGTTTGTCTCTATTTTTATATTAATTTATACAAGTTAAAGTATTTCTACCTCTTTAAAACTTGACTTTACTAAAAATAAAAGTAAAAAATGATTGGACAAAATCTGAGCCATAATGAGTAAATACTGTTCTTTTACCTGCCACTGACATTCTCTGAACAGACATACCTATGACATTTTATTATGAAAATCTTATTAAAATAATAATAACAAGGATTGAGACTGCTTCTACTAATGCATTAGATATGCTGTTGAACTCAGGTTCCCTAAGTGTTCCTCGTGCAAATTGCCTCTTGTTATAACCATTAGGAGTCATGATGGCCAGTTCAGATTCTTGACTATTTTGTAGATTTTTTAAAATTTGTTATAATA